>NC_091180.1:41882940-42248325 GCF_040958095.1 Procambarus clarkii | reverse complement strand
GGACATGCACGACCGTAAGAGGGACAATGCAACTAGGACAATAAGGAGCAGGGCGGCGCTCCATCAAGTGACCATGGGTTAAGCGAGTATGGCCAATACGCAACCTCGCTAGAGCTGTTTCCCACCGCCGGTTACGGTGGAAGGAGGACGGCCACGAGGAAACACAACATTTAAGAGTACGTAGCTTGTTATCAGTAACAGACAACCAAGAAGCCTGCCAACGGGTAAGGACTGAGGAATGGATAACCGGGTAAAAGTCGGAATACGGAATGCCTTTACGAGAGATGGGACAAGAGCGGACAGCTTCCTTAGCGGCAGCATCCGCACGCTCATTTAAAGACACGCCAATATGGCTGGGAACCCAACAAAACTCAACCGACTTAAATTTACTGTGAACGAGAAACAGCCAATGCTGGATCTCGACAACTACCGGATGAACTGGATTAAAGCACCCGAGAGCCATGAGGGCACTACGAGAGTCAACAACAACCACAAAGGAAGACTGACAACGAGAAAGCAGGAGACGAAGAGCATAGAGAATAGCATAAAGTTCCGCTGTAAAGATGCTAGTCTCCGGAGGCAAGCGACACATATAAGTGCGATCAGGAAAAACAACAGAGTAGCCAACACCGTCCGCTGACTTAGACCCATCGGTGAAGACAGAAACGGAGCGGGAGTGAGAAGAAAAGTGCTCGAGGAAAAGGCGTTTTAGAACTGTAGGAGGGGTAAAAGCTTTAGTGATACGAGTCAAGGATGTACAAAACCGCGGAAGAGGGACCCTCCAGGGGGCAAAGAAGGAACAACACGAGGAGAAACATCAGAAATACGAACGGAAAGAGAATCCTGCAGGCGAGATAACCGGACAGAAAGAGGGAGGTGGTGAAGAGGAACAGGAACCGCAGGAGGGGTAAAAGTTAAAGCACGACAGAGACGAGAGGAAGGATGTTGCAAGGACCGCGCAAGATAGCGAAGACAGTAGCGATCACGGCGGTCCTGGAGAGACAGGAAGCCAGTGTCAACATACAAGCTAAGGACGGGAGTCGAACGAAAGGCACCAGAACTGAGGCGCAACCCAGTATGGTGCAAAGTAAGTAAGTAATTATCAAAAGAAGGCACCAAACCGGGAAGGCTATGTAGCACCATCAAATACGCAAAATAATCAGAGGGCGCTAAATATCACCAAGGATGCCAATACGAGAACAAAAACGCATAAGGCGAACGATATCAAAAGTATCCGAGTCACCAAGAATTCTATCGAGGGACAGGTGACCGCGAGGGGCGGTCGGAAAGCAAGACACACGCTCGTCCTGGAAGTCAGGACATTCAAGAAGGACATGCACGACCGTAAGAGGGACAATGCAACTAGGACAATAAGGAGCAGGGCGGCGCTCCATCAAGTGACCATGGGTTAAGCGAGTATGGCCAATACGCAACCTCGCCAGAGCTGTTTCCCACCGCCGGTTACGGTGGAAGGAGGACGGCCACGAGGAAACACAACATTTAAGAGTACGTAGCTTGTTACCAGTAACAGACAACCAAGAAGCCTGCCAACGGGTAAGGACTGAGGAATGGATAACCGGGTAAAAGTCGGAATACGGAATGCCTTTACGAGAGATGGGACAAGAGCGGACAGCTTCCTTAGCGGCAGCATCCGCACGCTCATTTAAAGACACGCCAATATGGCTGGGAACCCAACAAAACTCAACCGACTTAAATTTACTGTGAACGAGAAACAGCCAATGCTGGATCTCGACAACTACCGGATGAACTGGATTAAAGCACCCGAGAGCCATGAGGGCACTACGAGAGTCAACAACAACCACAAAGGAAGACTGACAACGAGAAAGCAGGAGACGAAGAGCATAGAGAATAGCATAAAGTTCTGCTGTAAAGATGCTAGTCTCCGGAGGCAAGCGACACATATAAGTGCGATCAGGAAAAACAACAGAGTAGCCAACACCGTCCGCTGACTTAGACCCATCGGTGAAGACAGAAACGGAGCGGGAGTGAGAAGAAAAGTGCTCGAGGAAAAGGCGTTTTAGAACTGTAGGAGGGGTAAAAGCTTTAGTGATACGAGTCAAGGATGTACAAAACCGCGGAAGAGGGACCCTCCACGGGGCAAAGAAGGAACAACACGAGGAGAAACATCAGAAATACGAATGGAAAGAGAATCCTGGAGGCGAGATAACCGGACAGAAAGAGGGAGGTGGGGAAGAGGAACAGGAACCGCAGGAGGGGTAAAAGTTAAAGCACGACAGAGGCGAGAGGAAGGATGTTGCAAGGACCGCGCAAGATAGCGAAGACAGTAGCGATCACGGCGGTCCTGGAGAGACAGGAAGCCAGTGTCAACATACAAGCTAAGGACGGGAGTCGAACGAAAGGCACCAGAACTGAGGCGCAACCCAGTATGGTGCAAAGCATCAAGACGGCGAAGAGTAGAAGGAGAAGCAGACGAGTAAGCAGGGCAACCATAATCGAGCTTAGACAGGACGAGAGAGGAATGTAAAGCAAGGAGAGTGCGCCTATCTGCCCCCCAAGAAGTATGGGACAAGACCCGAAGGAGGGTAAGGGACTTAGAGCACTCAACACGGAGGTAAGAGATATGGGGAGACCAAGACAAACGAGTGTCAAGGAATAACCCCAAAAGCTTCGCGGAATCTTTGTATTCAAGGGGATGACCATAAAGTGACAAAGAGGGACGAAGAACAACCCGTTTCCGCGTAAAAGTCATGGCACAAGTCTTAGAAGTAGAGAACTTGAAGCCATGACCTGTGGCCCAAGACGACACGGCATCAATCGCAAGTTGAAGCCGGCGTTGAAGGAGAGGCGAATCATCACCCTGACAACAAAGGGTAAGATCATCGACATAGAGAGCGGAGAAGACACCAGAAGGAAGAGAGGAAAGAAGACCATTGAGGGCAACCAGAAAAAGAGTAGTGCTCAGAACACTACCCTGGGGCACACCTTCGTATTGCTGAAAAGGGGGAGAGAGAGCGGTACCAAGGCGCACCCGAAAGGAACGACGAGAGAGGAAGCTGCGGAGAAAGAGAGGGAGATGACCACGAAGGCCAAAAGAATGAAGTTGAGATAGGATATGATAACGCCAAGTGGTGTCGTAAGCCTTTTCTAGGTCAAAAAGGACGGCAACAACGGAGGTCTTCGCAGCAAAAGCAGTACGTATATAGACCTCCAAGTTCACCAGGACATCTGTCGTGCTGCGGCACTTGCGGAAACCAAATTGAGAAGGGGAGAGGAGGTGATGGTGTTCCAGGAACCACATCAGACGAACGTTAACCATACGTTCAAAGAGTTTGCAGACACAACTTGTGAGAGCAATAGGGCGAAAGTCCTTAGGGGAAGTACCCAGAGACCCTGGTTTGCGAACAGGGAGGACAACGGCATCGAGCCAGTCCTCAGGGACTGACGACGACTCCCAGATCCGATTATACAGACTCAGTAAATACTGAGACGTGCTCGGAGGGAGATGGCGAAGCATCTCATAATGAATACCATCGGAGCCCGCCGCCGTAGAACCGCAGAGGGCCAGGGCAGAACGAAGTTCAGAGAGAGAGAAGGGATCATTATAGGGAAGCTGAAGATGAGTGCAGAAATCTAAAGGACGAGACTCAAGGACAGGTTTACGAAGAAGGAAAGATTGGGGAAGATGAAGACCAGAGCTAACAGAAGAAAAGTGGGAACCCAGTTCAGAAGCGACCTGCAACGGGTCCGCCACAAGAGTATCATGGAGGTGAAGGACCGGTGAAACATCGGGAACGAACTTACCCGCTATCTTGCGGATACGCTTCCAGATCTGGGCCAGAGGGTTTCGGACGTAATTGTCGAGACATAAGAAGCCCAACATTCACGTTTAGCCGTACGGATGGCCCTACGGGCCACCGCACTCGCTTTCCGAAAGAAAAGAAAAGAATCGGTCGTCTGCCTACGGCGGTGCTTCTTCCAGGCTGCACGCTTACAGCGGACAGCCCGAGCACAGTCCGCATTCCACCAGGGAACGCACTTCCGTGGACCCCGAGAGGAAGAGCGAGGAATAGAGCGGAGGGCAGCGTCGAAGACAGTGTCATGAAAAAGGAGGAGAGCGCGAGAGAGGGGCAGAAGGGAGAGGTCAGAGAGAGTAAGTAAGTAAGTAATTATCAAAAGAAGGCACCAAACCGGGAAGGCTATGTAGCACCATCAAATACGCAAAATAATCAGAGGGCGCTAAATATCACCAAGGATGCCAATACGAGAACAAAAACGCATAAGGCGAACGATATCAAAAGTATCCGAGTCACCAAGAATTCTATCGAGGGACAGGTGACCGCGAGGGGCGGTCGGAAAGCAAGACACACGCTCGTCCTGGAAGTCAGGACATTCAAGAAGGACATGCACGACCGTAAGAGGGACAATGCAACTAGGACAATAAGGAGCAGGGCGGCGCTCCATCAAGTGACCATGGGTTAAGCGAGTATGGCCAATACGCAACCTCGCTAGAGCTGTTTCCCACCGCCGGTTACGGTGGAAGGAGGACGGCCACGAGGAAACACAACATTTAAGAGTACGTAGCTTGTTACCAGTAACAGACAACCAAGAAGCCTGCCAACGGGTAAGGACTGAGGAATGGATAACCGGGTAAAAGTCGGAATACGGAATGCCTTTACGAGAGATGGGACAAGAGCGGACAGCTTCCTTAGCGGCAGCATCCGCACGCTCATTTAAAGACACGCCAATATGGCTGGGAACCCAACAAAACTCAACCGACTTAAATTTACTGTGAACGAGAAACAGCCAATGCTGGATCTCGACAACTACCGGATGAACTGGATTAAAGCACCCGAGAGCCATGAGGGCACTACGAGAGTCAACAACAACCACAAAGGAAGACTGACAACGAGAAAGCAGGAGACGAAGAGCATAGAGAATAGCATAAAGTTCCGCTGTAAAGATGCTAGTCTCCGGAGGCAAGCGACACATATAAGTGCGATCAGGAAAAACAACAGAGTAGCCAACACCGTCCGCTGACTTAGACCCATCGGTGAAGACAGAAACGGAGCGGGAGTGAGAAGAAAAGTGCTCGAGGAAAAGGCGTTTAGAACTGTAGGAGGGGTAAAAGCTTTAGTGATACGAGTCAAGGATGTACAAAACCGCGGAAGAGGGACCCTCCACGGGGGCAAAGAAGGAACAACACGAGGAGAAACATCAGAAATACGAACGGAAAGAGAATCCTGCAGGCGAGATAACCGGACAGAAAGAGGGAGGTGGTGAAGAGGAACAGGAACCGCAGGAGGGGTAAAAGTTAAAGCACGACAGAGACGAGAGGAAGGATGTTGCAAGGACCGCGCAAGATAGCGAAGACAGTAGCGATCACGGCGGTCCTGGAGAGACAGGAAGCCAGTGTCAACATACAAGCTAAGGACGGGAGTCGAACGAAAGGCACCAGAACTGAGGCGCAACCCAGTATGGTGCAAAGCATCAAGACGGCGAAGAGTAGAAGGAGAAGCAGACGAGTAAGCAGGGCAACCATAATCGAGCTTAGACAGGACGAGAGAGGAATGTAAAGCAAGGAGAGTGCGCCTATCTGCCCCCCAAGAAGTATGGGACAAGACCCGAAGGAGGGTAAGGGACTTAGAGCACTCAACACGGAGGTAAGAGATATGGGGAGACCAAGACAAACGAGTGTCAAGGAATAACCCCAAAAGCTTCGCGGAATCTTTGTATTCAAGGGGATGACCATAAAGTGACAAAGAGGGACGAAGAACAACCCGTTTCCGCGTAAAAGTCATGGCACAAGTCTTAGAAGTAGAGAACTTGAAGCCATGACCTGTGGCCCAAGACGACACGGCATCAATCGCAAGTTGAAGCCGGCGTTGAAGGAGAGGCGAATCATCACCCTGACAACAAAGGGTAAGATCATCGACATAGAGAGCGGAGAAGACACCAGAAGGAAGAGAGGAAAGAAGACCATTGAGGGCAACCAGAAAAAGAGTAGTGCTCAGAACACTACCCTGGGGCACACCTTCGTATTGCTGAAAAGGGAGAGAGAGCGGTACCAAGGCGCACCCGAAAGGAACGACGAGAGAGGAAGCTGCGGAGAAAGAGAGGGAGATGACCACGAAGGCCAAAAGAATGAAGTTGAGATAGGATATGATAACGCCAAGTGGTGTCGTAAGCCTTTTCTAGGTCAAAAAGGACGGCAACAACGGAGGTCTTCGCAGCAAAAGCAGTACGTATATAGACCTCCAAGTTCACCAGGACATCTGTCGTGCTGCGGCACTTGCGGAAACCAAATTGAGAAGGGGAGAGGAGGTGATGGTGTTCCAGGAACCACATCAGACGAACGTTAACCATACGTTCAAAGAGTTTGCAGACACAACTTGTGAGAGCAATAGGGCGAAAGTCCTTAGGGGAAGTACCCAGAGACCCTGGTTTGCGAACAGGGAGGACAACGGCATCGAGCCAGTCCTCAGGGACTGACGACGACTCCCAGATCCGATTATACAGACTCAGTAAATACTGAGACGTGCTCGGAGGGAGATGGCGAAGCATCTCATAATGAATACCATCGGAGCCCGCCGCCGTAGAACCGCAGAGGGCCAGGGCAGAACGAAGTTCAGAGAGAGAGAAGGGATCATTATAGGGAAGCTGAAGATGAGTGCAGAAATCTAAAGGACGAGACTCAAGGACAGGTTTACGAAGAAGGAAAGATTGGGGAAGATGAAGACCAGAGCTAACAGAAGAAAAGTGGGAACCCAGTTCAGAAGCGACCTGCAACGGGTCCGCCACAAGAGTATCATGGAGGTGAAGGACCGGTGAAACATCGGGAACGAACTTACCCGCTATCTTGCGGATACGCTTCCAGATCTGGGCCAGAGGGGTTTCGGACGTAATTGTCGAGACATAAGAAGCCCAACATTCACGTTTAGCCGTACGGATGGCCCTACGGGCCACCGCACTCGCTTTCCGAAAGAAAAGAAAAGAATCGGTCGTCTGCCTACGGCGGTGCTTCTTCCAGGCTGCACGCTTACAGCGGACAGCCCGAGCACAGTCCGCATTCCACCAGGGAACGCACTTCCGTGGACCCCGAGAGGAAGAGCGAGGAATAGAGCGGAGGGCAGCGTCGAAGACAGTGTCATGAAAAAGGAGGAGAGCGCGAGAGAGGGGCAGAAGGGAGAGGTCAGAGAGAGTAGCACTGAGGGAAAACAGGGTCCAGTCCGCCTTAGCAAACTGCCATCTAGGGAAAGAGAGGGAAGGGCGAAAAGAGAAAAAGGAAACAAGGATGGGGAAATGATCACTTCCATGGAGGTCATCAAGAACCTGCCATGTGAAATCTAAGTAAAGAGAAGAAGAGCAGAGAGAAAGATCAAGACAAGAAAGGGTGCGAGTTCGAGAGTCCAAATGAGTGGGCTCACCAGAATTCAGAAGAGACAGGGAAGAAAGAGAGGAGAAACGGCTCAAGGAGGCGACCCCGGGTATTCGTCAGAACGTCACCCCAAAGAGAATGACGACAATTGAAGTCACCCAGCAGGAGCACAGGCTCCGGCAAGGAGTCTAGGAGGTGTTTCAAATCAGGAAGAGAGAGCGGGACACTCGGGGGGAGATAAATGGAACAAACTGTGTACCATTTCCCCACAAAGATACGAGCAGCAGAACAATGGAGAGGCGAAGGAAAAAGTAAAGGAACAAAGGGAACATCAGCCCGAATCAAGAGAGCAGAAGAATTAGAAGCCCCAGCAATGGCTGGGGGGGGGGAGAGAAAGGAATAGCCCGAAAACGACCAGGACGAGCACCAAGCATCGGCTCCTGGAGACAGACACAAAGGGGCGGAAAACCGCGAAACCAGAAGTTGGAGTTCGAGGAAATTGGCGTAATAACCTCGAACGTTCCATTGAAGAATGGACAACGACGAGAAGAGAAAGGACAAAAACAGAGAACAAAGGACGAAACAAAGGCGAAAGACCAACAGAGCACGTTAAAGAATATCAGGGTCGGGATCAGGGTCAGCAAAGTCAGGGTTAGGGGGAATGGGTAAACTGAGCAAAGACGGAGGGAAGGAAACGGGAGAACAGATCAGAGGTGGGCGGGCAGGGTCCGGAGGAGGAGGAGAGGAGGAGGAGGAGACAACGGAGAGGAGCAGTCAAGGACAGCAGCAGGAAGAGGGGAGGAGAAAGAGAGGAGCGCACCCAGCAAGAGCAGCAACCGAAAGGGAAGCAGGGGCCAAAAGAAACCTCCATAGCAGGAACAGGGGGCCGCAAGCACTGAAACGGGAGTGGAAGGAGCAACAGAGCCAGAAGGAGGAGCTGAGGAAGAAAGCGAAGCCTTCTTACCCGCCGGGGAAGAGGAAGGAGAGGAGCCAGGCTTACGCTTCCGACTTAAAGAGACCGGTGTCCCAGCAACTACGTACTGGGCAACGGATTCCAGTGTCTCAACAGGAGAAGCCGAACGAGAGCACACACGACGGCCGTTAGGAGAGCGATGGACATCCGCCCGCACCGACAGGCGGCGGGGAGAGCCGATAGATGGAGGAAGAGGATGGGAAGGAGGATCGGAGGGGGACGAGGAAGGAGACACAGAAGACACGACAGACCGGGTAGAAGGAAGGGGAACCCCAGACAGAGGACCAGGAGGAGGATCCTTCGGGAGAGAACCCAAAGGGACAGAGGATGGGGCAGTGGGCGCATCAGGGTCCAAGGCCTGGAAACGGTTGTGAGTCTGAGGAAGGCGGGAAGGACGAGGAGAGGAAGAGCGCAACACGCGAGCATAAGAGATATTAGCATAAGGCGGGAGCCGGCGAACCTGGCGCCTCGCCTCAGGAAAAGATAAACGCTCCGGTGCTTCAAGTTGAGGACGGCTGCCTCAAGCTTGTAATGGACACATGCACGGGAGAAGGTAGGATGGGCCTCACCGCAGTTGAGGCAACGAGCCTGGGGGAGAAGCGCACTCCGACTTAGAGTGACCTTCGCCACCACACAAAGGACAGAGAGAGACAGTCCCGGAGCAGCGGAGGGCACCATGCCCAAACCTCCAGCACTTGTTGCAGAGCCGAGGAGAAGGAATGTACTCCTGGACAGAGCACCTGGCACCAGCAAGAATGACAGAGGGTGGAAGGGTCCTACCATCAAAGGTAATCTTCACAACCCGGAGGGGTTGACGGCGACTACCACGAGGGGGACGAGTAAACGTGTCCACCTGGAGAATAGAATGGCCCTGGGCAGCGAGGATATGTCGAATATCGTCGTGGCAGTCGCGTAGGTCCCGAACCACCGGTCGCAACATGGGGCGGGAGCAAAAATAGTGCCAACACTGGCATTCAACTGGACGTTCTTCGAGACCCGAACGGGGGTCTCGCCAAGGCAGGATAAGGGCAGCCAAGCGGGAAGCAGCATCCTGAGAAGGAGCAGCAACGGACACGCGTACCGAGACGAGTGGGGTTAAAAGTAATGGAGGCATCCACGGAATCAATGAGATGTCGATGAAGGGAGAAATCGTCAGGAGGCGCAGAATCAAGAGGAGGAGATCAAAATATTTGGCCCACGAAGCGGGACCAAACAAGGCTTGATAGGTAGCAGAACTGGAAGGAATCGAGCGAGGGGCGGCCGTGACGAGAACGGCGGTGAGAACCCCCAGAGAGAGAGGGGTTAAAAGGCGCAGTAGTAACAACGAGAGAAGGAGCCGCGCCAGGGGACGAGGCAGTCACCACTGGGGGCTTGGGGCTCGACCCAACCACAGAGGAGGGAGGGGAGCCAGGGGAAGGAGTCAGAGAGGCCAAAGGAGGAGCAAGGTCGGGGCCCAATGCAGCGGAGGCTACAGAGCCCGGTCTTCCAATACGGACCGACTCGGGGGCTTGGTCGCCCACCCCACGAGCCTGAGAAGGTAAACCAGAAGAAGCCGAAGCAGGGGGTAATCATCTTGACGAAAGAAGGAATTCACTCACGAATGTGCCCCCACACCCACCATGGAGCCACAATTAGAGGCAGGACACCCAACAAGAAGCTATCGCCGATCTTGTCGGGGGCCTCCTAGGGGTGCGTCGTGAGTATACGCCCCACAAACGCCACCTTAAGAAACCGACAGTCCGTCGAGATCGGGTTCAGTGACGAAGTGGGGATTTGACAATAAAAGGTTCCCTCGCTCTCGACGTCGGGTACTGCAGTTCTACGGGTGCAAGAGTATGCCTCCTCAAGCACCCGGGCGTCAAAATAGAAGAAGTCCAAGGGAAGAACCAGAACGAGCAAAGGTCGGCAGGAAACGGCAAGCAGATAGGAGAAGAGGGGGAGAAAAAACGAAACAGAAGGAAGGAAAGGAAAAGATGCCCAGCAGAATTGGAGAGGACGGCAGCAGGAGCACAAGGCTAGAAAAGGACAGGACTGTCCCAAGGAGCATCACACTCCGGCAGCCGCCCCACCAAGCCCCCCACACGGCGACAACGAGCTGAGCGGGGAGGGGGTGGATGGCTGGTAGGCTTCCAATGAATGATGTTTTCCGTTCATGCGTCATGTTATCTAGAAGGTTTTTTAGGATATTCCAAGCTGGCAGGTCATTTTTACACACCCAGAGCAAGTGGCCAGCTCTCAGTGCCGTAGTGTTACTCACTCCTGTACAAGCCGAATGGAATCTAGTCTTACAGATATAACATTCAATTCCCGTTACCTTCGTCTTTAAGGAGTTGTTACAGTGGCCACAAATTTGTTTATTTACTCCCATATTGCCTTGTTTTGTTGTATATATCTATATATTTATAATATTATATGTATATTGTATATTTGTAACAATATATATGTATATATATTTATATGTTTAATATTATAATATTATATGTATATCGTATATTTGTAATATTATGTGTGTTATTTTGTGCAAACTTTATGGCAGGTAGTTAGCGTAGGTAGCGAGGCTGGTCCCCCGGTCAGTACAGGTGACCTTTTGTAGCCCAGGTTGATGTCACCAGTTTCCAGTTACCCGATTTATAACCACTGATGCCGCCTCTTGCCACTATTTTATATTTCTAGTGTTCTATATTTATAATATTCACTTCCAACTTATATGTTGTTGTGATACCCGTTCCACATCACTGTTCCACGAATCACCGTTCACTATTTTTTTTTTTCGTTTTCTTTATCCTAATACACGCATGTACACAAAGCCTCGTTCACTGGCTCACACGTGGTCTCCCGTTTATTCTCTATTTAACACAAAGTTCTATTGTTAATGACTATTTTAAATTTTCCAGCGGTCACTATGCACTTTGTTATGTCTGTAATCAGTAATCCACGGCAGTAGTCCTACGAATCCCTGTTAATGTCACGATTTTAACGGAGCGCGCACGGTACGTCTACCCCTCCCACGACCTCGACTCGCCACCCTTACTACCACCATTACCACCACCAGCTACACCACCATCATCCCATGTGAGTACACCTGTGCTGCTTGAGGTGCCACCAACATCACCACCACCACCAGCTACACCACCATCATCTCACATGAGTACACCCGTGCTGCTTGAGGTGCCACCAACACCACCACCACCATCGCCACCACCACCACCACCACCAGCTACACCACCATCATCTCACATGAGTACACCCGTGCTGCTTGAGGTACTACCACCACCACCACCACCAGCTACACCCCCATCATCCCACATGAGTACACCTGTGCTGCTTGAGGTGCCAACACCACCACCACCACCAGCTACACCTCCATCATCTCACATGAGTACACTCGTGCTGCTTGAGGTGCCACCACCAGCACCACCACCACCACCACCACCAGATACACCACCATCATCCCATGTGAGTACACCCGTGCTGCTTGAGGTGCCACCAACACCACCACCATCGCCACCACCACCACCACCACCAGCTACACCACCATCATCCCTCATGAGTACACCCTTGCTACTTGAGGTGCCACCACCACCACCTCCACCACCACCACCAGCTACACCACCATCATCCCACATGTGTACACCCGTGCTGCTTGAGGTGCCACCACCAGCACCACCACCACCACCGCCACCAGATACACCACCATCATCCCATGTGAGTACACCCGTGCTGCTTGAGGTGCCACCAACACCACCACCACCACCAGCTACACCACCATCATCTCACATGAGTACACCCGTGCTGCTTGAGGTGCCACCACCACCACCACCATCATCCCACATGAGTACACCCGTGCTGCTTCAGGTGCCACCACCAGCACCACCACCACCACCACCACCAGATACACCACCATCATCCCATGTGAGTACACCCGTGCTGCTTGAGGTGCCACCAACACCACCACCACCACCATCGCCACCACGACCACCACCAGCAGCTACACAACCGTCATCCCTCATGAGTACACCCTTGCTACTTGAGGTGCCACCACCACCACCTCCACCACCACCACCAGCTACACCACAATCATCCCACATTAGTACACCCGTGCTGCTTGAGGTGCCACCACCACCACCACCACCTACACCACCACCACAACCACCACAACCAACACCACCACCACCAGCTACACAACCACCACAACCACCACCACCAGCTACACCACCACCACCACCACCACCAGCTACAAAACCATCATCCCACATGAGTACACCCGTGCTGCTTGAGGTACCACCAACACCACCACCACCACCACCAGCTACACCACCATCATTCCACATGAGTACACCCGTGCTGCTTGAGGTGCCACCACCACCACCAGCTACACCACAATCATCTCACATCAGTACACACGTGCTGCTTGAGGTGCCACCACACCACCACCAGCTACACCACTATCATTCCACATGAAGTTGGAATTCCACATTCCACACATGCTGAAGTTCAACTCTGGAAAGTGTAAGGTGATGAAATTAGGCGAAGGGAGCAGGAGGCTGAACACAAGGTATCATCTGGGAGGGGAAATCCTGCAAGAATCAAATAGAGAGAAGGATCTGGGGGTTGATATCACACCGAACCTGTCCCCAGAGGCCCACATCAAAAGAATATCATCAGCGGCATATGCTAGACTGGCCAACATAAGAACTGCCTTCAGAAACTTGTGTAAGGAATCTTTCAGAACCCTGTATACCACTTATGTAAGACCAATCCTGGAGTATGCAGCTCCAGCCTGGAGTCCATACCTAGTTAAACACAAGACAAGGTTAGAGAAGATTCAGCGGTATGCCACCAGGCTCGTCCCGGAACTGAGAGGATTGAGCTACGAGGAAAGGCTAAAGGAGCTGAACCTCACATCCCTGGAAAACAGAAGAGTAAGGAGAGACATGATAACCACCTACAAAATTCTCAGGGGAATTGACAGGGTGGACAAAGACAAACTCTTCAGCACGGGTGGGACACGAACAAGGGGACACAGGTGGAAACTTAGTACCCAGATGAGCCACAGAGACGTTAGAAATTTTTTTTTCAGTGTCAGAGTAGTTAATAAATGGAATGCACTAGGAAGTGATGTGGTGGAGGCTGACTCCATACACAGATTCAAATGTAGATATGATAGAGCTAGAGCCCAGTAGGCTCAGGAATCTGTACACCAGTTGATTGACAGTTAAGAGGCGGGACCAAAGAGCCAAAGCTCAGCCCCCGCAAGCCCAATTAGGTGAGTACAATTAGGTGAGTACATGAGTACACCCGTGCTGCTTGAGGTGCCACCACCACCACCACACCATCATCCCACATGAGTGTACCCGTGCTGCTTGAGGTGCCACCAACACCACCACCACCACCACCTACACCACCATCATCTCACATGAGTACACCCGTGCTGCTTGAGGTGCCACCAACACCACCACCACCACCATCGCCACCACCACCACCACCACCAGCTACACCACCATCATCTCACATGAGTACACCCGTGCTGCTTGAGGTGCCACCAACACCACCACCATCGCCACCACCACCACCACCACCAGCTACACCACCATCATCTCACATGAGTACACCCGTGCTGCTTGAGGTACTACCACCACCACCACCACCAGCTACACCCCCATCATCCCACATGAGTACACCTGTGCTGCTTGAGGTGCCAACACCACCACCACCACCACCAGCTACACCTCCATCATCTCACATGAGTACACTCGTGCTGCTTGAGGTGCCACCACCAGCACCACCACCACCACCACCACCAGATACACCACCATCATCCCATGTGAGTACACCCGTGCTGCTTGAGGTGCCACCAACACCACCTCCATCAACCACCACCAGCTACACCACCATCATCCCACATGAGTACACCCGTGCTGCTTGAGGTGCCACCACCAGCACCACCACCACCAGCTACCACCATCATCTCACATGAGTACACCCGTTCTGCTTGAGGTACTACCACCACCACCAGCTACACCACCATCATCTCACATGAGTACACCCGTGCTGCTTGAGGTGCCACCAACACCACCACCACCACCATCGCCACCACCACCACCACCACCAGCTACACCACCATCATCTCACATGAGTACACCCGTGCTGCTTGAGGTACTACCACCACCACCACCACCAGCTACACCACCATCATCCCACATGAGTACACCCGTGCTGCTTGAGGTGCCACCACCAGCACCACCACCACCACCACCACCAGATACACCACCATCATCCCATGTGAGTACACCCGTGCTGCTTGAGGTGCCACCAACACCACCACCACCACCACTACACCACCATCATCTCACATGAGTACACCCGTGCTGGTTGAGGTGCCACCAACACCACCACCACCACCATCGCCACCACCCCCCCACCACCAGCTACACCACCATCATCTCACATGAGTACACCCGTGCTGCTTGAGGTGCCACCAACACCACCACCACCACCACCATCGCCACCACCACCACCACCCCCAGCTACACCACCATCATCTCACATGAGTACACCCGTGCTGCTTGAGGTACTACCACCATTACCACCACCAGCTACACCACCATCATTCCACATGAGTACACCCGTGCTGCTTGAGGTGCCACCACCAGCACCACACCACCACCACCACCAGATACACCACCATCATCCCATGTGAGTACACCCGTGCTGCTTGAGGTGCCACCAACACCACCACCACCACCAGCTACACCACCATCATCTCACATGAGTACACCCGTGCTGCTTGAGGTGCCACCAACACCACCACCACCACCATCGCCACCACCACCACCACACCAGCTACACCACCATCATCTCACATGAGTACACCCGTGCTGCTTGAGGTACTACCACCACCACCACCACCAGCTACACCCCCATCATCCCACATGAGTACACCTGTGCTGCTTGAGGTGCCAACACCACCACCACCACCACCAGCTACACCTCCATCATCTCACATGAGTACACTCGTGCTGCTTGAGGTGCCACCACCAGCACCACCACCACCACCA
This sequence comes from Procambarus clarkii, assembly GCF_040958095.1. Classification (NCBI taxonomy): domain Eukaryota; kingdom Metazoa; phylum Arthropoda; class Malacostraca; order Decapoda; family Cambaridae; genus Procambarus; species Procambarus clarkii. Next base: position 42,232,937 of record NC_091180.1, on the reverse strand, counting down.
CCACCAGATACACCACCATCATCCCATGTGAGTACACCCGTGCTGCTTGAGGTGCCACCAACACCACCACCACCACCATCGCCACCACCACCACCACCACCAGCTACACCACCATCATCCCTCATGAGTACACCCTTGCTACTTGAGGTGCCACCACCACCACCTCCACCACCACCACCAGCTTCACCACCATCATCCCACATGTGTACACCCGTGCTGCTTGAGGTGCCACCACCAGCACCACCACCACCACCGCCACCAGATACACCACCATCATCCCATGTGAGTACACCCGTGCTGCTTGAGGTGCCACCAACACACCACCACCACCAGCTACACCACCATCATCTCACATGAGTACACCCGTGCTGCTTGAGGTGCCACCACCACCACCACCATCATCCCACATGAGTACACCCGTGCTGCTTGAGGTGCCACCACCAGCACCACCACCACCACCACCACCACCAGATACACCACCATCATCCCATGTGAGTACACCCGTGCTGCTTGAGGTGCCACCAACACCACCACCACCACCATCGCCACCACGACCACCACCAGCAGCTACACAACCGTCATCCCTCATGAGTACACCCTTGCTACTTGAGGTGCCACCACCACCACCTCCACCACCACCACCAGCTACACCACAATCATCCCACATGAGTACACCCGTGCTGCTTGAGGTGCCACCACCACCACCACCACCTACACCACCACCACAACCACCACAACCAACACCACCACCACCAGCTACACAACCACCACAACCACCACCACCAGCTACACCACCACCACCAGCTACAAAACCATCATCCCACATGAGTACACCCGTGCTGCTTGAGGTACCACCAACACCACCACCACCACCACCACCAGCTACACCACCATCATTCCACATGAGTACACCCGTGCTGCTTGAGGTGCCACCACCACCACCAGCTACACCACAATCATCTCACATCAGTACACACGTGCTGCTTGAGGTGCCACCACACCACCACCACCAGCTACACCACTATCATTCCACATGAAGTTGGAATTCCACATTCCACACATGCTGAAGTTCAACTCTGGAAAGTGTAAGGTGATGAAATTAGGCGAAGGGAGCAGGAGGCTGAACACAAGGTATCATCTGGGAGGGGAAATCCTGCAAGAATCAAATAGAGAGAAGGATCTGGGGGTTGATATCACACCGAACCTGTCCCCAGAGGCCCACATCAAAAGAATATCATCAGCGGCATATGCTAGACTGGCCAACATAAGAACTGCCTTCAGAAACTTGTGTAAGGAATCTTTCAGAACCCTGTATACCACTTATGTAAGACCAATCCTGGAGTATGCAGCTCCAGCCTGGAGTCCATACCTAGTTAAACACAAGACAAAGTTAGAGAAGATTCAGCGGTATGCCACCAGGCTCGTCCCGGAACTGAGAGGATTGAGCTACGAGGAAAGGCTAAAGGAGCTGAACCTCACATCCCTGGAAAACAGAAGAGTAAGGAGAGACATGATAACCACCTACAAAATTCTCAGGGGAATTGACAGGGTGGACAAAGACAAACTCTTCAGCACGGGTGGGACACGAACAAGGGGACACAGGTGGAAACTTAGTACCCAGATGAGCCACAGAGACGTTAGAAAGAATTTTTTCAGTGTCAGAGTAGTTAATAAATGGAATGCACTAGGAAGTGATGTGGTGGAGGCTGACTCCATACACAGATTCAAATGTAGATATGATAGAGCCCAGTAGGCTCAGGAATCTGTACACCAGTTGATTGACAGTTGAGAGGCGGGACCAAAGAGCCAAAGCTCAGCCCCCGCAAGCCCAATTAGGTGAGTACAATTAGGTGAGTACATGAGTACACCCGTGCTGCTTGAGGTGCCACCACCACCACCATCATCCCACATGAGTGTACCCGTGCTGCTTGAGGTGCCACCAATACCACCACCACCACCACCTACACCACCATCATCTCACATGAGTACACCCGTGCTGCTTGAGGTGCCACCAACACCACCACCACCACCATCGCCATCACCACCACCACCACCAGCTACACCACCATCATCTCACATGAGTACCCCCGTGCTGCTTGAGGTGCCACCAACACCACCACCACCACCATCGCCACCACCACCACCACCACCAGCTACACCACCATCATCTCACATGAGTACACCCGTGCTGCTTGAGGTACTACCACCATTACCACCACCAGCTACACCACCATCATCCCACATGAGTACACCCGTGCTGCTTGAGGTGCCACCACCAGCACCACCACCACCACCACCACCAGATACACCACCATCATCCCATGTGAGTACACCCGTGCTGCTTGAGGTGCCACCAACACCACCACCACCACCAGCTACACACCATCATCTCACATGAGTACACCCGTGCTGCTTGAGGTGCCACCAACACCACCACCACCACCATCGCCACCACCACCACCACCACCAGCTACACCACCATCATCTCACATGAGTACACCCGTGCTGCTTGAGGTACTACCACCACCACCACCACCAGCTACACCCCCATCATCCCACATGAGTACACCTGTGCTGCTTGAGGTGCCAACACCACCACCACCACCACCAGCTACACCTCCATCATCTCACATGAGTACACTCGTGCTGCTTGAGGTGCCACCACCAGCACCACCACCACCACCACCACCAGATACACCACCATCATCCCATGTGAGTACACCCGTGCTGCTTGAGGTGCCACCAACACCACCTCCATCAACCACCACCAGCTACACCACCATCATCCCACATGAGTACACCCGTGCTGCTTGAGGTGCCACCACCAGCACCACCACCACCACCGCCACCAGATACACCACCATCGTCAAATGTGAGTACACCCGTGCTGATTGAGGTGCCACCAACACCACCACTACCACCAGCTACACCACCACCACCACCACCAGCTACACCACTATCATCCCTCATGAGTACACCCTTGCTACTTGAGGTGCCACCACCACCACCTCCACCACCACCACCAACTACACCACCATCATCCCACATGAGTACACCCGTGCTGCTTGAGGTGCCACCACCAGCACCACCACCACCACCGCCACCAGATACACCACCATCATCCCATGTGAGTACACCCGTGCTGCTTGAGGTGCCACCAACACCACCACCACCACCAGCTACACCACCATCATCTCACATGAGTACACCCGTTCTGCTTGAGGTACTACCACCACCACCACCAGCTACACCACCATCATCTCACATGAGTACTCCCGTGCTGCTTGAGGTGCCACCAACACCACCACCACCACCATCGCCACCACCACCACCACCACCAGCTACACCACCATCATCTCTCATGAGTACACCCGTGCTGCTTGAGGTACTACCACCACCACCACCACCAGCTACACCACCATCATCCCACATGAGTACACCCATGCTGCTTGAGGTGCCACCACCAGCACCACCACCACCACCACCAGATACACCACCATCATCCTATGTGAGTACACCCGTGCTGCTTGAGGTGCCACCAACACCACCACCACCACCACCTACACCACCATCATCTCACATGAGTACACCCGTGCTGGTTGAGGTGCCACCAACACCACCACCACCACCATCGCCACCACCACCCCCACCACCAGCTACACCACCATCATCTCACATGAGTACACCCGTGCTGCTTGAGGTGCCACCAACACCACCAACCACCACACCATCGCCACCACCACCACCCACCCCCAGCTACACCACCATCATCTCACATGAGTACACCCGTGCTGCTTGATGGTACTACCACCATTTACCACCACCAGCTACACCACCATCATCCCACATGAGTACACCCCGTGCTGCTTGAGGTGCCACCACCAGCACCACCACCACCACCACCACCCAGATACACCACCATCATCCATGTGAGTACACCCGTGCTGCTTGAGGTGCCACCAACACCACCACCACCACCAGCTCCACCACCATCATCTCACATGAGTACACCCGTGCTGCTTGGAGGTGCCACCAACACCACCACCACCACCATCGCCACCACCACCACCACCACCCAGCTACACCACCATCATCTCACATGAGTACACCCGTGCTGCTTGAGGTACTACCACCACCACCACCACCAGCTACACCCCCATCATCCCACATGAGTACACCTGGCTGCTTGAGGTGCCAACACCACCACCACCACCACCACCAGCTACACCTCCATCATCTCACATGAGTACACTTCGTGCTGCTTGAGGTGCCACCACCAGCACCACCATTACCACCACCACCAGATTACACCACCATCATCCCCATGTGAGTACACCCGTGCTGCTTGAGGTGCCACCACCCAGCACCACCATTTACCACCACCACCAGCTACACCACCATCATCTCACATGAGTACCACCCGTGCTGCTTGAGGTTGCCACCACACCATCATCCCACATGAGTACACCCGTGCTGCTTGAGGTGCCACCACCAGCACCACCACCACCACCACCACCAGATACACCACATCATCCCATGTGAGTACACCCGTGCTGCTTGAGGTGCCACCAACACCACCACCACCACACACCATCGCCACCACCACCACACCAGCAGCTACACCACCGTCATCCCTTCATGAGCTACACCCTGCTACTTGAGGTGCCACCACCACACCTCTACCACCACACCAGCTACACCACAATCATCCCACATGAGTACACCCGTGCTGCTTGAGGTGCCACCACCACCACCACCACCTACACCACACCACAACCACCACAACCAACACCACCACCACCAGCTACACAACCACCACCACCAGCTACACCACCACCACCACACCACCAGCTACAAAACCATCATCCCACATGAGTACACCCGTGCTGCTTGAGGTACCACCAACACCACCACCACCACCACCAGCTACACCACCATCATTACCACATGAGTACCACCCGTGCTGCTTGAGGTGCCACCACCACCACAGCTACACCACAATCATCTCACATCAGTACACACGTGCTGCTTGAGGTGCCACCACCACCACCACCACCAGCTACACCACTATCATTCCACATGAAGTTGGAATTCCACATTCCACACATGCTGAAGTTCAACTCTGGAAAGTGTAAGGTGATGAAATTAGGCGAAGGGAGCAGGAGGCTGAACACAAGGTATCATCTGGGAGGGGAAATCCTGCAAGAATCAAATAGAGAGAAGGATCTGGGGGTTGATATCACACCGAACCTGTCCCCAGAGGCCCACATCAAAAGAATATCATCAGCGGCATATGCTAGACTGGCCAACATAAGAACTGCCTTCAGAAACTTGTGTAAGGGAATCTTTCAGAACCCTGTATACCACTTATGTAAGACCAATCCTGGAGTATGCAGCTCCAGCCTGGAGTCCATACCTAGTTAAACACAAGACAAAGTTAGAGAAGATTCAGCGGTATGCCACCAGGCTCGTCCCGGAACTGAGAGGATTGAGCTACGAGGAAAGGCTAAAGGAGCTGAACCTCACATCCCTGGAAACAGAAGAGTAAGGAGAGACATGATAACCACCTACAAAATTCTCAGGGGAATTGACAGGGTGGACAAAGACAAACTCTTCAGCACGGGTGGGACACGAACAAGGGGACACAGGTGGAAACTTAGTACCCAGATGAGCCACAGAGACGTTAGAAAGAATTTTTTCAGTGTCAGAATAGTTAATAAATGGAATGTACTAGGAAGTGATGTGGTGGAGGCTGACTCCATACACAGTTTCAAATGTAGATATGATAGAGCCCAGTAGGCTCCAGGAATCTGTACACCAGTTGATTGGACAGTTGAGAGGCGGGACCAAAGTGCCAAAGCTCAGCCCCCGCAAGCCCAATTAGGTGAGTACAATTAGGTGAGTACATGAGTACACCCGTGCTGCTTGAGGTGCCACCACCACCACCACCACCATCATCCCACATGAGTGTACCCGTGCTGCTTGAGGTGCCACCACCACCACTTCCACCACCACCACCAGCTACACCACCATCATCCCACATGAGTACACCCGTGCTGCTTGAGGGGCCACCACCAGCACCACCACCACCACCACCACCACACCAGATACACCACCATCATCCCATGTGAGTACACCCGTGCTGCTTGAGGTGCCACCAACACCACCACCAGCTACACCACCATCATCTCACATGAGTACAGCCGTGCTGCTTGAGGTACTACCACCACCACCACCACCACCAGCTACACCACCATCATCCCACATGAGTACACCCGTGCTGCTTGAGGTGCCACCACCAGCACCACCACCACCACCACCACAGATACACCACCATCATCCCATGTGAGTACACCCATGCTGCTTGAGGTGCCACCAACACCACCACCACCACCACCTACACCACCATCATCTCACATGAGTACACCCGTGCTGCTTGAGGTGCCACCAACACCACCACCACCACCATCGCCACCACCACCACCACCACCAGCTACACCACCATCATCTCACATGAGTACACCCGTGCTGCTTGAGGTGCCACCACAGCACCACCACCACCACCACCACCAGATACACCACCATCATCCCATGTGAGTACACCCATGCTGCTTGAGGTGCCACCAACACCACCACCACCACCACCTACACCACCATCATCTCACATGAGTACACCCGTGCTGCTTGAGGTGCCACCAACACCACCACCACCACCATCGCCACCAACCACCACCACCACCAGCTACACCACCATCATCTCACATGAGTACACCCGTGCTGATTGAGGTGCCACCAACACCACCACCACCACCACCACCACCAGATACACCACCATCATCCCATGTGAGTACACCCATGCTGCTTGAGGTGCCACCAACACCACCACCACCACCACCTACACCACCATCATCTCACACGAGTACACCCGTGCTGCTTGAGGTGCCACCAACACCACCACCACCACCATCGCCACCACCACCACCACCACCAGCTACACCACCATCATCTCACATGAGTACACCCGTGCTGATTGAGGTGCCACCAACACCACCACCACCACCACCACCACCAGATACACCACCCATCATCCCATGTGAGTACACCCATGCTGCTTGAGGTGCCACCAACACCACCACCACCACCACCTACACCACCATCATCTCACATGAGTACACCCGTGCTGCTTGAGGTGCCACCAACACCACCACCACCACCATCGCCACCACCACCACCACCACCAGCTACACCACCATCATCTCACATGAGTACACCCGTGCTGCTTGAGGTGCTACCACCATTACCACCACCAGCTACACCACCATCAACCCACATGAGTACACCCGTGCTGCTTGAGGTGCCACCACCAGCACCACCACCACCACCACCACCAGATACACCACCATCATCCCATGTGAGTACACCCGTGCTGCTTGAGGTGCCACCAACACCACCACCACCACCAGCTACACCACCATCATCTCACATGAGTACACCCGTGCTGCTTGAGGTGCCACCAACACCACCACCACCACCATCGCCACCACCACCACCACCACCAGCTACACCACCATCATCTCACATGAGTACACCCGTGCTGCTTGAGGTACTACCACCACCACCACCACCAGCTACACCCCCATCATCCCACATGAGTACACCTGTGCTGCTTGAGGTGCCAACACCACCACCACCACCACCACCACCAGCTACACCTCCATCATCTCACATGAGTACACTCGTGCTGCTTGAGGTGCCACCACCAGCACCACCAACACCACCACCATTAGATACACCACCATCATCCCATGTGAGTACACCCGTGCTGCTTGAGGTGCCACCAACACCACCACCACCACCAGCACCACCACCACCACCACCACCAGCTACACCACCATCATCCCTCATGAGTACACCCTTGCTACTTGAGGTGCCACCACCACCACCACCACCACCAGCTACACCACAATCATCCCACATGAGTACACCCGTGCTGCATGAGGTGCCACCACCACCACCACCAGCTACATCACCACCACAACCACCACAACCAATACCACCACCACCAGCTACACAACCACCACAACCACCACCACGAGCTACACCACCGCCACCACCACCACCAGCTACAAAACCATCATCCCACATAAGTACACCCGTGCTGCTTGAGGTACCACCAACACCACCACCACCATAACCACCACCAGCTACACCACCATCATTCCACATGAGTACACCTGTGCTGCTTGAGGTGCCAGCACCACCACCACCACCACCAGCAGCTACACCATCATAATCTCACATGAGTACATCCGTGTTGATTGAGGTGCCACCACCACCACCAGCTACACCACAATCATCTCACATGAGTACACCCGTGCTGCTTGAGGTGCCACCACCACCACTACCACCACCATCATCCCACATGAGTGTATCCGTGCTGCTTGAGGTGCCACCAACACCACCACCACCACCATCGCCAACACCACCACCACCACCAGCTACACCACCATCATCCCTCATGAGTACACCCTTGCTGCTTGAGATGCCACCACCACCACTTCCACCACCACCACCAGCTACACCATCATCCCACATGAGTACACCCGTGCTGCTTGAGGTGCCACCACCACCACCACCACCAGCTACACCACCACCACAACCACCACAACCACCACAACCACCACTACCACCACCAGCTACACCACCACCAGCTACACCACCACCAGCTACACCACCACCACCACCACAACCACAATCACCACCACCACCACAATCACCAACATCATCCCACATGAGTACACCCATGCTGCTTGAGGTGCCTCCACCACCACCACCACCACCACCACCACCATCATCCCACTTGAGTACACCCGTGCTGCTTGAGGTGCCACCACCACCACCAGCTACACCACCATCATCTCACATGAGTACATCCGTGTTGCTTGAGGAGCCACCACCACCACCACCACCACCAGCTACACCACAATCATCTCACATGAGTACACCCGTGCTGCTTGAGATGCTACCATCACCACCACCACCACCAGCTACACGACCATCATCTCACATGAGTACACCCTTGCTACTTGAGGTGCCACCACCACCACCTCCACCACCACCACCAGCTACACCACAATCATCCCACATGAGTACACCCGTGCTGCTTGAGGTACTACCACCACCACCACCACCACCACCACCATCATCTCACATGAGTACACCCGTGCTGCTTGAGGTGCCACCAACACCACCACCACCACCACCACCATCGCCACCACCACCACAACCACCAGCTACACCACCATCATCTCACATGAGTACGCCCGTGCTGCTTGAGGTGCCACCAACACCACCACCACCACCACCATCGCCACCACCACCACCACCACCAGCTACACCACCATCATCTCACATGAGAACACCCGTGCTGCTTGAGGTGCCACCACCACCACCACCACTACCACCACCACCACCACCACCACTACCACCACCAGCTACACCACCATCATCCCACATGAGTACACCCGTGCTGCTTGAGGAGCCACCACCACCATTACCACCATCATCCCACATGAGTACACCCGTGCTGCTTGAGGTGCCACCAACACCACCACCACCACTACCACCACCAGCTACACCACCATCATCCCACATGAGTACACCCGTGCTGCTTGAGGAGCCACCACCACCATTACCACCATCATCCCACATGAGTACACCCTTGCTGCTTGAGGTGCCACCACCACCACTTCCACCACCACCACCAGCTACAGCACCATCATCCCACATGAGTACACCTGTGCTGCTTGAGGTGCCACCACCACCACCACAACCAGCTACACCACCACCACAACCACCACTACCACCACCAGTTACACCACCACCATCTACACCACCACCACCACCACCACCACAATAACCACCACCACCAGCTACACCACCATCATCCCACATGAGTACACCCTTGCTGCTTGAGGTGCCACCACCACCACTTCCACCACCACCACCAGCTACACCACCATCATCCCACATGAGTACACCCTTGCTGCTTGAGGTGCCATTACCACCACTTCCTCCACCACCACCACCAACACCACCATCATCCCACTTGAGTACACTCGTGCTGCTTGAGGTGCCACCACCACCACCAGCTACACCACCATCATCTCACATGAGTACATCCGTGTTGCTTGAGATGCTACCACCACCACCAGCTACACCACCATCATCCCACATGTGTACACCCGTGCTGCTTGAGGTGCCACCACCAGCACCACCAGCACCACCAGATACACCACCATCATCCCATGTGAGTACACCCGTGCTGCTTGAGGTGCCACCAACACCACCACCACCACCAGCTTCACCACCATCATCTCACATGAGTACACCCGTGCTGTTTGAGGTACTACCACCACCACCACCACCAGCAACACCACCATCATCTCACATGAGTACACCCGTGCTGCTTGAGGTGCCACCACCAGCACCACCACCACCACCAGATACACCACCATCATCCCATGTGAGTACACCCGTGCTGCTTGAGGTGCCACCAACACCACCTCCATCAACCACCACCAGCAACACCACCATCATCCCACATGAGTACACCCGTGCTGCTTGAGGTGCCACCACCAGCACCACCACCACCACCGCCACCAGATACACCACCATCATCAAATGTGAGTACACCCGTGCTGCTTGAGGTGCCACCAACACCACCACTACCACCAGCTACACCACCACCACCACCACCAGCTACACCACTATCATCCCTCATGAGTACACCCTTGCTACTTGAGGTGCCACCACCACCACCTCCACCACCACCACCAACTACACCACCATCATCCCACATGAGTACACCCGTGCTGCTTGAGGTGCCACCACCAGCACCACCACCACCACCGCCACCAGATACACCACCATCATCCCATGTGAGTACACCCGTGCTGCTTGAGGTGCCACCAACACCACCACCACCACCAGCTACACCACCATCATCTCACATGAGTACACCCGTGCTGCTTGAGGTGCCACCAACACCACCACCACCACCATCGCCACCACCACCACCACCACCAGCTACACCACCATCATCTCACATGAGTACACCCGTGCTGCTTGAGGTACTACCACCACCACCACCACCAGCTACACCACCATCATCCCACATGAGTACACCCGTGCTGCTTGAGGTGCCACCACCAGCACCACCACCACCACCACCACCAGATACACCACCATCATCCCATGTGAGTACACCCGTGCTGCTTGAGGTGCCACCAACACCACCACCACCACCACCTACACCACCATCATCTCACATGAGTACACCCGTGCTGGTTGAGGTGCCACCAACACCACCACCACCACCATCGCCACCACCACCCCCACCACCAGCTACACCACCATCATCTCACATGAGTACACCCGTGCTGCTTGAGGTGCCACCAACACCACAACCACCACCACCATCGCCACCACCACCACCACCCCCAGCTACACCACTATCATCTCACATGAGTACACCCGTGCTGCTTGAGGTACTACCACCATTACCACCACCAGCTACACCACCATCATCCCACATGAGTACACCCGTGCTGCTTGAGGTGCCACCACCAGCACCACCACCACCACCACTACCAGATACACCACCATCATCCCATGTGAGTACACCCGTGCTGCTTGAGGTGCCACCAACACCACCACCACCACCAGCTACACCACCATCATCTCACATGAGTACACCCGTGCTGCTTGAGGTGCCACCAACACCACCACCACCACCATCGCCACCACCACCACCACCACCAGCTACACCACCATCATCTCACATGAGTACACCCGTGCTGCTTGAGGTACTACCACCACCACCACCACCAGCTACACCCCCATCATCCCACATGAGTACACCTGTGCTGCTTGAGGTGCCAACACCACCACCACCACCACCACCAGCTACACCTCCATCATCTCACATGAGTACACTCGTGCTGCTTGAGGTGCCACCACCAGCACCACCATTACCACCACCACCAGATACACCACCATCATCCCATGTGAGTACACCCGTGCTGCTTGAGGTGCCACCAACACCACCACCACCACCATCGCCACCACCACCACCACCACCAGCTACACCACCATCATCCCTCATGAGTACACCCTTGCTACTTGAGGTGCCACCACCACCACCTCCACCACCACCACCAGCTACACCACCATCATCCCACATGAGTACACCCGTGCTGCTTGAGGTGCCACCACCAGCACCACCACCACCACCGCCACCAGATACACCACCATCATCCCATGTGAGTACACCCGTGCTGCTTGAGGTGCCACCAACACCACCACCACCACCAGCTACACCACCATCATCTCACATGAGTACACCCGTGCTGCTTGAGGTGCCACCACCACCACCACCATCATCCCACATGAGTACACCCGTGCTGCTTGAGGTGCCACCACCAGCACCACCACCACCACCACCACCAGATTCACCACCATCATCCCATGTGAGTACACCCGTGCTGCTTGAGGTGCCACCAACACCACCACCACCACCACCATCGCCACCACCACCACCACCAGCAGCTACACCACCGTCATCCCTCATGAGTACACCCTTGCTACTTGAGGTGCCACCACCACCACCTCTACCACCACCACCAGCTACACCACAATCATCCCACATGAGTACACCCGTGCTGCTTGAGGTGCCACCACCACCACCACCACCTACACCACCACCACAACCACCACAACCAACACCACCACCACCAGCTACACAACCACCACCACCAGCTACACCACCACCACCACACCACCAGCTACAAAACCATCATCCCACATGAGTACACCCGTGCTGCTTGAGGTACCACCAACACCACCACCACCACCACCAGCTACACCACCATCATTCCACATGAGTACACCCGTGCTGCTTGAGGTGCCACCACCACCACCAGCTACACCACAATCATCTCACATCAGTACACACGTGCTGCTTGAGGTGCCACCACCACCACCACCACCAGCTACACCACTATCATTCCACATGAAGTTGGAATTCCACATTCCACACATGCTGAAGTTCAACTCTGGAAAGTGTAAGGTGATGAAATTAGGCGAAGGGAGCAGGAGGCTGAACACAAGGTATCATCTGGGAGGGGAAATCCTGCAAGAATCAAATAGAGAGAAGGATCTGGGGGTTGATATCACACCGAACCTGTCCCCAGAGGCCCACATCAAAAGAATATCATCAGCGGCATATGCTAGACTGGCCAACATAAGAACTGCCTTCAGAAACTTGTGTAAGGAATCTTTCAGAACCCTGTATACCACTTATGTAAGACCAATCCTGGAGTATGCAGCTCCAGCCTGGAGTCCATACCTAGTTAAACACAAGACAAAGTTAGAGAAGATTCAGCGGTATGCCACCAGGCTCGTCCCGGAACTGAGAGGATTGAGCTAAGAGGAAAGGCTAAAGGAGCTGAACCTCACATCCCTGGAAAACAGAAGAGTAAGGAGAGACATGATAACCACCTACAAAATTCTCAGGGGAATTGACAGGGTGGACAAAGACAAACTCTTCAGCACGGGTGGGACACGAACAAGGGGACACAGGTGGAAACTTAGTACCCAGATGAGCCACAGAGACGTTAGAAAGAATTTTTTCAGTGTCAGAATAGTTAATAAATGGAATGCACTAGGAAGTGATGTGGTGGAGGCTGACTCCATACACAGTTTCAAATGTAGATATGATAGAGCCCAGTAGGCTCAGGAATCTGTACACCAGTTGATTGACAGTTGAGAGGCGGGACCAAAGAGCCAAAGCTCAGCCCCCGCAAGCCCAATTAGGTGAGTACAATTAGGTGAGTACATGAGTACACCCGTGCTGCTTGAGGTGCCACCACCACCTCCACCACCATCATCCCACATGAGTGTACCCGTGCTGCTTGAGGTGCCACCACCACCACTTCCACCACCACCACCAGCTACACCACCATCATCCCACATGAGTACACCCGTGCTGCTTGAGGGGCCACCACCAGCACCACCACCACCACCACCACCAGATACACCAACATCATCCCATGTGAGTACACCCGTGCTGCTTGAGGTGCCACCAACACCACCACCAGCTACACCACCATCATCTCACATGAGTACAGCCGTGCTGCTTGAGGTACTACCACCACCACCACCACCAGCTACACCACCATCATCTCACATGAGTACACCCGTGCTGCTTGAGGTGCCACCAACACCACCACCACCACCATCGCCACAACCACCACCACCACCAGCTAAACCACCATCATCTCACATGAGTACACCCGTGCTGCTTGAGGTACTACCAACACCACCACCACCAGCTACACCACCATCATCCCACATGAGTACACCCGTGCTGCTTGAGGTGCCACCACCAGCACCACCACCACCACCACCACCAGATACACCACCATCATCCCATGTGAGTACACCCAGGCTGCTTGAGGTGCCACCAACACCACCAACACCACCACCTACACCACCATCATCTCACATGAGTACACCCGTGCTGCTTGAGGTGCCACCAACACCACCACCATCGCCACCACCACCACCACCACCAGCTACACCACCATCATCTCACATGAGTTCCCCCTGTGCTGCTTGAGGTGCCACCAATACCACTACCACCACCATCGCCACCACCACCACCACCACCAGCTACACCACCATCATCTCACATGAGTACACCCGCGCTGCTTGAGGTGCTACCACCATTACCACCACCAGCTACACCACCATCAACCCACATGAGTACACCCGTGCTGCTTGAGGTGCCACCACCAGCACCACCACCACCACCACCACCAGATACACCACCATCATCCCATGTGAGTACACCCGTGCTGCTTGAGGTGCCACCAACACCACCACCACCACCAGCTACACCACCATCATCTCACATGAGTACACCCGTGCTGCTTGAGGTGCCACCAACACCACCACCACCACCATCGCCACCACCACCACCACCACCAGCTACACCCCCATCATCTCACATGAGTACACCCGTGCTGCTTGAGGTACTACCACCACCACCACCACCAGCTACACCCCCATCATCCCACATGAATACACCTGTGCTGCTTGAGGTGCCAACACCACCACCACCACCACCACCACCATTAGATACACCACCATCATCCCACATGAGTACACTCGTGCTGCTTGAGGTGCCACCACCAGCACCACCAACACCACCACCATTAGATACACCACCATCATCCCATGTGAGTACACCCGTGCTGCTTGAGGTGCCACCAACACCACCACCACCACCACCACCACCACCACCACCAGCTACACCACCATCATCCCTCATGAGTACACCCTTGCTACTTGAGGTGCCACCACCACCACCACCACCACCAGCTACACCACAATCATCCCACATGAGTACACCCGTGCTGCATGAGGTGCCACCACCACCACCACCAGCTACACCACCACCACAACCACCACAACCAATACCACCACCACCAGCTACACAACCACCACCACCAGCTACACCACCACCACCACCAGCTACAAAACCATCATCCCACATAAGTACACCCGTGCTGCTTGAGGTACCACCAACACCACCACCACCACCACCACCACCAGCTACACCACCATCATTCCACATGAGTACATCCGTGTTGATTGAGGTGCCACCACCACCACCAGCTACACCACAATCATCTCACATGAGTACACCCGTGCTGCTTGAGGTGCCACCACCACCACCACCACCATCATCCCACATGAGTGTACCCGTGCTGCTTGAGGTGCCACCAACACCACCACCACCACCATCGCCAACACCACCACCACCACCACCACCAGCTACACCACCATCATCCCTCATGAGTACACCCTTGCTGCTTGAGATGCCATCACCACCACTTCCACCACCACCACCAGCTACACCATCATCCCACATGAGTACACCCGTGCTGCTTGAGGTGCCACCACCACCACCAGCTACACCACCACCACAACCACCACAACCACCACAACCACCACTACCACCACCAGCTACACCACCACCAGCTACACCACCACCAGCTACACCACCACCACCACCACCACCACAATCACCACCACCACCACAATCACCAACATCATCCCACATGAGTACACCCATGCTGCTTGAGGTGCCTCCACCACCACCACCACCACCACCACCATCATCCCACTTGAGTACACCCGTGCTGCTTGAGGTGCCACCACCACCACCAGCTACACCACCATCATCTCACATGAGTACACCCGTGCTGCTTGAGGTGCCACCACCAGCACCACCACCACCACCGCCACCAGATACACCACCATCATCCCATGTGAGTACACCCGTGCTGCTTGAGGTGCCACCAACACCACCACCACCACCAGCTACACCACCATCATCTCACATGAGTACACCCGTGCTGCTTGAGGTGCCACCACCACCACCACCATCATCCCACATGAGTACACCCGTGCTGCTTGAGGTGCCACCACCAGCACCACCACCACCACCACCACCAGATTCACCACCATCATCCCATGTGAGTACACCCGTGCTGCTTGAGGTGCCACCAACACCACCACCACCACCACCATCGCCACCACCACCACCACCAGCAGCTACACCACCGTCATCCCTCATGAGTACACCCTTGCTACTTGAGGTGCCACCACCACCACCTCTACCACCACCACCAGCTACACCACAATCATCCCACATGAGTACACCCGTGCTGCTTGAGGTGCCACCACCACCACCACCACCTACACCACCACCACAACCACCACAACCAACACCACCACCACCAGCTACACAACCACCACCACCAGCTACACCACCACCACCACACCACCAGCTACAAAACCATCATCCCACATGAGTACACCCGTGCTGCTTGAGGTACCACCAACACCACCACCACCACCACCAGCTACACCACCATCATTCCACATGAGTACACCCGTGCTGCTTGAGGTGCCACCACCACCACCAGCTACACCACAATCATCTCACATCAGTACACACGTGCTGCTTGAGGTGCCACCACCACCACCACCACCAGCTACACCACTATCATTCCACATGAAGTTGGAATTCCACATTCCACACATGCTGAAGTTCAACTCTGGAAAGTGTAAGGTGATGAAATTAGGCGAAGGGAGCAGGAGGCTGAACACAAGGTATCATCTGGGAGGGGAAATCCTGCAAGAATCAAATAGAGAGAAGGATCTGGGGGTTGATATCACACCGAACCTGTCCCCAGAGGCCCACATCAAAAGAATATCATCAGCGGCATATGCTAGACTGGCCAACATAAGAACTGCCTTCAGAAACTTGTGTAAGGAATCTTTCAGAACCCTGTATACCACTTATGTAAGACCAATCCTGGAGTATGCAGCTCCAGCCTGGAGTCCATACCTAGTTAAACACAAGACAAAGTTAGAGAAGATTCAGCGGTATGCCACCAGGCTCGTCCCGGAACTGAGAGGATTGAGCTAAGAGGAAAGGCTAAAGGAGCTGAACCTCACATCCCTGGAAAACAGAAGAGTAAGGAGAGACATGATAACCACCTACAAAATTCTCAGGGGAATTGACAGGGTGGACAAAGACAAACTCTTCAGCACGGGTGGGACACGAACAAGGGGACACAGGTGGAAACTTAGTACCCAGATGAGCCACAGAGACGTTAGAAAGAATTTTTTCAGTGTCAGAATAGTTAATAAATGGAATGCACTAGGAAGTGATGTGGTGGAGGCTGACTCCATACACAGTTTCAAATGTAGATATGATAGAGCCCAGTAGGCTCAGGAATCTGTACACCAGTTGATTGACAGTTGAGAGGCGGGACCAAAGAGCCAAAGCTCAGCCCCCGCAAGCCCAATTAGGTGAGTACAATTAGGTGAGTACATGAGTACACCCGTGCTGCTTGAGGTGCCACCACCACCTCCACCACCATCATCCCACATGAGTGTACCCGTGCTGCTTGAGGTGCCACCACCACCACTTCCACCACCACCACCAGCTACACCACCATCATCCCACATGAGTACACCCGTGCTGCTTGAGGGGCCACCACCAGCACCACCACCACCACCACCACCAGATACACCAACATCATCCCATGTGAGTACACCCGTGCTGCTTGAGGTGCCACCAACACCACCACCAGCTACACCACCATCATCTCACATGAGTACAGCCGTGCTGCTTGAGGTACTACCACCACCACCACCACCAGCTACACCACCATCATCTCACATGAGTACACCCGTGCTGCTTGAGGTGCCACCAACACCACCACCACCACCATCGCCACAACCACCACCACCACCAGCTAAACCACCATCATCTCACATGAGTACACCCGTGCTGCTTGAGGTACTACCAACACCACCACCACCAGCTACACCACCATCATCCCACATGAGTACACCCGTGCTGCTTGAGGTGCCACCACCAGCACCACCACCACCACCACCACCAGATACACCACCATCATCCCATGTGAGTACACCCAGGCTGCTTGAGGTGCCACCAACACCACCAACACCACCACCTACACCACCATCATCTCACATGAGTACACCCGTGCTGCTTGAGGTGCCACCAACACCACCACCATCGCCACCACCACCACCACCACCAGCTACACCACCATCATCTCACATGAGTTCCCCCTGTGCTGCTTGAGGTGCCACCAATACCACTACCACCACCATCGCCACCACCACCACCACCACCAGCTACACCACCATCATCTCACATGAGTACACCCGCGCTGCTTGAGGTGCTACCACCATTACCACCACCAGCTACACCACCATCAACCCACATGAGTACACCCGTGCTGCTTGAGGTGCCACCACCAGCACCACCACCACCACCACCACCAGATACACCACCATCATCCCATGTGAGTACACCCGTGCTGCTTGAGGTGCCACCAACACCACCACCACCACCAGCTACACCACCATCATCTCACATGAGTACACCCGTGCTGCTTGAGGTGCCACCAACACCACCACCACCACCATCGCCACCACCACCACCACCACCAGCTACACCCCCATCATCTCACATGAGTACACCCGTGCTGCTTGAGGTACTACCACCACCACCACCACCAGCTACACCCCCATCATCCCACATGAATACACCTGTGCTGCTTGAGGTGCCAACACCACCACCACCACCACCACCACCATTAGATACACCACCATCATCCCACATGAGTACACTCGTGCTGCTTGAGGTGCCACCACCAGCACCACCAACACCACCACCATTAGATACACCACCATCATCCCATGTGAGTACACCCGTGCTGCTTGAGGTGCCACCAACACCACCACCACCACCACCACCACCACCACCACCAGCTACACCACCATCATCCCTCATGAGTACACCCTTGCTACTTGAGGTGCCACCACCACCACCACCACCACCAGCTACACCACAATCATCCCACATGAGTACACCCGTGCTGCATGAGGTGCCACCACCACCACCACCAGCTACACCACCACCACAACCACCACAACCAATACCACCACCACCAGCTACACAACCACCACCACCAGCTACACCACCACCACCACCAGCTACAAAACCATCATCCCACATAAGTACACCCGTGCTGCTTGAGGTACCACCAACACCACCACCACCACCACCACCACCAGCTACACCACCATCATTCCACATGAGTACATCCGTGTTGATTGAGGTGCCACCACCACCACCAGCTACACCACAATCATCTCACATGAGTACACCCGTGCTGCTTGAGGTGCCACCACCACCACCACCACCATCATCCCACATGAGTGTACCCGTGCTGCTTGAGGTGCCACCAACACCACCACCACCACCATCGCCAACACCACCACCACCACCACCACCAGCTACACCACCATCATCCCTCATGAGTACACCCTTGCTGCTTGAGATGCCATCACCACCACTTCCACCACCACCACCAGCTACACCATCATCCCACATGAGTACACCCGTGCTGCTTGAGGTGCCACCACCACCACCAGCTACACCACCACCACAACCACCACAACCACCACAACCACCACTACCACCACCAGCTACACCACCACCAGCTACACCACCACCAGCTACACCACCACCACCACCACCACCACAATCACCACCACCACCACAATCACCAACATCATCCCACATGAGTACACCCATGCTGCTTGAGGTGCCTCCACCACCACCACCACCACCACCACCATCATCCCACTTGAGTACACCCGTGCTGCTTGAGGTGCCACCACCACCACCAGCTACACCACCATCATCTCACATGAGTACATCCGTGTTGCTTGAGGAGCCACCACCACCACCACCACCACCAGCTACACCACAATCATCTCACATGAGTACACCCGTGCTGCTTGAGATGCTACCATCACCACCACCACCACCAGCTACACGACCATCATCCAACATAAGTACACCCTTGCTACTTGAGGTGCCACCACCACCACCACCACCACCAGCTACACCACAATCATCCCACATGAGTACACCCGTGCTGCTTGAGGTACAACCACCACCACCACCACCACCACCACCACCACTAGCTACACCACCATCATCTCACATGAGTACACCCGTGCTGCTTGAGGTGCCACCAACACCACCACCACCACCATCGCCACCACCACCACAACCACCAGCTACACCACCATCATCTCACATGAGTACGCCCGTGCTGCTTGAGGTGCCACCAACACCACCACCACCACCACCATCGCCACCACCACCACCACCACCAGCTACACCACCATCATCTCACATGAGAACACCCGTGCTGCTTGAGGTGCCACCACCACCACCACCACCACCACCACCACTACCACCACCAGCTACACCACCATCATCCCACATGAGTACACCCGTGCTGCTTGAGGAGCCACCACCACCATTACCACCATCATCCCACATGAGTACACCCGTGTTGCTTGAGGTGCCACCAACACCACCACCACCACTACCACCACCAGCTACACCACCATCATCCCACATGAGTACACCCGTGCTGCTTGAGAAGCCACCACCACCATTACCACCATCATCCCACATGAGTACACCCTTGCTGCTTGAGGTGCCACCACCACCACTTCCATCACCACCACCAGCTACAGCACCATCATCCCACATGAGTACACCTGTGCTGCTTGAGGTGCCACCACCACCACCACAACCAGCTACACCACCACCACAACCACCACAACCACCACTACCACCACCAGTTACACCACCACCATCTACACCACCACCACCACCACCACAATAACCACCACCACCACAATAACCACCACCACCAGCTACACCACCATCATCCCACATGAGTACACCCTTGCTGCTTGAGGTGCCACCACCACCACTTCCACCACCACCACCAGCTACACCACCATCATCCCACAAGAGTACACCCTTGCTGCTTGAGGTGCCATTACCACCACTTCCACCACCACCACCACCAACACCACCATCATCCCACTTGAGTACACTCGTGCTGCTTGAGGTGCCACCACCACCACCAGCTACACCACCATCATCTCACATGAGTACATCCGTGTTGCTTGAGATGCCACCACCACCACCAGCTACACCACCATCATCCCACATGAGTACACCCGTGCTGCTTGAGGTGCCACCACCAGCACCACCACCACCACCACCACCAGATACACCACCATCATCCCATGTGAGTACACCCGTGCTGCTTGAGGTGCCACCAACACCACCACCACCACCAGCTTCACCACCATCATCTCACATGAGTACACCCGTGCTGTTTGAGGTACTACCACCACCACCACCACCAGCTACACCACCATCATCTCACATGAGTACACCCGTGCTGCTTGAGGTACTACCACCACCACCACCACCAGCTACACCACCATCATCCCACATGAGTACACCCGTGCTGCTTGAGGTGCCACCACCAGCACCACCACCACAACCGCCACCAGATACACCACCATCATCCCATGTGAGTACACCCGTGCTGCTTGAGGTGCCACCAACACCACCACCACCACCAGCTACACCACCATCATCTCACATGAGTACACCCGTGCTGCTTGAGGTGCCACCACCACCACCACCATCATCCCACATGAGTACACCCGTGCTTCTTGAGGTGCCACCACCAGCACCACCACCACCACCAGATACACCATCATCATCCCATGTGAGTACACCCGTGCTGCTTGAGGTGCCACCAACACCACCACCACCACCAGATACACCACCATCATCCCATGTGAGTACACCCGTGCTGCTTGAGGTGCCACCACCACCACCACCATCATCCCACATGAGTACACCCGTGCTTCTTGAGGTGCCACCACCAGCACCACCACCACCACCACCACCAGATAAACCACCATCATCCCATGTGAGTACACCCTTGCTACTTGAGGTGCCACCACCACCATCTTCACCCCACCACCAGCTACACCACAATCATCCCACATGAGTACACCCGTGCTGCTTGAGGTGCCACCACCACCACCACCACCTACACCACCACCACAACCACCACAAACAACACCACCACCACCAGCTACACAACCACCACAACCACCACCACCAGCTACACCACCACCACCACCACCACCACCAGCTACAAAACAGTCATCCCACATGAGTACACCCGTGCTGCTTGAGGTACCACCAACACCACCACCACCACCTCCAGCTACACCACCATCATTCCACATGAGTACACCCGTGCTGCTTGAGGTGCCACCACCACCACCAGCTACACCACAATCATCTCACATCAGTACACACGTGCTGCTTGAGGTGCCACCACCACCACCACCACCAGCTACACCACTATCATTCCACATGAAGTTGGAATTCCACATTCCACACATGCTGAAGTTCAACTCTGGAAAGTGTAAGGTGATGAAATTAGGCGAAGGGAGCAGGAGGCTGAACAAAAGGTATCATCTGGGAGGGGAAATCCTGCAAGAATCAAATAGAGAGAAGGATCTGGGGGTTGATATCACACCGAACCTGTCCCCAGAGGCCCACATCAAAAGAATATCATCAGCGGCATATGCTAGACTGGCCAACATAAGAACTGCCTTCAGAAACTTGTGTAAGGAATCTTTCAGAACCCTGTATACCACTTATGTAAGACCAATCCTGGAGTATGCAGCTCCAGCCTGGAGTCCATACCTAGTTAAACACAAGACAAAGTTAGAGAAGATTCAGCGGTATGCCACCAGGCTCGTCCCGGAACTGAGAGGATTGAGCTACGAGGAAAGGCTAAAGGAGCTGAACCTCACATCCCTGGAAAACAGAAGAGTAAGGAGAGACATGATAACCACCTACAAAATTCTCAGGGGAATTGACAGGGTGGACAAAGACAAACTCTTCAGCACGGGTGGGACACGAACAAGGGGACACAGGTGGAAACATAGTACCCAGATGAGCCACAGAGACGTTAGAAAGAATTTTTTCAGTGTCAGGGTAGTTAATAAATGGAATGCACTAGGAAGTGATGTGGTGGAGGCTGACTCCATACACAGTTTCAAATGTAGATATGATAGAGCCCAGTAGGCTCAGGAATCTGTACACCAGTTGATTGACAGTTGAGAGGCGGGACCAAAGAGCCAAAGCTCAGCCCCCGCAAGCCCAATTAGGTGAGTACAATTAGGTGAGTACATGAGTACACCCGCGCTGCTTGAGGTGCCACCACCACCACCACCACCATCATCCCACATGAGTGTACCCGTGCTGCTTGAGGTGCCAGCAACACCACCACCACCACCATCGCCACCACCATCACCACCACCACCAGCTACACCACCATCATCCCTCATGAGTACACCCTTGCTGCTTGAGGTGCCACCACCACCACTTCCACCACCACCACCAGCTACACCACCATCATCCCACATGAGTACACCCGTGCTGCTTGAGGTGCCACCACCAGCACCACCACCACCACCACCACCAGATACACCACCATCATCCCATGTGAGTACACCTGTGCTGCTTGAGGTGCCACCAACACCACCACCACCACCAGCTACACCACCATCATCTCACATGAGTACACCCGTGCTGCTTGAGGTACTACCACCACCACCACCACCATCTACACCACCATCATCTGACATGAGTACACCCGTGCTGCTTGAGGTGCCACCAACACCACCACCACCACCATCGCCACCACCACCACCACCACCAGCTACACCACCATCATCTCACATGAGTACACCCGTGCTGCTTGAGGTACTACCACCACCACCACCACCAGCTACACCACCATCATCCCACATGAGTACACCCGTGCTGCTTGAGGTGCCACCAAAAGCACCACCACCACCACCAGATACACCACCATCATCCCATGTGAGTACACCCGTGCTGCTTGAGGTGCCACCAACACCACCACCACCACCACCTACACCACCATCATCTCACATGAGTACACCCGTGCTGCTTGAGGTGCCACCAACACCACCACCACCACCATCGCCACCACCACCACCACCACCAGCTACACCACCATCATCTCACATGAGTACACCCGTGCTGCTTGAGGTGCCACCAACACCACCACCACCACCATCGCCACCACCACCACCACCACCAGCTACACCACCATCATCTCACATGAGTACACCCGTGATGCTTGAGGTACTACCACCATTACCACCACCAGCTACACCACCATCATCCCACATGAGTACACCCGTGCTGCTTGAGGTGCCACCACCACCACCACCACCACCAGATACACCACCATCATCCCATGTGAGTACACCCGTGCTGCTTGAGGTGCCACCAACACCACCACCACCACCAGCTACACCACCATCATCTCACATGAGTACACCCGTGCTGCTTGAGGTGCCACCAACACCACCACCATTGCCACCACCACCACCACCACCAGCTACACCACCATCATCTCACATGAGTACACCCGTGCTGCTTGAGGTACTACCACCACCACCACCACCAGCTACACCCCCATCATCCCACATGAGTACACCTGTGCTGCTTGAGGTGCCAACACCACCACCACCACCACCAGCTACACCTCCATCATCTCACATGAGTACACTCGTGCTGCTTGAGGTGCCACCACCAGCACCACCACCACCACCACCACCAGATACACCACCATCATCCCATGTGAGTACACCCGTGCTGTTTGAGGTGCCACCAACACCACCACCACCACCATCGCCACCACCACCACCACCACCAGCTACACCACCATCATCCCTCATGAGTACACCCTTGCTACTTGAGGTGCCACCACCACCACCTCCACCACCACAACCAGCTACACCACCATCATCCCATATGAGTACACCCATGCTGCTTGAGGTGCCACCACCAGCACCACCACCATCACCGCCACCAGATACACCACCATCATCCCATGTGAGTACACCCGTGCTGCTTGAGGTGCCACCAACACCACCACCACCACCAGCTACACCACCATCATCTCACATGAGTACACCCGTGCTGCTTGAGGTGCCACCACCACCACCACTATCATCCCACATGAGTACACCCGTGCTGCTTGAGGTGCCACCACCAGCACCAGCACCACCACCACCAGCAGATACACCACCATCATCCCATGTGAGTACACCCGTGCTGCTTGAGGTGCCACCAACACCACCAACACCACCATCGCCACCACCACCACCACCAGCAGCTACACCACCGTCATCCCTCATGAGTACACCCTTGCTACTTGAGGTGCCACCACCACCACTTCCACCACCACTTCCACCACCACCACCAGCTACACCACAATCATCCCACATGAGTACACCCGTGCTGCTTGAGGTGCCACCACCACCACCACCACCACCTACACCACCACCACAACCACCACAACCAACACCACCACCACCAGCTACACAACCACCACAACCACCACCACCAGCTACAAAACCATCATCCCACATGAGTACACCCGTGCTGCTTGAGGTACCACCAACACCACCACCACCACCACCAGCTACACCACCATCATTCCACATGAGTACACCCGTGCTGCTTGAGGTGCCACCACCACCACCAGCTACACCACAATCATCTCACATCAGTACACACGTGATGCTTGAGGTGCCACCACCACCACCACCACCAGCTACACCACTATCATTCCACATGAAGTTGGAATTCCACATTCCACACATGCTGAAGTTCAACTCTGGAAAGTGTAAGGTGATGAAATTAGGCGAAGGGAGCAGGAGGCTGAACACAAGGTATCATCTGGGAGGGGAAATCCTGCAAGAATCAAATAGAGAGAAGGATCTGGGGGTTGATATCACACCGAACCTGTCCCCAGAGGCCCACATCAAAAGAATATCATCAGCAGCATATGCTAGACTGGCCAACATAAGAACTGCCTTCAGAAACTTGTGTAAGGAATCTTTCAGAACCCTGTATACCACTTATGTAAGACCAATCCTGGAGTATGCAGCTCCAGCCTGGAATCCATACCTAGTTAAACACAAGACAAAGTTAGAGAAGATTCAGCGGTATGCCACCAGGCTCGTCCCGGAACTGAGAGGATTGAGCTACGAGGAAAGGCTAAAGGAGCTGAACCTCACATCCCTGGAAAACAGAAGAGTAAGGAGAGACATGATAACCACCTACAAAATTCTCAGGGGAATTGACAGGGTGGACAAAGGCAAACTCTTCAGCACGGGTGGGACACGAACAAGGGGACACAGGTGGAAACTTAGTACCCAGATGAGCCACAGAGACGTTAGAAAGAATTTTTTCAGTGTCAGAGTAGTTAATAAATGGAATGCACTAGGAAGTGATGTGGTGGAGGCTGACTCCATACACAGTTTCAAATGTAGATATGATAGAGCCCAGTAGGCTCAGGAATCTGTACACCAGTTGATTGACAGTTGAGAAGCGGGACCAAAGAGCCAAAGCTCAGCCCCCGCAAGCCCAATTAGGTGAGTACAATTAGGTGAGTACATGAGTACACCCGTGCTGCTTGAGGTTTCACCACCACCACCACCACCATCATCCCACATGAGTGTACCCGTGCTGCTTGAGGTGCCACCACCACCACCACCACCATCATCCCACATGAGTGTACCTGTGCTGCTTGAGGTGCCACCAACACCACCACCACCACCATCGCCACCACCACCACCAGCTACACCACCATCATCCTTCATGAGTACACCCTTGCTGCTTGAGGTGCCACCACCACCACTTCCACCACCACCACCAGCTACACCACAAACATCCCACATGAGTACACCCGTGCTGCTTGAGGTGCCACCACCAGCACCACCACCACCAACACCACCACCTACACCACCATCATCCCATGTGAGTACACCCGTGCTGCTTGAGGTGCCACCAACACCACCACCACCACCAGCTACACCACCATCATCTCACATGAGTACACCCGTGCTGCTTGAGGTACTACCACCACCACCACCACCAGCTACACCACCATCATCTCACATGAGTACACCCGTGCTGCTTGAGGTGCCACCAACACCACCACCACCACCATCGCCACCACCACCACCACCACCAGCTACACCACCATCATCTCACATGAGTACACCCGTGCTGCTTGAGGTACTACCACCACCACCACCACCAGCTACACCACCATCATCCCACATGAGTACACCCGTGCTGCTTGAGGTGCCACCAACACCACCAACACCACCATCGCCACCACCACCACCACCAGCAGCTACACCACCGTCATCCCTCATGAGTACACCCTTGCTACTTGAGGTGCCACCACCACCACTTCCACCACCACCACCAGCTACACCACAATCATCCCACATGAGTACACCCGTGCTGCTTGAGGTGCCACCACCACCACCACCACCTACACCACCACCACAACCACCACAACCAACACCACCACCACCAGCTACACAACCACCACAACCACCACCACCAGCTACACCACCACCACCACCACCACCAGCTACAAAACCATCATCCCACATGAGTACACCCGTGCTGCTTGAGGTACCACCAACACCACCACCACCACCACCAGCTACACCACCATCATTCCACATGAGTACACCCGTGCTGCTTGAGGTGCCACCACCACCACCAGCTACACCACAATCATCTCAAATCAGTACACACGTGCTGCTTGAGGTGCCACCACCACCACCACCAGCAGCTACACCACTATCATTCCACATGAAGTTGGAATTCCACATTCCACACATGCTGAAGTTCAACTCTGGAAAGTGTAAGGTGATGAAATTAGGCGAAGGGAGCAGGAGGCTGAACACAAGGTATCATCTGGGAGGGGAAATCATGCAAGAATCAAATAGAGAGAAGGATCTGGGGGTTGATATCACACCGAACATGTCCCCAGAGGCCCACATCAAAAGAATATCATCAGCAGCATATGCTAGACTGGCCAACATAAGAACTGCCTTCAGAAACTTGTGTAAGGAATCTTTCAGAACCCTGTATACCACTTATGTAAGACCAATCCTGGAGTATGCAGCTCCAGCCTGGAATCCATACTATTATAGACTGTGGGTTGGTTGGTGTTGTCGTCGTTGATCCTTCTCTATGGACAACCCAACCCACAACTCGGCAGAGTGCTTATACTAGGAGATCACCCTTGGCGTTTCTGGCTCTTGGAGAGGGGCTCAACGTCACACGTTTAGGGGATGCGGCTCCAACACTTAGCCTCGTTGTCACGTGCACACACCCACTCGAGCCGCTGTGACTCCCCACTCTCTCCTTATGAGATGTGATCTCCTCAATCCCCTATGACTTACTAGTATTACCTTCTACCCTGTCCACAGCAGTGGTTCTTGGTTCCTTCTCTCTCTCTCTCCTTCTTTACTACCTCCTGGGAAGCCTCACTAGGACAAGGGCAAACACCAGCAAATTGTGACACATTTACTGGACAAAGCACATACACGATACATACACACATATAATAATAATGAATCCTATACTCGATAATCACAATCAGGTTGCACTCCAATACCATCAGAACTCTATTATCAGCTTATCAAGTGGTATCCTATCTCCTGGTTCACCACCTGATACTATTAACCTCCTCAAGTTGGTCAAACCTACATACACTGTTGCACTATCAGCAAGATAATATATATATAGAAAACCAGCATTTGAATGCAATAACATATATCAGTATAAATGTTCATTGATACACAACAATGATTAATCGATCACTGTCAGTCCTCATGCACATACATCTGTAGGTAATCAAGCCTACGACTGCAACTCTAAACTTCAGTATAAAAACTCCTTGACATAAGAATGCCAACAGTCACTCACCTCTCACTGCGTCTTGCACGCTACTCACAACCAAACACTATCAACTCCCTACAAGTAATCCACCAGAACTTCCCCTTCCACCTCTGGAAGTTCACAACCCTAATATCCTTAGGTTCTTCCGGGCTTCACTACCAGGATCCTCTGCAGCTCCTCCAGGCTGCTATCATGAAGTTTCCTTGTGCAACTACGGTGCTTCACCCTTCTGTTAGGTTCTTCCACAGCTCTCTTGGCTGCTACACCACCTCTACAGAAGCACGTGACACTCCTCTTCACTGCTGCTTCTCCTCACAGCTCGAGGTCCTCTGCTCCACTACCTTGGAGTCTCATCAGCTACATCATCTGCTGGCTTCGAAGTTCTCAGCAACTTCTTCCCCAAAGACAAACCTGCAACCCATCGACACTCCAATAAAATGTTCCCCTTTAACACATAAACAAAAATAACCACACAATATGCTTGCCTCAAACCTCTATCTGTCCTCTATATACAGTGAGAGTGGACTCCCCCGTTTTGGGCGGGTCCATACTCCACCTCGCCTGGCGGCGGTCCTCACTCGCTGGAGGGTCTTCCTCCATCCGGAGCCAGGCTCCCTCAGTCGTCCGCCAGCGCTCAGAGGGGACGGACGTCGCTCCGTGTTCCTCCCTCTCCACTCTCTTATTTCAGGCTTTCTGCCTTATTAAAACATGCCTAACTTATAAATAAACATTGCTACTGTCGCTGGGCACACGACCAACTACAAGTGATCACTATGAACTGGCGTATATCGTGCTTACCACAGATTAATTGGTCGAGGGCGCTTTCCCTCTGACGGCGTCAGGTCAGGGCGCTCCCACGGCCCACAATAATGCCTCCGGGCGGCTTAATATTCACTAATTATCGTCCACGACTTGAGACCACACGTCCCCAGCTCGATTCCACAGCTGGCACGTCTGCACACTTCTCTTCTCTTAGAGATATATCACTAGGGGTTCCCTTCTGACGGGAGCTCAACGGAGCGCGGCTTCCCCCTGCGATGTCTGGCACTCAAGTGAGGTCAAGGTCCTCCAGAAGCGAGCCTCACGCCTCCAGCAAAATGTCCACATCTCCTAGCCCGTCATTTATCTATTTTCTTCTGCATTGCCCATAATCTCAAACTGTTACACATATCCAACCAACTATTTTACATATGCGTTATCACTTCAATATTCGCTAGACCTTCTAATCAGGTCAGGCTTGCTGAATAACTCTCAAGGAGGGAGACTCGTTTCTCCTGTAGGCTGAGATCATAACAATACCTAGTTAAACACAAGACAAAGTTAGAGAAGATTCAGCGGTATGCCACCAGGCTCGTCCCGGAACTGAGAGGATTGAGCTACGAGGAAAGGCTAAAGGAGCTGAACCTCACATCCCTGGAAAACAGAAGAGTAAGGAGAGACATGATAACCACCTACAAAATTCTCAGGGGAATTGACAGGGTGGACAAAGACAAACTCTTCAGCACGGGTGGGACACGAACAAGGGGACACAGGTGGAAACTTAGTACCCAGATGAGCCACAGAGACGTTAGAAAGAATTTTTTCAGTGTCAGAGTAGTTAATAAATGGAATGCACTAGGAAGTGATGTGGTGGAGGCTGACTCCATACACAGTTTCAAATGTAGATATGATAGAGCCCAGTAGGCTCAGGAATCTGTACACCAGTTGATTGACAGTTGAGAGGCGGGACCAAAGAGCCAAAGCTCAGCCCCCGCAAGCCCAATTAGGTGAGTACAATTAGGTGAGTACATGAGTACACCCGTGCTGCTTGAGGTTTCACCACCACCACCACCACCATCATCCCACATGAGTGTACCCGTGCTGCTTGAGGTGCCACCAACACCACCACCACCACCATCGCCACCACCACCACCAGCTACACCACCATCGCCACCACCACCACCAGCTACACCACCATCATCCTTCATGAGTACACCCTTGCTGCTTGAGGTGCCACCACCACCACTTCCACCACCACCACCAGCTACACCACCAACATCCCACATGAGTACACCCGTGCTGCTTGAGGTGGCACCACCAGCACCACCACCACCAACACCACCACCTACACCACCATCATCCCATGTGAGTACACCCGTGCTGCTTGAGGTGCCACCACCACCACCACCAGCTACACCACCATCATCTCACATGAGTACACCCGTGCTGCTTGAGGTACTACCACCACCACCACCACCAGCTACACCACCATCATCTCACATGAGTACACCCGTGCTGCTTGAGGTGCCACCAACACCACCACCACCACCATCGCCACCACCACCACCACCACCTGCTACACCACCATCATCTCACATGAGTACACCCGTGCTGCTTGAGGTACTACCACCACCACCACCACCAGCTACACCACCATCATCCCACATGATGGTGGTGTAGCCAACTGCTGGAAAGGAAAAGATCAGTGCTTGCTGTGGGTATTAGGGAACAGGAAGGAACCAATAGGACAGAGTGGAATGACAAGGACAAAGCAGCAGTGAATGAAGTACTAAAGGCACTAGACATGGAAGGGTCCGAGCATAGCATTGAGAAGGTTTTCAGGCTAGGCCGGTACAACAAAGACCGAGACCGAATGATAAAGATAGTGTTTGCAAACGAGAACACAAAGGAGAGGATCCTATCGAGGAAGAGCTCCCTGAAAAACGTGGGAAAATTAAAAAATGTATTCCTCCAGCGAGACATGACAAGGGAGGAGAGAGCCGTGGCGGCAGAAGCAAGGAAGAGGCGCAGGGCGAGAGGGGAAAACCAGGAAGTCACAGCTCCCAACACAACACCCCCAGAGGCGAGGGGGGAACCCACAACCAGCTACCCAGTAACACCAGAAGGGAGGACAACCCCGCCTCCCTCCTCTGCATAGAAAACCCCCCTACCCCAAACCCTCCCTGCCCCCACTCAAAAGTTCAGCCAAATCTCCCTCCCCCCACACCCAATCCCCACCCTTCTACCCCTCCCCTCCTCCCGAGTCCTCCCTCCCCCCCTTTCCTTCCCGTCCTCCCTCCCCTTTCACCCCATACCCTCCCTGTCCCTCCCCCTTCACTGGATCCCCCGCCCCTCATTCCAGTATCCTCTGAGATCCTGTTACCCACCTCACAGGTCCTCACACCCATGGAACAGCCTCCCCCACCAGCAGAACACTCACCAAGGAGGCGATTTGAGAAGGGACAGAAGAAAGTGAGCCTCAAAGCGATGTACACTAACATAGATGGAATTACAAATAAAGCAAATGAGCTTGGAGAACTGGTACTAGAGGAAAACCCAGACATAATAGCCCTCACAGAAACAAAGATCACGAAAACAATAACAAATGCAGTGTTTCCACAGGACTATTATGTTATGCGGAAAGAGAGGGAAGGAAGAGGTGGGGGTGGTGTAGCTCTGCTGGTAAGAAAAGGCTGGGATTTTGAGGAGATGGATATTCAGGGCTGTGAAGGTTTCAGTGACTACATAGCAGGTACTGTAACAAATGGAGGGAAAAAAATTATAGTCGCAGTCATATATAATCCACCACCAAATGACAGAAGACCTAGACAGGAATATGATAGAAACAACATGGCCACCATTAACATAATAGAAAGAGCAGCTTCTGTTGCTAGCAGGAATGGATCTGGACTACTAATTATGGGAGACTTCAACCATGGGAAGATAGATTGGAAGAACAGAGACCCGCATGGAGGACCAGAAACATGGAGAGCTAAGCTGCTGGACGTGGCAACAAGAAACTTTCTAAGCCAGCATACCAAAGAGCCAACAAGAATGAGAGGAGAAGATGAACCAGCAATGCTTGATTTGATATTTACCCTAAATGAATGGGATATAAGGGAAGTTAAGATGGAAGCGCCCTTGGGAATGAGTGACCACAGTGTATTGAACTTTGAGTACCTGGTAGAGCTAGGACTTATCTCCCCCGAAAAAGAACTAGGAATCAAAAGGCTGGCATACCGAAAGGGGAATTATGAACAGATGAGAAGTTTCCTAAGTGAAATACCTTGGGACACAGACCTCAGAGACAAGTCTGTACAGGGTATGATGGACTATGTTACCCAAAAGTGTCAGGAGGCAGTAAACAGGTTCATCCCGGCCCAAAGGGAAAAATCCGAGAAGCAACAAAAGAATCCATGGTATAATAGGGCATGTATGGAAGCGAAGAAACTGAACAAGAAGGCGTGGAGGAACTTCCGGAATAACAGAACACCAGAAAGCAGGGAGAGATACCAGAGAACCAGGAATGAGTACGTCAGGGTGAGAAGAGAAGCAGAGAAAATTTTTGAAAATGATATAGCAAACAAAGCCAAGACCGAACCAAAGCTACTCCACAGTCACATCAGAAGGAAAACAACAGTGAAAGAACAGGTATTGAAACTTAGAACAGGCGAGGACAGGTATACAGAGAATGACAGAGAGGTGTGTGAGGAACTCAACAAGAGGTTCCAGGAGGTCTTCACAATAGAACAGGGTGAGGTCACTGTGCTAGGAGAAAGGGAGGTAAACCAGGCGGCCTTGGAGGAGTTCGAAATTACGAGAGAGGAGGTCAAGAGACACCTGCTGGATCTGGATGTTAGAAAGGCGGTTGGTCCAGATGGGATCTCACCATGGGTACTGAAAGAGTGTGCAGAGGCACTTTGCTTGCCACTCTCCATAGTGTATAGTAAATCACTAGAGACGGGAGACCTACCAGAAATATGGAAGACGGCGAATGTGGTCCCAATATACAAAAAGGGCGACAGACAAGAGGCACTGAACTACAGGCCAGTGTCCTTGACTTGTATACCATGCAAGGTGATGGAGAAGATCGTGAGAAAAAACCTGGTAACACATCTGGAGAGAAGGGACTTCGTGACAAATCGCCAACATGGATTCAGGGAGGGTAAATCTTGCCTTACAGGCTTGATAGAATTCTACGATCAGGTGACACAGATTAAGCAAGAAAGAGAGGGCTGGGCAGACTGCATTTTCTTGGATTGTCGGAAAGCCTTTGACACAGTACCGCATAAGAGGCTGGTACATAAGCTGGAGAGACAGGCAGGTGTAGCTGGTAAGGTGCTCCAGTGGATAAGGGAGTATCTAAGCAATAGGAAGCAGAGAGTTACGGTGAGGGGTGAGACCTCCGATTGGCGTGAAGTCACCAGTGGAGTCCCACAGGGCTCTGTACTCGGTCCTATCTTGTTTCTGATATATGTAAATGATCTCCCGGAGGGTATCGATTCATTTCTCTCAATGTTTGCGGACGATGCTAAAATTATGAGAAGGATTAAAACAGAAGAGGACTGTTTGAGGCTTCAAGAAGACCTAGACAAGCTGAAGGAATGGTCGAACAAATGGTTGTTAGAGTTTAACCCAACCAAATGTAATGTAATGAAGATAGGTGTAGGGAGCAGGAGGCCAGATACAAGGTATCATCTGGGAGAGGAAATTCTTCAGGAGTCAGAGAAGGAAAAAGACTTGGGGGTTGATATCACGCCAGACCTGTCTCCTGCAGCACATATCAAGCGGATAACATCAGCGGCATATGCCAGGCTGGCCAACATACGAACGGCATTCAGAAACTTGTGTAAAGAATCATTCAGAACGTTGTATACCACATATGTCAGGCCAATCCTGGAGTATGCAGCCCCAGCATGGAGTCCATATCTAGTCAAGGATAAGACTAAACTGGAAAAGGTTCAAAGGTTTGCCACCAGACTAGTACCCGAGCTGAGAGGTATGAGCTACGAGGAGAGACTACGGGAATTAAACCTCACTTCGCTGGAAGACAGAAGAGTTAGGGGGGACATGATCACCACATTCAAGATTCTGAAGGGGATTGATAGGGTAGATAAAGACAGTCTATTTAACACAAGGGGAACACGCACAAGGGGACACAGGTGGAAACTGAGTGCCCAAATGAGCCACAGAGATATTAGAAAGAACTTTTTTAGTGTCAGAGTGGTTGACAAATGGAATGCATTAGGGGGTGATGTGGTGGAGGCTGACTCCATACACAGTTTCAAGTGTAGATATGACAGAGCCCGATAGGCTCAGGAATCTGTACACCTGTTGATTGACGGTTGAGAGGCGGGACCAAAGAGCCAGAGCTCAACCCCTGCAAACACAACTAGGTGAGTACAACTAGGTGAGTACATGAGTACACCCGTGCTGCTTGAGGTGCCACCACCAGCACCACCAACACCACCACCACCACCAGATACACCACCATCATCCCATGTGAGTACACCCGTGCTGATTGAGGTGCCACCAACACCACCACCACCACCACCTACACCACCATCATCTCACATGAGTACACCCGTGCTGTTTGAGGTGCCACCAACACCACCACCACCACCATCGCCACCACCACCACCACCACCAGCTCCACCACCATCATCTCACATGAGTACACCCGTGCTGCTTGAGGTGCCACCAACACCACCACCACCACCATCGCCACCACCACCACCACCACCAGCTACACCACCATCATCTCACATGAGTACACCCGTGCTGCTTGAGGTACTACCACCATTACCACCACCAGCTACACCACCATCATCCCACATGAGTACACCCGTGCTGCTTGAGGTGCCACCACCAGCACCACCACCAGCACCACCACCATCACCACCACCACCAGATACACCACCATCATCCCATGTGAGTACACCCGTGCTGCTTGAGGTGCCACCAACACCACCACCACCACCAGCTACACCACTATCATCTCACATGAGTACAACCGTGCTGCTTGAGGTGCCACCACCAGCACCACCACCACCACCACCAGATACACCACCATCATCCCATGTGAGTACACCCGTGCTGCTTGAGGTGCCACCAACACCACCACCACCACCATCGCCACCACCACCACCACCACCACCAGCTACACCACCATCATCCCTCATGAGTACA
Source organism: Procambarus clarkii (assembly GCF_040958095.1). NCBI lineage: Eukaryota > Metazoa > Arthropoda > Malacostraca > Decapoda > Cambaridae > Procambarus > Procambarus clarkii. The sequence continues at coordinate 42,196,588 of NC_091180.1, read as the reverse complement.
CCCTTGCTACTTGAGGTGCCACCACCACCACCTCCACCACCACCACCAGCTACACCACAATCATCCCACATGAGTACACCCGTGCTGCTTGCATTGCCACCACCACAACCACCACAACCAATACCACCACCACCAGCTACACAACCACCACAACCACCACCACCAGCTACACCACCACCACCACCACCAGCTACAAAACCATCATCCCACATAAGTACACCCGTGCTGCTTGAGGTACCACCAACACCACCACCACCACCACCACCACCACCAGCTACACCACCATCATTCCACATGAGTACACCTGTGCTGCTTGAGGTGCCACCACCACCACCACCACCACCACCAGCTACACCATCATCATCTCACATGAGTACATCCATGTTGCTTGACGTGCCACCACCACCACCAGCTACACCACAATCATCTCATCAGTACACACGTGCTGCTTGAGGTGCCACCACCACCACCACCACCAGCTACACCACCATTATTCCACATGAGTACAGCCGTGCTGCTTGAGGTGCCACCACCACCACCACCACCATCATTCCACATGAGTGTACCCGTGCTTCTTGAGGTGCCACCAACACCACCACCACCACCATCGCCAACACCACCACCACCACCACCACCAGCTACACCACCATCATCCCTCATGAGTACACCCTTGCTGCTTGAGGTGCCACCACCACCACTTCCACCACCACCACCATCTACACCATCATCCCACATGAGTACACCCGTGCTGCTTGAGGTGCCACCACCACCACCACCACCAGCTACACCACCACCACAACCACCACTACCACCACCAGCTACACCACCACCAGCTACACCACCACCACCACCACCACCACCACCACAATCACCACCACCACCAGCTACACCAACATCATCCCACATGAGTACACCCGTACTGCTTGAGGTGCCTCCACCACCACCACCACCACCACTATCATCCCACTTGAGTACACCCGTGCTGCTTGAGGTGCCACCATCACCACCAGCTACACCACCATCATCTCACATGAGTACATCCGTGTTGCTTGAGGAGCCACCACCACCACCACCAGCTACACCACAATCATCTCACATGAGTACACCCTTGCTGCTTGAGATGCTACCATCACCACCACCACCACCAGCTACACGACCATCATCCAACATAAGTACACCCTTGCTACTTGAGGTGCCACCACCACCACCTCCACCACCACCACCAGCTACACCACAATCATCCCACATGAGTACACCCGTGCTGCTTGAGGTGCCACCATCACCACCACCAGCTACACCACCACCACAGCCACCACAACCAACACCACCACCACCTGCTACACAACCACCACCACCAGCTACACCACCACCACCAGCTACAAAACCATCATCCCACATGAGTACACCCGTGCTGCTTGAGGTACCACCCATGACCTCCCCCCCCCCCCTTATAGTTCACACCCAGGGAAGCCTTCTCCAAGAGGTCAGCCCAGATGACCTCCGGTTTATCTTATATGTTGATTAAAAAAAAAATTCCTGGGTTAGTCTTAGTCAGCATAGTTTCAAGTATGTAATATTTCATGCAAGTTAATTAGACTCCAGATTCTTATGTGTAAACATCCATGAAACTCCCCCTTTTGGCCAGGTTAGAGGTCAGTCACACATGTAATTAATAACTCCTCTCTTGAAGAGTGTATGGTGAATGTCAAACAAGCTTATTGAAATATTTCTTGAGTGTTTGTACACGTGTGGCCGATCTTTTATAGTCTTGGGGCAGGTAGCAACAGCAAATCTCCCCTCCCCCTGTGGGGGTTGTATATAGAGGTCCTGTAGGGACTTAGTAAGGACAGAGTGCCGAACACCGGGGCTCAGAGAGGGCTGTGAAGAACATCTCAGCCAGGGAGAGACAGGTCTTAAGGTAACGTGTGTGATCTCTGAGGTTTTGTTCCATGTCCAAATTTCTTAAATTTTTGCCAGTGTTAGAATAAGATTTATAAGTGGTGATTGACATAATTTTGGTCTCAATAAACTCATGTTTTAATTTCCCGTCTGTGTCAATTGTTGAATCCTCTTAGCCTTTTGGATATAGTGGCTGACAACCGTTTTCATAATTAATGACAGTCATAGAAAGTACTCTCTACGTCAAGCAATGTTTCTTACCTCGTTGCTTGATATAGTCTCAATGGTTAAAGGCAGATGGTGGCAGCGTATTTAATCCTTGTGTTAGCATTTCCTTGTTGGCAGTGTACTTTTTAGTTCCGTTGTAACCATCATATGTCAGCTCATAACAGTGTTACCAAGAGCAACCGATGGGGAAGTGTTACTCAGGATAAGTAGTGTTTACATTATTAGTTTAGTATCCATTATAGTGGTGCATTATAGTGGTCTTACAATAGAGCGGTGTTACACACCAACACCACCACCAGCTACACCACCATCATTCCACATGAGTACACCCGTGCTGCTTGAGGTACCACCACCATCATCCCACTTGAGTACACCCGTGCTGCTTGAGGTGCCACCACCACCACCACCACCAGCTACACCATCATCATCTCACATGAGTACACCCGTGCTGCTTGAGGTGCCACCACCACCAGCTACACCTCCATCATCTCACATGAGCACACCCGTGCTGCTTGAGGTGCCACCACCACCACCAACTACACCAGCATCATCCCACATGAGTACACCCGTGCTGCTTGAGGTGCCACCACCACCACCACCACCACCACCACTACAAACAGCTACACCACGATCATCCTACATGAGTACACCCGTGCTGCTTGAGGTGCCACCACCACCCCCACCGCCAACACCACCACCACCACCAGCTACACCACCATCATCCCACATGAGTACACCCGTGCTGCTTGAGGTGCCACCACCACCACTACCTCCACCACCACCACCACCAGCTACACCACCATCATCCCACATGAGTACACCCGTGCTGCTTGAGGTGCCACCACCACCACTACCTCCACCACCACCACCACCAGCTACACCACCATCATCCCACATGAGTACACCCATGCTGCTTGAGGTGCCACCATCACTACCACCACCACAAAGATCACCACCACCATCATCCCACATGAATACACCAGTGTTGCTTGAGGTGCCACCACCACCACCACCACCACCACCACCAGCTACACCACCATCATCCCACATGGGTACACCCGTGCTGCTTGAGGTACCACCATTACCACCACCACCATAACCATCATCTACACTACCATCACCACACATGAGTACACCCGTGCTGCTTGAGGTACCACCACCACCACCACCAGCTACACCACCATCATCTCACATGAGTACACCCGTGCTGCTTGAGGTACTACCATTACCACCACCACCACCACCACCAGCTACACCACTATCATTACACATGAGTACACCCGTGCTGCTTGAGGTAACACCATTACCACCACCACCACCACCACAAGCTACACCACCATCATCCCACATGAGTACACCCGTGCTGCTTGAGGTGCCTCCACCACCAGCCCCACCACCATCATCCCACATGAGTACACGCGTGTTGCTTGAGGTGCCACCACCACCACCACCACCACGACCAGCTACACCAGCATCATCCTACATGAGTACACCCGTGCTGCTTGAGGTGCCACCACCATCTCCACCACCATCACCAGCTATACCACCCTCATCTCACATGAGTACACCCGTGCTGCTTGAGGTGCCACCATCACTACCACCACCACAAAGATCACCACCACCATCACCAGCTAAACCACCATCATCCCACATGAATACACCAGTGTTGCTTGAGGTGCCACCACCACCACCACCACCACCACCACCAGCTACACCACCATCATCCCACATGGGTACACCCGTGCTGCTTGAGGTACCACCATTACCACCACCACCATAACCATCATCTACACTACCATCACCACACATGAGTACACCCGTGCTGCTTGAGGTACCACCACCACCACCACCAGCTACACCACCATCATCTCACATGAGTACACCCGTGCTGCTTGAGGTACTACCATTACCACCACCACCACCACCACCAGCTACACCACTATCATTACACATGAGTACACCCGTGCTGCTTGAGGTAACACCATTACCACCACCACCACCACCACAAGCTACACCACCATCATCCCACATGAGTACACCCGTGCTGCTTGAGGTGCCTCCACCACCAGCCCCACCACCATCATCCCACATGAGTACACGCGTGTTGCTTGAGGTGCCACCACCACCACCACCACGACCAGCTACACCAGCATCATCCCACATGAGTACACCCGTGCTGCTTGAGGTGCCACCACCATCTCCACCACCATCACCAGCTATACCACCCTCATCTCACATGAGTACACCCGTGCTGCTTGAGGTGCCACCACCACCTCCACCACCACCAGTTAAACCACCATCCCAGCAAACAATTTTAGGTTGCCACAACATATCTGGAAAGTATTTGAAAGTATTGGAAACGTTTGTTTTATCGTATCAGATACGATATTGTGTGTGGACTTAAATAGGTTTCCAAAACTTATAACCAAGACATATGTATCTAACACTAATTTGAGATGTTGTGGCAACTTTACACTCCTAACATGAGTCATTCATAATCCATTCATATACCAATATGAATCTCTTATGAAAGGTTTGAGCCAATAATCTGAACCCTTTTCACATCTTTGTGTTTAAAGTTAAATTTCTTGAAATTAAATTATATTTTATATTATATTATTTTTATTATATTTTATATTATATTATTATTTTCAATTTAAATATTAAAACCAATTTAAGGGTAAAAAAAATCTAATAATTTATAATTCTTTTATTATTTACTAACAATTATAATTATTTACTAACGGAGAGAGGGGAGGCTGTACGGCGGAGAGTGGCGGCTGTGGCGGACAGTGGCGGCGGTGGCGGATAGTGGCGGCGGGCGTACAGTGGCGGCGGTGGCGGATAGTGGCGGCGGGCAGACAGTGGCGGCGGTGGCGGATAGTGGCGGCGGGCAGACAGTGGCGGCGGGCAGACAGTGGCGGCGGTGGCGGATAGTGGCGGCGGGCAGACAGTGGCGGCGGTGGCGGATAGTGGTGGCGGGCAGACAGTGGCGGCAGTGGCGGATAGTGGCGGCGGGCGGACAGTGGCGGCGGTGGCGGATAGTGGCGGCGGGCAGACAGTGGCGGCGGTGGCGGATAGTGGCGGCGGGCGGACAGTGGTGGCGGTGGCGGATAGTGGCGGCGGGTGGACAGTGGCGGCGGGCGGACAGTGGCGGCGGTGGCGGATAGTGGCGGCTGTGGCGGATAGTGGCGGCGGGCGGACCGTGGCGGCTTTGGCGGCGGTGGTGGACAGTGGCAGTGGGCGGACAGTGGCGGCGGCGGGCGGACAGTGGCGGCGGCGGGCGGACAGTGGCGGCGGCGGGCGGACAGTGGCGGCGGCGGGCGGACAGTGGCGGCGGCGGGCGAACAGTGGCGGCGGCGGGCGGACAGTGGTGGCGGCGGGCGGACAGTGGTGGCGGCGGGCGGACAGTGGAGGCGGCGGGCGGACAGTGGTGGCGGCGGGCGGACAGTGGTGGCGGCGGGCGGACAGTGGTGGCGCGGGCGGACAGTGGTGGCGGCGGGCGGACAGTGGTGGCGGTGGCGGACAGTGGTGGCGGTGGCGGACAGTGGTGGCGGTGGCGGATAGTGGCAGCGGGCGGACAGTGGCGGCGGTGGCGGATAGTGGCGGCGGGCGGACAGTGGCGGCGGCGGGCGGACAGTGGCGGCGGCGGGCGGACAGTGGCGGCGGCGGGCGAACAGTGGCGGCGGCGGGCGGACAGTGGTGGCGGCGGGCGGACAGTGGTGGCGGCGGGCGGACAGTGGAGGCGGCGGGCGGACAGTGGTGGCGGCGGGCGGACAGTGGTGGCGGCGGGCGGACAGTGGTGGCGGCGGGCGGACAGTGGTGGCGCGGGCGGACAGTGGTGGCGGTGGCAGACAGTGGTGGCGGTGGCGGACAGTGGTGGCGGTGGCGGACAGTGGTGGCGGTGGCGGATAGTGGCAGCGGGCGGACAGTGGCGGCGGTGGCGGATAGTGGCGGCGGGCGGACAGTGGCGGCGGCGGGCGGACAGTGGCGGCGGCGGGCGGACAGTGGCGGCGGCGGGCGAACAGTGGCGGCGGCGGGCGGACAGTGGTGGCGGCGGGCGGACAGTGGTGGCGGCGGGCGGACAGTGGAGGCGGCGGGCGGACAGTGGTGGCGGCGGGCGGACAGTGGTGGCGGCGGGCGGACAGTGGTGGCGGCGGGCGGACAGTGGTGGCGCGGGCGGACAGTGGTGGCGGTGGCAGACAGTGGTGGCGGTGGCGGACAGTGGTGGCGGTGGCGGACAGTGGTGGCGGTGGCGGATAGTGGCAGCGGGCGGACAGTGGCGGCGGTGGCGGATAGTGGCGGCGGGCGGACAGTGGCGGCGGTGGCGGATAGTGGCGGCGGGCGGACAGTGGCGGCGGGGCGGACAGTGGCGGCGGTGGCGGATAGTGGCGGCGGGCGGACAGTGGCGGCGGGCGGACAGTGGCGGCGGGCGGACAGTGGCGGATAGTGGCGGCGGGCGGACAGTGGCGGCGGCGGGCGGACAGTGGCGGCGGCTGGCGGACAGTGGCGGCGACGGGCGGACAGTGGCGGCGGTGGCGGATAGTGGCGGCTGTGGCGGATAGTGGCGGCGGGCGGACCGTGGCGGCTTTGGCGGCGGTGGTGGACAGTGGCAGCGGGCGGACAGTGGCGGCGGCGGGCGGACAGTGGCGGCGGCGGGCGGACAGTGGCGGCGGCGGGCGGACAGTGGCGGCGGCGGGCGGACAGTGGCGGCGGCGGGCGGACAGTGGAGGCGGCGGGCGGACAGTGGAGGCGGCGGGCGGACAGTGGCGGCGGCCGTTCAGTGGTGGCGGCGGGCGGACAGTGGTGGCGGTGGCAGACAGTGGTGGCGGTGGCAGACAGTGGTGGCGGTGGCGGACAGTGGTGGCGGTGGCGGATAGTGGCAGCGGGCGGACAGTGGCGGCGGTGGCGGATAGTGGCGGCGGGCGGACAGTGGCGGCGGTGGCGGATAGTGGCGGCGGGCGGACAGTGGCGGCGGGCGGTCAGTGGCGGCGGCGGGCGGTCAGTGGCGGCGGTGGCGGATAGTGGCGGCGGGCGGACAGTGGCGGCGGGCGGACAGTGGCGGCGGGCGGACAGTGGCGGCGGGCGGACAGTGGCGGATAGTGGCGGCGGGCGGACAGTGGCGGCGGCGGGCGGACAGTGGCGGCGGCGCGCAGACAGTGGCGGCGACGGGCGGACAGTGGCGGCGGCGGGCGAACAGTGGCGGCGGCGGGCGGACAGTGATGGCGGCGGGCGGACAGTGGAGGCGGCGGGCGGACAGTGGAGGCGGCGGGCGGACAGTGGAGGCGGCGGGCGGACAGTGGAGGCGGCGGGCGGACAGTGGAGGCGGCGGGCGGACAGTGGTGGCGGCGGGCGGACAGTGGTGGCGGCGGGCGGACAGTGGTGGCGGCGGGCGGACAGTGGTGGCGGTGGCAGACAGTGGTGGCGGTGGCGGACAGTGGCGGCGGTGGCGGACAGTGGCGGCGGTGGCGGACACTGGCGGCTGTGTCTGGCGGTGGTGGCGGGCGGTGGCGGGTGGCGGCGTCTGTGCTGAGTGGTGGCGGCTGGCGGTGGTGGGTGGTGGTGGTGGCGGCGGCGGTGGTGGTGGGTGGTGGTGGCGGCGGCGGCTGGTGGTGGTGGGTGATGGCGGCGGGTGGTGGGTGGCGGCGGCGGCTGGTGGTGGTGGGTGGTTTTGGCGGGTGGTGGGTGGTGGCGGCTGTGGTGGGTGGTGGCGGGTGGTGGCGGGTGGTGGCGGGCGGTGGCGGGCGGTGGCGGACGGCGGCGGCTGTGATGGGTGGTGACGATCGGCGGTGGGGGGGGGGGCTGGTGGCGGCTGGCGGTGGCGGCTTGCGGTGGTGACTGTGGCAACGGGCGGTGACGGCTGATAGCGGGCGGTGGTGGCGGCTGGTGGCAGGTGGTGGTGGCGGTGGTGGCGGCTGGTGGTGGTGGCGGCTGGTGGTGGTGGCAGCTGGTGGCGGTGATGGCGGCTGGTGGTGGTGGTGGCAGCTGGTGGCGGTGATGGCGGCTGGTGGTGGTGGTGGTGGCGGCTGGTGGTGGTGGCAGCTGGTGGCGGCTGGTGGCGGTGATGGCGGCTGGTGGTGGTGGTGGTGGTGATGGCGGCTGGTGGCGGGCGGTGGCGGGCGGTGGCGGCTTGTGGCGGCTGGTGGTGGCGGCGGTGGTGGGTGGTGGTGGTGGTGGTGGGTGGTGGTGGCGGCTGTGGTGGGTGGTGGCGGTGGTGTCGGCGGCGGCTGTGGTGGGTGATGGCGGCGGCGGCGGTGATGGGTGGTGGCGGCGGTGGTGGTGGGTGGTGGTGGCGGCGGCGGTGATGGGTGGTGGTGGCGGTGGTGGTGGGTGGTGGTGGCGGCGGCGGCTGGTGGTGGTGGGTGGTGGCGGTGGTGGGTGGCGGTGGTGGGTGGCGGTGGCGGGTGGCGGCTGGTGGTGGGTGGTGGCGGCGGGTGGTGAGTGGCGGTGGCTGGTGGCGGTGGCGGCTGGTGGTGGTGGCGGGTGGCGGCTGGTGGTGGTGGTGGCAGGTGGCGGCTGGTGGTGGGTGGCGGCTGGTGGTGGGTGGCGGGTGGCGGTGGGTGGCGGGTGGCGGCGGTGGGTGGCGGGTGGCGGCGGGTGGCGGCTGGTGGCGGCCAGCTGGGACACACCCTTCACCACTGAAGGTCTGAGCACAACTAACCATGTCTCTCTCACCACCAGAACAGTGTTGCCAGCTCGCGCTCTCAAAATGTTTCCTTCAAAGATTGTATATTATCTTTGAACAACAAGTTTGATTATCAAGGAAATAATGCATATATTATTGTCACATTAATACTGTGCAATATCTTATTACATTCCTGCTAAATAATTATAATTTGAAACAGGACAAAAAATCCAACATATATATAAAAACCAACATTAGAGATCACGAGGCCTAGGCCTAGACCACACATCCTGCTTTGCTGGCCTGCTACCCTCTCACACCTCACACTCTTAACTCTCTCATAATCACTCTCACTCTCAATCACTCTTACGCACTATTACTCACTCTTACCTTCAATCACTCTTACACACTATTACTCACTCTTACTCTCAATCACTCTTATGCACTATTACTCACTCTTACTCTCAGTCATCCTTACTCACTCTCATACTCACTCTTACTCTGTCACTCTTACTCTCTGTTACTCTTACTCTCTGTCACTCTTACTCTCTGTCACTCTTACTCTCTGTCACTCTTACTCTCTGTCACTCTTACTCTCTGTCACTCTTACTCTGTCACTCTTACTCTCTGTCACTCTTACTCTCTGTCACTCTTACTCTCTGTCACTCTTACTCTCTGTCACTCTTACTCTCTGTCACTCTTACTCTCTGTCACTCTTACTCTCTGTCACTCTTACTCACTCTCAGTCACCCTTACCCATTCATACTCACTCTCTCACTCTTACTCTCATACTCTTACTCTCAATTACTCTTACTCTCAATCACTCTTACTCCCAATCACTCCTACTCCCAATCACTCCTACTCTCAATCACTCCTACTCTCATTCTTACCCTTACTCTTACTCCCAATCACTCTTACTCTCAATCACTCATATTCTCATTCTTACTCTTACTCCCAATCACTCTTACTCCCAATCACTCTTACTCTCAATCACTCTTACTCTCAATCACTCTTACTCTCAATCACTCTTACTCTCATTCTTACTCTTACTCACTCTTACTCTCAATCACTCTTATTCTCATTCTTACTCCTACTCCCAATCACTCTTACTCCCAATCACTCTTACTCTCAATCACTCTTACTCTCACTAACTCTCAATCACTCTTACTCTCAATCACTCTTACTCTCACTAACTCTGAATCACTCTTACTCTCACTCTAGCTCTCAATCACTCTTACGCACTATTACTCACTCTTTCTCTCAGTCATCCTTACTCACTCTCATACTCACTCTTACTCTGTCACTCTTACTCTCTGTCACTCTTACTCTCTGTCACTCTTACTCTCTGTCACTCTTACTCTCTGTCACTCCTACTCTGTCACTCTTACTCTGTCACTCTTACTCTCTGTCACTCTTACTCTCTGTCTCTCTTACTCTCTGTCACTCTTACTCTCTGTCACTCTTACTCTCTGTCACTCTTACTCTGTCACTCTTACTCACTCTCAGTCACCCTTACCCATTCATACTCACTCTCTCACTCTTACTCTCATACTCTTACTCTCAATTACTCTTACTCTCAATCACTCTTACTCCCAATCACTCCTACTCCCAATCACTCCTACTCTCAATCACTCCTACTCTCATTCTTACTCTTACTCTTACTCCCAATCACTCTCTCAATCACTCTTATTCTCATTCTTACTCTTACTCTCACTCTTACTCCCAATCACTCTTACTCCCAATCACTCTTACTCTCAATCACTCTTACTCTCAATCACTCTTACTCTCAATCACTCTTACTCTCAATCTTACTCTTACTCACTCTTACTCTCAATCACTCTTATTCTCATTCTTACTCCTACTCTCACTCTAACTCCTACTCCCAATCACTCTTACTCTCAATCACTCTTACTCCCAATCACTCTTACTCTCAATCACTCTTACTCTCAATCACTCTTACTCTCAATCACTCTTACTCTCACTAACTCTCAATCACTCTTACTCTCACTCTAACTCTCAATCACTCTTACTCTCGTACTCACCCTTACTCTCAATCACTTTACTCTCACTCTTACTCATTCTGTCACCCTTACTCTCACTCTTACTCTGTCACTCTTACTCACTCTCAGTCACTCTTACTTATACTCACTCTTACCCACTCTCGCTCACTCTTACTCACTCTAGTTAATAAGAACATGCCAATATAAGACAACAAAACGTTTTCAGATTCTTTCTCACCACTTTCCAGCAACTTTTATAATTTATATAAATTATCTTAGGGAATAATACATAAATTATATATTTAAACATGATATTAGTGTTTAGTGGAATGCATAAGGAGTCAAATTGTGTTAAAAAGAGCGATTTTTAGAAAATTTGGAAAACTACTTTTTTCTGTTCATATTATAACTAAATGGATTTTAAAGGTTTCACTCAGCCAATATATATCATTCACAATTTATTAATGAATTTTACAAAAAAACACCATAAATTTTATATTTAAACATGTAAAAACTATTTGTTTTACATTTGGAAGAAAATAATTGTAGAAAAACAATTTATAATTAAACCTTTGTGTTTAGATTTTTTGAGTAAAAGTTTCTCAAAGGCTCTCCTGCACCATTCTCAATGCAAATTATTCCCACACCTATGGGAAGAGATAGGCGAAAGTTGTGTAGATGATTTGTGTTTGCTGGGATCATCCCACATGAGTATACCAGTGCTGCTTCAGGTGCAACCACCACCACCACCACCAGCTACACCAACAACATCCCACATGAGTACTCATGTGCTACTTGAGGTACTACCACCACCACCACCACCACCAGCTACACCACCATCATCCCACATGAATACACCAGTGCTGCTTGAGGTGCCACCACCACCACCACCACCAGCTACACCACCATCATCCCACATGAGTACACTCGTGCTGCCTGAGGTGCCACCACCTCCACCACCAGCTACACCACCATCATCCCACATGAGTACACCCTTGCTGCTTGAGGTACCACAATTACCACCACCACCACCACCACCAGCTACACCACCATCATCTCACATGAGTACACTCGTGCTGCCTGAGGTGCCACCACCACCACCAGCCCCACCACCATCATCTCACATGAGTACACACGTGTTGCTTGAGGTGCTACCACCAGCTACACCCCCACCATAACCACCACCACCACCACCACCAGCTACACCACCACCACCAGCTACACCACCACCACCACCACCACCAGCTACACCACCACCACCGCAGTTGCCCTCAAGCTAGAGGAGGAGCAGGCAGGATGTATCCGTCCTCCTGTTTGACATAGGCCTAGGCCTAAGGTCTAGTCTTCAGTGCGCCAAGTAGGTCAGCTACAGCGGCACTAAGTGTGCACCGTCCCTCCTGCCGACTGTGGTAGGCCTTGGACGTTTGGATTGGCCAGAAATTAAGGCAGTAATTGTTAATGTTTAAATATCGAGGCCTGCTGAGGGGAGAGTCGTGAGGTAGGTGGGACGCCTCACGGTACCTGGTACCCCAGGCATCACTCCTGTGAGAATAGTCTTTGTGCCCTCCCTACCCAAGGTCGTGGTTTGTTTGCGCGACTAGTGTGTTTACACGAGAGACTGCCAGGACACCCCATATAGTGCCCCTACACTACGTGTGGGTGTAAACCTTGTGCCTTGTAGGTGTCTATATGTACATGTGTGTGTGTAGGGCAGAGTGCAGTGTTGAAGACATACCACCCAACAACACATGAAGTGAGCCGCAGCAAATAGATGGTTGTTGACACGAGAAGTAAGACTTTGAGACACCAACAACAAGTGACCATGGCTGGTGTACCCGGGAACCATAACGGCCCCCCCCGGCGTAAGCCCCCATCCCCGCCAGGGGCCCCTGGGTGATGGTCCACACCCGGGGCCCTCCGGTGGGGATCCCAACCCGGGGCCCTCTAACAGTACTGGTACAGGTGACTCTAGTCCAAGGTAGAAGTGGCAAGAAACGGGACAAGTTACAGCGACAGGGTGAGCAGCAACAGCAACCTCAACAACAACAACAACAACAACAACAACAACGACGACAAGACGAAGACAGTGAGTGGCACACCCTAATTTTTCCTACAGTGGGATTAACAGCAGCAGAGAAGTACAGATGGATTATTGAGGCCGCCCGCGCCCACAGAGCAGAGTATCGTATAGACAGCAGGTGTGTAGGTGGCAATGTTAGTGCACGGGTGCAGGGGCACAGAGCCCTGAAGTACTTCACAGAGACCAGTCTCGAGTATCAAGGTAAGGATGTTAAATTGTTGGAAGCAAACCCACAGACAAGACAAACTAAAATATAATTAAGAACTATAGTATTCATGTTGACGTGGAATATCTCAAGGACTATGACGAGATTGTTTGGGTCGAGCGCAACACTGGACCAGGGGGACTGGCCAAAAATCAAGCGATTGCTATGTGGAAGGAAGACCTGCCCCAAGTCATTCAAATACCAGGCATGAGGGCGTGCAAAGTGGAGAGGTATATTGGCAGCCCGTCCTTATGTGGCAACTGTCAACGGTGGGATCACAGAACATGGCAATGTGATCGCCCAATTAAGTGTGGGTGTTGCAGTGGCTCTCACGACACCAAGCAGTGTCTGGCCAAGCTTAAACCAGGTGGGGGTGGCGGGGTAATATCTAGATGTGTCAACTGCAAGCAGCCCCATCATGCCTGGAACAGATATTGCAGCAAGAGGCCTGACTGGCAGGGCTTGAGAAGGACGCCGACGCAGAGAGCAGGTGTACCAGTAAACAGGGGCGGGAATGGCTCCGTGAATTTTACCACAGCAAGCCAGGGTCCAGCCTCCAGTAGGCAGACACCAGCCTGGGGTAGTGGTGGAGTGACCCACCACCACCCCTCACAGGCCCAACCAGACCCCATTTCTTTCACAAACCAACTTACCTCTACCCCACTCACTAACCCCAACCTTATCTCCCTCACTAACCGCAACCCTACCCGACCCAACAACCCCATTCCTGCCTCATCACCCATACCCCCTAACGCCTCCCAGTCAACCAGCCCTTCCGCCTCTCAGGCGACCCTCCCTTCCCCTACCCTACCACTCCCCCTCCCCACTCACCAGTCAACACCTCACTGGGTCAAGATAAAACAATGCCGCCCGATATGGAAGCAATGAATACCCACATGATAAAAAATCACCCACTCATGCAAGAACTAATAAGCAAGCAAAATAAACTTGAGAATACCCTATGTACAATCCAGAAGACCCAGGAGGACATACTTCACATTCTGCAGGGCCTGAAGTTGCCTCAGGCGAGTTCAGCAGGTTGCAAATTGGTGCATGAGGATGCAACACGAGCCACGGCACGTAACAGCAGACTCAGTGCTATCGTTGCCCCAGTGAACACACCACCACCAGTGAACACAATACCACCAGTGAACACAACACCACCAACAACACCACCAGTGAACACAACACCACCAACAGCACCACCAGTGAACACAACACCACCAACAGCACCACCAGTGAACACAACACCACCAGTGAACACAACACCACCACCAGTGAGCACAACGACACTAGTGTACACAACACCATTGACCACTGGCACCCATACAAACAGTACCACCAGCACATGACGGTGGTGCAACACCACATACAACACCACCAGTGAAAACACTCACCAGCAACAACACCGCACACAGTACATCTGATGACCAACACCTCCACGATGGATAACCATGCTGAAGAAAGTCTCACTATCCTATAATGGAACTGCAATGGCGTTCCCAATAGAATTAATGACATCATACAATACGCTCGTGAACACCAAACTGATGTCATAGTGCTACAGGAGACGATGGTAGGTGAACCTTCAACCCAAGGTTCAGCGGTTATCGCAAGTTCTCCCTGCCCTCTGGGGAAAGAAAACGTGGTCTCATCACTTTTGTAAATAACAACATTCCCGCACAGATTATTGATGACCTGCACATGGGGGATGAGTATGAATCACTGGGAGTAACCCTTTACTTAAACAATAATGCTCAACATATAATCAACCTATATGTCCCACAGAGTAAACTTGACCTTGACACACTGCCTGAATTTGTTAATGAAGAACCTACCCTGCTGGTCGGTGACCTGAATTCCAGACACCCACACTTTGGTGCCAACTGTCATCAGCCCAATGTCAATGGACGGAAACTGTCACTCTTTGTATGGGGAAGTGAAAACCTTAGAGTCCTGGGTGATGAACAGCCAACTCACCTCAGAGGAGGAAGACTAGACTATGCTCTCCTGCTGAATGCACAGGACACGGATGCCAGCACACATATTGTGCACAGTTTATGTAGTGACCATTGGGCACTAATTACCACTGTCGACATGAGCAAGAGAAGGAAAGAGACGAATAAAAGAAAAAGGTTATCACTCGGACCAGATATGAGGCCGCAGTTCATAAACAGGATGAGTGACTGGTTCACGGAATACCAAATCCCAGAACACATTGACACATTTGTTGATGACCTTAATCACCAAATTGAGAGCTGTCTCAGAGTTCTGCGCCGTACACCTGGGCGAAGTAACCCTCAGAGGAAGAAAATAAAATGGTATGAGAATGATTACATAAAGATGCTTAACGCAAATGTGCGAGACATGAGTAGAGAGTACCGGAGACATCCCACTGAAAGTAACCAAGAGTTGTTTAAAACTGTGTGTCAAGTAGCCAGGGAAGAGAAGATTAAAGAGCGGTAAAGACAATGGCTTGAGTTCACTAGCTCTATTGGACGGGAAACATCTGCAAGACAAGTGTGGGCAAAAATTAAGATAGCTAAGGGTGGCAGAGCCCGACCTGCGGCTCACAAAGACCCCCAAGGTAAGGCTGAGGAACTAATTCACAAGTGGAGTGATGCAGCATCCTCCTCCTCCCTCCCTGCAGAAATCAGCAGGGAACAGCTCCTGCGACATGATGACAGAAGAATTAGGATAACAAGAGCACTGTCTAGTGATGACGAATATGGGGCATATTCGCAATCACAGCCCAAGAAGTAAGGGGCGCTATGAAAAAGGGTAAAAGTACAGCACCTGGTGAAGATGGCGTCACCTACGACATACTCAATGCACTGTGTGAAGTGTCTGGGAATCCACTACTCCACCAGTTTAACAAGTCATTCCTAAGTGGAGTGTTGCCCACACAATGGAAACACGCAATAATTGTTCCCATACCGAAGCCTAATGACCCTGGTAATTACAGACCTATCAGTCTCGTGTCATGCACTTGCAAGATGCTTGAAAGGATCATCCTAAACCGACTGTTGCACAAAATAGGCAGGTTAGGGGAGGGGGTCAATGGATTTGTTAAAGGACGGAGCACAGAAAATTGTATAGTTAATTACTTGGCTAATGACACGGCTAGGTACTCTGTATTTGTTGACATCAAAGGAGCCTTTGACAAAGCACAGGGGATTGCGATCCTGGACGAGCTTGCATGCATGGGTGTCAAGGGGAGACTCATGAAATGGGTTGAAGACTACCTCACAGGAAGGAAAGCTAAGGTTTGCTTCAATGGAGCAGTCTCCAGAACAATGAATATGGAACTCGGGACCCCCCAAGGCGGAGTCTTAAGCCCTTCACTATTCAATGTACTTATGAACGCCATTGCAAATATTGATTTTCCGGAAGGAACACAACAAGTGGGATATGCAGATGATGTCCTAATACAAGCTCCCACCTTGGGAAAAATTGAACAGTCCATTGAACTCCTTGGAAGGAAATGTACTGAGCTCGGTTTCACTCTCTCCACAAACAAGACGAAGGCATACTCCCATCGCAAGCGGAGAGCAAATGAAAAACTGCAAATTAATGGTGTAACACTTGAATGGGTTGACCACTATCGGTACCTTGGCGTCACTGTCGGCTCTAACAAGGGAAAGAAAGAGGAGCTCAATCAACTCATAGGAACATGCAAAAGTCGACTCAGGGAACTGAAAGCTATGACCTGGAATGGACATGGAGCCTCTATTGCCGTGCTTAAAATGATGTACACACCTATGTGCGCTCCGTCGTAGACTATGCCGCACCAGTTCTGTGCACCTACTCCCAAAGCGATATAAAAAGGCTTGAAAGCATTCAAAATGAAGCCATGACAATCATTCTTGGAGTTCCAAGAACTGCCAAAACGTCTAATCTGCGAGAGGAGTTGTCCCTTCCCAGTGTTAAAAGCAGAATTCAGAGCTGAATGCTAAGCTTGCAATTAGGATAGCCAGAGATCCCCATTACAATGATATTGCTAAGAAAAAACTGAGCTCTGTGCTACTTTCAGGTGGAAACAGGAGAAGCAAAAAATGGCATCACAGATCAGTCTGCTACCTCGAAGAGCTTCACCTGCTTGAGCAAGCCCGTGAGCTCCTGCCTGTAGAGAGGTTACCTACCTGGGAGGATGACTCATGCAAGATCATCATCAATGAAATGGCAACGAAAAAATCCAACATGATACCACAAGAAATGAGGCACAATTTCTCGAGGAAATTTATAAAGAAGCCGGAGATGAACTAGATCAAATCTACACTGACGGGTCATCTAATCCTGTCAATGGCAGGGCTGGTGCAGCATACACGGTAATCAAGGATAATACTTTCCAACGCAGAAATGAAGAAAAAGCACGTATTGAGAACTATGCCTCTTCAACGCAAGCAGAGCTAACTGCCATTGCAATGGCGTTAAGGTTTCTTGAACGGAACACTAATGGTGCAGTGATTTGCACCGATTCAAAAGCAGCACTGCAAAGCCTAAGTAAAAATCGGGCAGAAAATCTTGCAATAGTCGCTGAAGTTAAGAGAGCTGTGAGAGTACTTACCAATCAGGGAAGAGTCATCAAGTTTCTGTGGATCCCCTCCCATGTTGGAATATGTGGAAATGAACGAGCAGATGTGCTGGCTGCTGAAAGCGCTGAAGGAGATCACATTGAATGTTGGATATTTCCAACACCGAATACAACATTGTTGTATTCTCATTATTTATTACTAACCATACTAATTATTGCAGTAAGTAAAATTAACAACACGTAGAATTCTCATGTACTAATAATTTCATCTGTGCAGTAGGCTAGAATTCTCACGTCACCTGACGCCAGTATTGCGTCAGATTTCCTTACAGTAAACACATTATATCCAATGTATGTGAGAATTAAATTCAATTCTCCATACCTAAGGCATTCTGTATGATAACTAATTGCAGACGAATTGATCTCTAACTAAAAGCCGAATAGAGCGTTGGAATCATAGCGTCTATCTCGTGATAAAGTTAACGTCACCAATGAATGCCATGGGGAGACATTAATTCCTCTCCCTTATATATTTACTATTCTTGAACTGGTAAATAACAATATTTTCTTCCTCTAAATAATAAACCCGTCCAGTCTTCAACGTTTCAAGCGTAAATGTGAGAAATATTAATGTTCGAGACAATAATTTGTTTTATGAAGGCGGACTCGGCGTGGGTAGGGGAAGGCCAGCTCAGTACATGTGGTGAGCCGTTCAGAGGCAGACCTGCGCTTACCTACTCATAAGAAGACGCCATTGTCCAGCAACTAGGGCAGGCGTTATCCATCCTCAGATGAAAGTCGCCACTGTGAGGCGTGAATAACCTTGCAGATAGTATCTTCAGCTAGTGCTGGTGTCAAATAAGGAGCCCTTTGACTTGGTTCTTGACGACACGTGACCGGCCAGCGAAGCGCGTCACTATCCAGGATAGGGTTAACCAGAGCCTGGGACGTGAAGCACGGCAATCTTAATACTTATACAGTGTCCACAGCTAAGTATATTCTTTTATGTGATGCATCAGGTAAAAAGTTACTAGTAGCAGGGTGATTGTCCGTTATGACGCACGATAACATCTAATAACAGGTGATTAAAATTTGTCACCTGTAACTCTTAATTTTCTTGACTATATAGATTCAGTAGGTAAATCAGTTGCTACTGTAAAATATTTGTCTTGCAGCACGAGAGAAGAATTCTCCATGCTGCCTTCTCCCATGTTAACCCGTTCCACTCGTCAGTCGACCGAGTCCAGAGAATAAGAGGAACTTCCATGGCTTTCTAAAGGAATCTTCATTAAGCTAAGATTTATTTCCTTTTATGATTCTATTGCAATTTTGTGTGCAGAATTCTTTGGGATTAATATGTGGTTTACTGTAATTCATTACTATGTTCATAATCTATGTTCCCCTTTATGGTAATGATAACAGTTTCAATATTAGTTTATAGGATTAGATTATTATTAATTGAATTAGTGAACGAACCACACTAATTCCTGGACGTACTTACCTCCAGTAATAACCCCCCAATGTAGGTGTTCGAGGTTTGATTCATTTAATAATACAGCCCATTAATTATTTCTATGATCTTATTTCTAGTTTTTATCCATAGTTACTGGTTTCATCTAGGAATTATCTAATGATCAGAAATTCTCAGTTTCCCTCTTTTCTACAAAAGCGGGTGGTCCTTCGTAATTTAATTTACTACATTAATATTTAAATAATCAGATTCAAGCCCAAATATCCCACATTGAATACTTCATACCCAAGACTCTACTACAAATTAGAGGTATTGTCAGGCAACATCACCGTGACAAGGTAACTGAGGAAAGGAGGATAGAAGCACAAACTAGTGAATCTATACGATGGTACAACATGGTTGCAGCTGGCAATCCCAATCGTTACGACCGAAGGAGGAGGAGGACGAGGGAGGGAATCAGTAATAGCAAGAATCCGTCTTGGATATAAATATCCTTGGAGGTATGGAATGGAAACAACAGCTGATCAGCGAAGTTGCAGAATCTGTGGTGAGAGTGACAGACACCGCCTTGACCACTATCTACGTGAATGTGAACACCTGAGAGATATCAGAAATATGTGTAGAATAATAAACCCCACATTGTTTGAGTTAGGAAAACACTATTTGTCAAATATTGATGCTGTTCAAAAAAGATTTCCCCATTTTGCACCCGCAAGATAACGTAAGCTTTCAAGGGTTGATAGATGTTAATCTTCTTGTTTGAGGAGCTGTTTACTTGAGACAGTTAAGCAAGTCCCAGCTTTGTCTGGGTACAAGTGACAGGATGAACAACCCAGCGGGTTTTCTTCCTATTGGGGAGTGTTGTACATGCTGCTATGGCGGTGTGTCCACTCACAAGATGAGTGGCGCTGCCCAATAAACTCGCCCCGCGGGGCAAAATTTAAATTTAAACCACCACCACCATCAGCTACACCACCATCATCCCACATGAGTACACCCGTGCTGCCTGAGTTGCCACCAACACCACAACCAGCTACACTACCATCATCCCACATGAGTACACCCGTGC
This sequence comes from Procambarus clarkii, assembly GCF_040958095.1. Lineage (NCBI taxonomy): Eukaryota > Metazoa > Arthropoda > Malacostraca > Decapoda > Cambaridae > Procambarus > Procambarus clarkii. The sequence continues at coordinate 42,176,477 of NC_091180.1, read as the reverse complement.
TGCTTGAGGTACCACCATTACCACCACCACCACCACCACCATCTACACCACCATCACCCCACATGAGTACACCCATGCTGCTTGATGTACCACCACCACCACCACCACCAGCAGCTACACCACCACCACCACCAGCTATACCACCATCATCTCACATGAGTACACCCATCCTGCTTGAGGTACCACCATTACCACCACCACCACCAGCTACACCACTATCATCCCACATGAGTACACCCGTGCTGCTTGAGGTACCACCATTAAAACCACCACCACCACCACCACCACTAGCTACACCACCAACATCCCACATGAATACACCCGTGCTGCTTGAGGTGCCACCACCACCACCACCACCATCAACCCACATGAGTACAACCGTGCTGCTTGAGGTGCCACCAACACCACAACCAGGCCCACCACCATCATCTCACATAAGTACACACGTGTTGCTTGAGGTGCCACCACCACCACCATCACCACCACCAGCTACACCTCCATCATCTCACATGAGTAAACTCTTGCTACTTGAGTAGACACCACTATCATCCCACGTGAGTACCCCCGTGCTGCTTGAGGTACCACCATTACCACCACCACCACCACCACCAGCTACACCACTATCATCCCACATGAGTACAGCCGTGCTGCTTGAGGTACCACCATTACCACCACCACCAGCTACACCACCATCATCCCACATGAGTACACCCGTGCTGCTTGAGGTGCCACCACCACCAGCACCACCACCATCATCCCACATGAGTACACCCGTGCTGCTTGAGGTGCCACCACCACCACAACCACCAGCCCCACCACCTTCTTCTCACATGAGTCCACACTTGTTGCTTGAGGTGCTACCACCACCACCACTACCATCACCACCACCAGATACACCTCCATCATCTCACATGAGTTCACCCGTGCTGCTTGAGGTGCCACCACCACCACCACCAGCTACACTACCATCATCCCACATGAATACACCCGTGCTTCTTGAGGTGCCACCACCACCACCACCACAACCACCACCACAACCACCACCAGCTACACCACCATCATCTCACATGAGTACACCCGTGCTGCTTGAGGTGCCACCATCCCCACCACCACCAGCTACACCACCATCATCCCACATGAGTACACCCGTGCTACTTGAGGTACTACCAACACCACCACCACCACCACCACCACCACCAGCTACACCACCATCATCCCACATGAGTTCACCCGTGCTGCTTTAGGTGCCATCACCACCACCAGCTACACCACCATCATCTCACATGAGTACACATGTGTTGCTTTAGGTGCCACCACCACCACCACCACCACCATCAGCTACACCTCCATCATCTCACATGAGTACACCCGTGCTGCTTGAGGAGGTGCCACCACCACCACCACCACCACCACCACCACCACCACTACCAGCTACACCAGCATCATCCCACATGAGTACTCCCGTGCTGCTTGAGGAGCCACCACCACCACCACCACCACCACTACCAGCTACACCACCATCATCCCACATGAGTACACCCGTCCTGCTTGAGGTGCCACCACCACTTCCACCACCAGCACCACCACCACCACCACCACCAGCTAGACCACCATCATCCCACATGAGTACACCCGTGCTGCTTGAGGTGCCACTAACACCACCACTACCACCATCGCCAACACCACCACCACCACCACCAGCTACACCACCATTATCCCTCATGAGTACACCCATGCTGCTTGAGGTGCCACCACCACCACCAGCTACACCACCACCACAATCACCACCACCATCACCACCAGCTACACCACCACCACAACCACCACCACCAGCTACACCACCACCACCACCAGCTACACCACCATCATCCCATATTAGTACACCCTTGCTGCTTGAGGTGCCACCACCACCACCACCACCACCAACACCACCAGCTACACCACTATCACCCCACATGAGTACACCCGTGCTGCTTAAGGTGCCACCACAACCACCACCACCACCACCACCACCAGCTACACCACCATCATCCCACATGAGTACACCCGTGCTGCTTGAGGTACCACCATTACCACCACCACCACCACCAGCAGCTACACCACCATCATCCCACATGAGTACACCCGTGCTGCTTGAGGTGCCACCACCACCACCACCACCACCATCATCCCACATGAGTACACCCGTGCTGCTTGAGGTGCCACCACCACCACCACAAGCTACACCACCATCATCTCACATGAGTACACCTGTGCTGCTTGAGGTACCACCATTACCACCACCACCACCACCACCACCAGCTACGCCACCATCATCCCACATGAGTACACCCGTGCTGCTTGATGTGCCACCACCACCTACACCACCACCATCATCATCCCACATGATTACACCCGTGCTGCTTGAGGTGCCACCACCACCACCACCAGCCCCACCACCAGCCCCACCACCATCATCCCACATGAGTACACCCGTGCTGCTTGAGGTACCACCATTACCAACACCACCACCACCACCACCATCAACACCACCATCACCCACATGAGTACACCCGTGCTGCTTGAGGTACCACTATTACCACCACCACCACCACCAGCAGCTACACCACAATCATCTCACATGAGTTCACCTGTGCTGCTTGAGGTGCCACCACCACTACCACAACCACCACCACCACCAGCTACACCAGCATCATCCTACATGAGTACACTCGTGCTGCTTGAGGTGTCACCACCAACTCCGCCACCACCACCACCACCACCACCACCAGCTACACCAAAATCATCCCACATTAGTACACCCGTGCTGCATGAGCTGCCACCACCACCACCACCACCACCACCACAAGCTACACCACCCTCATCTCACATGAGTACACCCGTGCTGCTTGAGGTGCCACCACCACCTCCACCACCACCAGTTAAACCACCATCATCCCACATGAGTACACCAGTGCTGAGGTGCAACCACCACCCCCACCACCAGATACACTACCATCATCCCACATGAGTACACCCTTGCTGCATAAGGTGGCACTACAACCACCACCACCACCACCACCAGCTACACCTCCATCATCCCACATGAGTACACCCGTGCTACTTGTGGTGCCACCACCACCACCACCCCCACCACCACCTGCTACACTACCATCATCTCACATGAGTACACCCGTGCTACTTGTGGTGCCACCACCACTTCCACCACCACCACTATCACCACGACCACCAGCTAAACCACCATCATCCCACATGAATACACCAGTGTTGCTTGAGGTGCCACCACCACCACCACCACCAGCTACTCCATCATCATCCCACATGAGTACACCCGTGCTGCCTGAAGTGCCACCATCACCACCACCAGATACACCACCATCATCCCACATGAGTACACCCGTGCAGCTTGAGGTACCACCATTACCTCCACCACCACCACCATCTACACCACCATCACCCCACATGAGTACACCCGTGCTGCTTGAGGTACCACCACCACCACCACCAACAGCTACACCACCATCATCTCACATGAGTACGCCCGTGTTGCTTGAGGTACCACAATTACCACCACCACCACCAGCTACACCACTATCATCCCACATGAGTACACGCGTGCTGCTTGAGGTACCACCACCACCACTACCACCACCACCATCACCACCCCCACCACCATCAACACACATCAGTATACCCGTGGTGCTTGAGGTGCCACCACCACCACCACAAGCCCCACCACCATCATCTCACATGAGTACAAGCGTGCTGCTTGAGGGGCCACCACCAACTACACCACCACCACCACCACCACCAGCTACACTACCATCATCCCACATGAGTACACCCGTGCTTCTTGAGGTGCCACCACCACCACCACCACCACCAGCTACACCACCCTCATCTCACATGAGTACACCCGTGCTGCTTGAGGTGCCACCACCACCTCCACCACCACCAGTTAAACCACCATCATCCCACATGAGTACACCAGTGCTGCTTGAGGTGCAACCACCACCACCACCACCAGATGCACCACCATCATCCCACATGAGTACACCCGTGCTACTTGAGGTACCACCACCACCACCACCACCACCACCAGCTACACCAAAATCATCCCACATTAGTACACCCGTGCTGCATGAGCTGCCACCACCACCACCACCACCACCACCACCACAAGCTACACCACCCTCATCTCACATGAGTACACCCGTGCTGCTTGAGGTGCCACCACCACCTCCACCACCACCAGTTAAACCACCATCATCCCACATGAGTACACCAGTGCTGAGGTGCAACCACCACCCCCACCACCAGATACACTACCATCATCCCACATGAGTACACCCTTGCTGCATGAGGTGGCACTACAACCACCACCACCACCACCACCAGCTACACCACCATCATCCCACATGAGTACACCCGTGCTACTTTTCGTGCCACCACCACCACCACCCCCATACCACCTGCTACACTACCATCATCTCACATGAGTACACCCGTGCTACTTGTGGTGCCACCACCACTTCCACCACCACCACTATCACCACGACCACCAGCTAAACCACCATCATCCCACATGAATACACCAGTGTTGCTTGAGGTGCCACCACCACCACCACCACCAGCTACTCCATCATCATCCCACATGAGTACACCCGTGCTGCCTGAAGTGCCACGATCACCACCACCAGATACACCACCATCATCCCACATGAGTACACCCGTGCTACTTGAGGTACTACCAACACCACCACCACCACCACCACCACCACCACCACCAGCTACACCACCATCATCCCACATGAGTTCACCCGTGCTGCTTTAGGTGCCATCACCACCACCAGCTACACCACCATCATCTCACATGAGTACACATGTGTTGCTTTAGGTGCCACCACCACCACCACCACCACCATCAGCTACACCTCCATCATCTCACATGAGTACACCCGTGCTGCTTGAGGTGCCACCACCACCACCACCACCACCACCACCACCACCACTACCAGCTACACCAGCATCATCCCACATGAGTACTCCCGTGCTGCTTGAGGAGCCACCAACACCACCACCACCACCACCACTACCAGCTACACCACCATCATCCCACATGAGTACACCCGTCCTGCTTGAGGTGCCACCACCACTTCCACCACCAGCACCACCACCACCACCACCACCAGCTAGACCACCATCATCCCACATGAGTACACCCGTGCTGCTTGAGGTGCCACTAACACCACCACTACCACCATCGCCAACACCACCACCACCACCAGCTACACCACCATTATCCTTCATGAGTACACCCATGCTGCTTGAGGTGCCACCACCACCACCAGCTACACCACCACCACAATCACCACCACCATCACCACCAGCTACACCACCACCACAACCACCACCACCAGCTACACCACCACCACCACCACCACCAGCTACACCACCATCATCCCATATTAGTACACCCTTGCTGCTTGAGGTGCCACCACCACCACCACCACCACCAACACCACCAGCTACACCACTATCACCCCACATGAGTACACCCGTGCTGCTTAAGGTGCCACCACAACCACCACCACCACCACCACCACCAGCTACACCACCATCATCCCACATGAGTACACCCGTGCTGCTTGAGGTACCACCATTACCACCACCACCAGCAGCTACACCACCATCATCCCACATGAGTACACCCGTGCTGCTTGAGGTGCCACCACCACCACCACCACCACCACCATCATCCCACATGAGTACACCCGTGCTCCTTGAGGTGCCACCACCACCACCACAAGCTACACCACCATCATCTCACATGAGTACACCCGTGCTGCTTGAGGTACCACCATTACCACCACCACCACCACCACCAGCTACGCCACCATCATCCCACATGAGTACACCCGTGCTGCTTGATGTGCCACCACCACCTCCACCACCACCACCATCATCCCACATGATTACACCCGTGCTGCTTGAGGTGCCACCACCACCAGCCCCACCACCAGCCCCACCACCATCATCCCACATGAGTACACCCGTGCTGCTTGAGGTACCACCATTACCAACACCACCACCACCACCACCATCAACACCATCACCCACATGAGTACACCCGTGCTGCTTGAGGTACCACTATTACCACCACCACCACCACCACCAGCTACATCTCAATCATCTCACATGAGTTCACCTGTGCTGCTTGAGGTGCCACCACCACTACCACCACCACCACCACCACCAGCTACACCAGCATCATCCTACATGAGTACACTCGTGCTGCTTGAGGGGCCACCACCTACTCCGCCACCACCACCACCACCACCACCACCAGCTACACTACCATCATCGCACATGAGTACACCCGTGCTTCTTGTGGTGCCACCACCACCACCACAAGCTACACCACCCTCATCTCACATGAGTACACCCGTGCTGCTTGAGGTGCCACCACCACCTCCACCACCACCAGTTAAACCACCTTCATCCCACATGAGTACACTAGTGCTGCTTGAGGTGCAACCACCACCACCACCACGAGATGCACCACCATCATCCCACATGAGTACACCCGTGCTACTTGAGGTACCACCACCACCACCACCACCACCACCAGCTACACCAAAATCATCCCACATTAGTACACCCGTGCTACTTGTGGTGCCACCACCACCACCACCCCCATACCACCTGCTACACTACCATCATCTCACATGAGTACACCCGTGCTACTTGTGGTGCCACCACCACTTCCACCACCACCACTATCACCACGACCACCAGCTAAACCACCATCATCCCACATGAATACACCAGTGTTGCTTGAAGTGCCACCACCACCACCACCACCAGCTACTCCATCATCATCCCACATGAGTACACCTGTGCTGCCTGAAGTGCCACGATCACCACCACCAGATACACCACCATCATCCCACATGAGTACACCCGTGCTGCTTGAGGTACCACCATTACCTCCACCACCACCACCACCACCATCTACACCACCATCACCCCACATGAGTACACCCGTGCTGCTTGAGGTACCACCACCACCACCACCGCCACCACCAACAGCTACACCACCATCATCTCACATGAGTACGCCCGTGTTGCTTGAGGTACCACAATTACCACCACCACCACCAGCTACACCACTATCATCCCACATGAGTACACGCGTGCTGCTTGAGGTACCACCACCACCACTACCACCACCACCACCACCACCCCCACCACCATCAACACACATGAGTATACCCGTGGTGCTTGAGGTGCCACCACCACCACCACAAGCCCCACCACCATCATCTCACATGAGTACAAGCGTGCTGCTTGAGGGGCCACCACCAACTACACCACCACCACCACCACCACCACCAGCTACACTACCATCATCCCACATGAGTACACCCGTACTTCTTGAGGTGCCACCACCACCACCACCACCACCAGCTACACCACCCTCATCTCACATGAGTACACCCGTGCTGCTTGAGGTACCACCACTACCACCACCAGCTACACTACCATCATCCCACATTAGTACACCAGTGCTGCTCTAGGTGCAACCACCACCACCACCACCAGCTACACCACCATCATCCTACATGAGTACACCCGTGCTACTTGAGGTACTACCACCACCACCACCACCACCACCAGCTACACCTCCATCATCTCACATGAGTTCACCCGTGCTGCTTGAGGTGCCACCACCACCACCACCACCACCACCACCACCAGCTACACTACCATCATCCCACATGAATACACCCGTGCTTCTTGAGGTGCCACCACCACCACCACCACAACCACCACCAGCTACATCACCATCATCTCACATGAGTACACCCGTGCTGCTTGAGGTGCCACCATCCCCACCACCACCAGCTACACCACCATCATCCCACATGAGTACACCCGTGCTACTTGAGGTACTACCAACACCAACACCACTACCACCACCACCACCACCACCACCACCACCACCAGCTACACCACCATCATCCCACATGAGTTCACCCGTGCTGCTTTAGGTGCCATCACCACCACCAGCTACACCACCATCATCTCACATGAGTACACATGTGTTGCTTTAGGTGCCACCACCACCACCACCACCATCAGCTACACCTTCATCATCACACATGAGTACACCCGTGCTGCTTGAGGTGCCACCACCACCACCACCACCACCACCACCACTACCAGCTACACCAGCATCATCCCACATGAGTACTCCCGTGCTGCTTGAGGAGCCACGAACACCACCACCACCACCACCACTACCAGCTACACCACCATCATCCCACATGAGTACACCCGTCCTGCTTGAGGTGCCACCACCACCACCACCACCACCACCAGCTAGACCACCATCATCCCACATGAGTACACCCGTGCTGCTTGAGGTGCCACTAACACCACCACTACCACCATCGCCAACACCACCTCCACCACCAGCTACACCACCATTATCCCTCATGAGTACACCCATGCTGCTTGTGGTGCCACCACCACCACCAGCTACACCACCACCACAATCACCACCACCATCACCACCAGCTACACCACCACCACAACCACCACCACCAGCTACACCACCACCACCACCAGCTACACCACCATCATCCCATATTAGTACACCCTTGCTGCTTGAGGTGCCACCACCACCACCACCACCACCACCAACACCACCAGCTACACCACTATCACCCCACATGAGTACACCCGTGCTGCTTAAGGTGCCACCACAACCACCACCACCACCACCACCACCAGCTACACCACCATCATCCCACATGAGTACACCCGTGCTGCTTGAGGTACCACCATTACCACCACCACCACCACCAGCAGCTACACCACCATCATCCCACATGAGTACACCCGTGCTGCTTGAGGTGCCACCACCACCACCACCACCATCATCCCACATGAGTACACCCGTGCTGCTTGAGGTGCCACCACCACCACCACAAGCTACACCACCATCATCTCACATGAGTACACCCGTGCTGCTTGAGGTACCACCATTACCACCACCACCACCACCACCAGCTACGCCACCATCATCCCACATGAGTACACCCGTGCTGCTTGATGTGCCACCACCACCTCCACCACCACCACCATCATCCCACATGATTACACCCGTGCTGCTTGAGGTGCCACCACCACCACCACCAGCCCCACCACCAGCCCCACCACCATCATCCCACATGAGTACACCCGTGCTGCTTGAGGTACCACCATTACCAACACCACCACCATCAACACCACCATCACCCACATGAGTACACCCGTGCTGCTTGAGGTACCACTATTACCACCACCACCACCACCACCAGCTACACCACAATCATCTCACATGAGTTCACCTGTGCTGCTTGAGGTGCCACCACCACTACCACCACCACCACCACCACCAGCTACACCAGCATCATCCTACATGAGTACACTCGTGCTGCTTGAGGGGCCTCCACCAACTCCGCCACCACCACCACCACCACCACCACCAGCTACACTACCATCATCGCACATGAGTACACCCGTGCTTCTTGTGGTGCCACCACCACCACCACCACCACCACAAGCTACACCCCCCTCATCTCACATGAGTACACCCGTGCTGCTTGAGGTGCCACCACCACCAGTTAAACCACCATCATCCCACATGAGTACACCAGTGCTACTTGAGGTGCAACCACCACCACCACCACCAGATGCACCACCATCATCCCACATGAGTACATCCGTGCTACTTGAGGTACCACCACCACCACCACCACCACCACCAGCTACACCAAAATCATCCCACATTAGTACACCCGTGCTGCATGAGCTGCCACCACCACCACCACCACCACAAGCTTCACCACCCTCATCTCACATGAGTACACCCGTGCTGCTTGAGGTGCCACCACCACCTCCACCACCACCAGTTAAACCACCATCATCCCACATGAGTACACCAGTGCTGAGGTGCAACCACCACCCCCACCACCAGATACACTACCATCATCCCACATGAGTACACCCTTGCTGCATGAGGTGGCACTACAACCACCACCACCACCACCACCAGCTACACCTCCATCATCCCACATGAGTACACCCGTGCTACTTGTGGTGCCACCTACCATCACCACCCCCACCACCACCTGCTACACTACCATCATCTCACATGAGTACACCCGTGCTACTTGAGGTGCCACCACCACTTCCACCACCACCATTATCACCACGACCACCAGCTAAACCACCATCATCCCACATGAATACACCAGTGTTGCTTGAGGTGCCACCACCACCACCACCACCAGCTACTCCATCATCATCCCACATGAGTACACCCGTGCTGCCTGAAGTGCCACCATCACCACCACCAGATACACCACCATCATCCCACATGAGTACACCCGTGCAGCTTGAGGTACCACCATTACCTCCACCACCACCACCACCACCATCTACACCACCATCACCCCACATGAGTACACCCGTGCTGCTTGAGGTACCACCACCACCACCACCACCACCAACAGCTACACCACCATCATCTCACATGAGTACGCCCGTGTTGCTTGAGGTACCACAATTACCACCACCACCACCAGCTACACCACTATCATCCCACATGAGTACACGCGTGCTGCTTGAGGTACCACCACCACCACTACCACCACCACCATCACCACCCCCACCACCATCAACACACATCAGTATACCCGTGGTGCTTGACGTGCCGCCACCACCACCACCACAAGCCCCACCACCATCATCTCACATGAGTACAAGCGTGCTGCTTGAGGGGCCACCACCAACTACACCACCACCACCACCACCAGCTACACTACCATCATCCCACATGAGTACACCCGTGCTTCTTGAGGTGCCACCACCACCACCACCAGCTACACCACCCTCATCTCACATGAGTACACCCGTGCTGCTTGAGGTACCACCACTACCACCACCAGCTACACTACCATCATCCCACATTAGTACACCAGTGCTGCTCTAGGTGCAACCACCACCACCACCACCAGCTACACCACCATCATCCTACATGAGTACACCCGTGCTACTTGAGGTACTACCACCACCACCACCACCACCACCAGCTACACCTCCATCATCTCACATGAGTTCACCCGTGCTGCTTGAGGTGCCACCACCACCACCACCACCACCACCAGCTACACTACCATCATCCCACATGAATACACCCGTGCTTCTTGAGGTGCCACCACCACCACCACCACAACCACCACCAGCTACATCACCATCATCTCACATGAGTACACCCGTGCTGCTTGAGGTGCCACCATCCCCACCACCACCAGCTACACCACCATCATCCCACATGAGTACACCCGTGCTACTTGAGGTACTACCAACACCACCACCACCACCACCACCACCACCACCAGCTACACCACCATCATCCCACATGAGTTCACCCGTGCTGCTTTAGGTGCCATCACCACCACCAGCTACACCACCATCATCTCACATGAGTACACATGTGTTGCTTTAGGTGCCACCACCACCACCACCACCACCATCAGCTACACCTTCATCATCACACATGAGTACACCCGTGCTGCTTGAGGTGCCACCACCACCACCACCACCACTACCAGCTACACCAGCATCATCCCACATGAGTACTCCCGTGCTGCTTGAGGAGCCACCAACACCACCACCACCACCACCACTACCAGCTACACCACCATCATCCCACATGAGTACACCCGTCCTGCTTGAGGTGCCACCACCACTTCCACCACCAGCACCACCACCACCACCAACACCAGCTAGACCACCATCATCCCACATGAGTACACCCGTGCTGCTTGAGGTGCCACTAACACCACCACTACCACCATCGCCAACACCACCACCACCACCAGCTACACCACCATTATCCCTCATGAGTACACCCATGCTGCTTGAGGTGCCACCACCACCACCAGCTACACCACCACCACAATCACCACCACCATCACCACCACCACAACCACCACCACCAGCTACACCACCACCACCACCACCACCAGCTACACCACCATCATCCCATATTAGTACACCCTTGCTGCTTGAGGTGCCACCACCACCACCACCACCAACACCACCAGCTACACCACTATCACCCCACATGAGTACACCCGTGCTGCTTAAGGTGCCACCACAACCACCACCACCACCACCACCACCAGCTACACCACCATCATCCCACATGAGTACACCCGTGCTGCTTGAGGTACCACCATTACCACCACCACCACCACCAGCAGCTACACCACCATCATCCCACGTGAGTACACCCGTGCTGCTTGAGGTGCCACCACCACCACCACCACCACCACCATCATCCCACATGAGTACACCCGTGCTGCTTAAGGTGCCACCACCACCACCACAAGCTACACCACCATCATCTCACATGAGTACACCCGTGCTGCTTGAGGTACCACCATTACCACCACCACCACCACCACCAGCTACGCCACCATCATCCCACATGAGTACACCCGTGCTGCTTGATGTGCCACCACCACCTCCACCACCACCACCATCATCCCACATGATTACACCCGTGCTGCTTGAGGTGCCACCACCACCACCACCAGCCCCACCACCAGCCCCACCACCATCATCCCACATGAGTACACCCGTGCTGCTTGAGGTACCACCATTACCAACACCACCACCACCACCACCATCAACACCACCATCACCCACATGAGTACACCCGTGCTGCTTGAGGTACCACTTACCACCACCACCACCACCACCAGCTACACCACAATCATCTCAAATGAGTTCACCTGTGCTACTTGTGGAGCCACCACCACCACCACCCCCCCCACCACCTGCTACACTACCATCATCTCACATGAGTACACCCGTGCTACTTGTGGTGCCACCACCACTTCCACCACCACCATTATCACCACGACCACCAGCTAAACCACCATCATCCCACATGAATACACCAGTGTTGCTTGAGGTGCCACCACCACCACCACCACCAGCTACTCCATCATCATCCCACATGAGTACACCCGTGCTGCCTGAAGTGCCACCATCACCACCACCAGATACACCACCATCATCCCACATGAGTACACCCGTGCAGCTTGAGGTACCACCATTACCTCCACCACCACCACCACCACCATCTACAACACCATCACCCCACATGAGTACACCCGTGCTGCTTGAGGTACCACCACCACCACCAACAGCTACACCACCATCATCTCACATGAGTAGGCCCGTGTTGCTTGAGGTACCACAATTACCACCACCACCACCACCAGCTACACCACTATCATCCCACATGAGTACACGCGTGCTGCTTGAGGTACCACCACCACCACTACCACCACCACCATCACCACCCCCACCACCATCAACACACATCAGTATACCCGTGGTGCTTGAGGTGCCACCACCACCACCACAAGCCCCACCACCATCATCTCACATGAGTACAAGCGTGCTGCTTGAGGGGCCACCACGAACTACACCACCACCACCACCACCACCAGCTACACTACCATCATCCCACATGAGTACACCCGTGCTTCTTGAGGTGCCACCACCACCACCACCACCTCCACCACCACCACCATCATCCCACATGATTACACCCGTGCTGCTTGAGGTGCCACCACCACCACCACCAGCCCCACCACCAGCCCCACCACCATCATCCCACATGAGTACACCCGTGCTGCTTGAGGTACCACCATTACCAACACCACCACCATCAACACCACCATCACCCACATGAGTACACCCGTGCTGCTTGAGGTACCACTATTACCACCACCACCACCACCACCAGCTACACCACAATCATCTCAAATGAGTTCACCTGTGCTACTTGTGGAGCCACCACCACCACCACCCCCACCTGCTACACTACCATCATCTCACATGAGTACACCCGTGCTACTTGTGGTGCCACCACCACTTCCACCACCACCATTATCACCACGACCACCAGCTAAACCACCATCATCCCACATGAATACACCAGTGTTGCTTGAGGTGCCACCACCACCACCACCACCAGCTACTCCATCATCATCCCACATGAGTACACCCGTGCTGCCTGAAGTGCCACCATCACCACCACCAGATACACCACCATCATCCCACATGAGTACACCCGTGCAGCTTGAGGTACCACCATTACCTCCACCACCACCACCACCACCATCTACAACACCATCACCCCACATGAGTACACCCGTGCTGCTTGAGGTACCACCACCACCACCAACAGCTACACCACCATCATCTCACATGAGTAGGCCCGTGTTGCTTGAGGTACCACAATTACCACCACCACCACCAGCTACACCACTATCATCCCACATGAGTACACGCGTGCTGCTTGAGGTACCACCACCACCACTACCACCACCACCATCACCACCCCCACCACCATCAACACACATCAGTATACCCGTGGTGCTTGAGGTGCCACCACCACCACCACAAGCCCCACCACCATCTCACATGAGTACAAGCGTGCTGCTTCAGGGGCCACCACGAACTACACCACCACCACCACCACCACCAGCTACACTACCATCATCCCACATGAGTACACCCGTGCTTCTTGAGGTGCCACCACCACCACCACCACCACCAGCTACACCACCCTCATCTCACATGAGTACACCCGTGCTGCTTGAGGTACCACCACTACCACCACCAGCTACACTACCATCATCCCACATTAGTACACCAGTGCTGCTCTAGGTGCAACCACCACCACCACCACCAGCTACACCACCATCATCCTACATGAGTACACCCGTGCTACTTGAGGTACTACCACCACCACCACCACCACCACCAGCTACACCTCCATCATCTCACCTGAGTTCACCCGTGCTGCTTGAGGTGCCACCACCACCACCACAACCACCACCAGCTACACTACCATCATCCCACATGAATACAACCGTGCTTCTTTAGGTGCCACCACCACCACCAGCTACACCACCACCAGCTACACCACCATCATCCCACATGATGTTACGGCCCTCTCGGGACGCAACGGGGTTCTCACTCTGATGTTGTTAGAGGAAGATATATGTATCCGTTCCCAAGCCAGTAGTGGCTATCAAGGGATGAGATCCGTGACGCAAGTAACTTAAAGGGAGTATGGAAAGATAGTTAAGAACTTAATATTATAATTAACACCATCACCATTTAAATATATAAAATAAAAGAGTACATAAGGGGGAGGGGTATTAACACTTTACATGGGGATTGTGCACAAACTAGTCTTCTGCTGAAGACTCTTGATTAAGAAGCTAGGTGCTGAGTCCGCGGTGCTTTCTTCGTGGCCTCAAGACGTGTCTTCTGGAACGCCGAGCCTACCCTGGCCACAGGTCAGCCAAAACACAGGTCCACTGGGGGCATCGTCGTGGAGGCCGTCAACCACACGTCCAGCAGGTCTGCTGGCAGGTACTGAGCCACCAAGGCTGGTACGGCCACTCCACGGACGATAAAAGGGGTATGCCCTAGACAGGAGTCTCGTGTGATATCACCAATCACCCTCCTGTCCTCAATACCCCAGTGGATTATCGTCTCCAACCGTCGGTCCCGGGTAAATCCTTTAACTGCCACTCCAATGGCCGGCTAACACACCACAGTGTTCTTCCGGGGGGCGACGTCACGACAGCTGCAGCAAACTTCACTGTATGGAGACTGGCTGCCTCGGGTAGACTGACTCCACTTCCATCACAGTGGTCCCAGGTCGGCTCTGTAAGCAGACACGTCATCAATAACAGGGACACTAAAACACCACACTTACAGGCTCAGACAAAAACGCCCGACATATCCACTCCATAGATGGCGTTGTAGTCTGAGCACCACCTCACCAGAGGTCAGCGGCGGCGGTGTTGAGCGCTGAACGGGGCTGGAAACTGACCCTCGTAGCTAGTACACGTCGTCGGTTTGGAGGGGGTTTCGGGAGCTGACCCACAGATGGCGCGGCCGTCACTGTTTAGAGATTGGACGCTGGAGCAGGGTCCGTAACACATGAGTACACCCGTGCTACTTGAGGTACTACCAACACCACCACCACCACCACCACCACCACCACCACCACCACCACCACCAGCTACACCACCATCATCCCACATGAGTTCACCCGTGCTGCTTTAGGTGCCATCACCACCACCAGCTACACCACCATCATCTCACATGAGTACACATGTGTTGCTTTAGGTGCCACCACCACCACCACCACCACCATCAGCTACACCTTCATCATCACACATGAGTACACCCGTGCTGCTTGAGGTGCCACCACCACCACCACCACCACCACTACCAGCTACACCAGCATCATCCCACATGAGTACTCCCGTGCTGCTTGAGGAGCCACCAACACCACCACCACCACCACCACTACCAGCTACACCACCATCATCCCACATGAGTACACCCGTCCTGCTTGAGGTGCCACCACCACTTCCACCACCAGCACCACCACCACCACCACCACCAGCTAGACCACCATCATCCCACATGAGTACACCCGTGCTGCTTGAGGTGCCACTAACACCACCACTACCACCATCGCCAACACCACCACCACCACCAGCTACACCACCATTATCCCTCATGAGTACACCCATGCTGCTTGAGGTGCCACCACCACCACCAGCTACACCACCACCACAATCACCACCACCATCACCACCAGCTACACCACCACCACAACCACCACCACCAGCTACACCACCACCACAACCACCACCACCAGCTACACCACCACCACCACCAGCTACACCACCATCATCCCATATTAGTACACCCTTGCTGCTTGAGGTGCCACCACCACCACCACCACCACCACCAACACCACCAGCTACACCACTATCACCCCACATGAGTACACCCGTGCTGCTTAAGGTGCCACCACAACCACCACCACCACCACCACCACCAGCTACACCACCATCATCCCACATGAGTACACCCGTGCTGCTTGAGGTACCACCATTACCACCAGCAGCTACACCACCATCATCCCACATGAGTACACCCGTGCTGCTTGAGGTGCCACCACCACCACCACCACCACCACCACCACCACCACCACCACCATCATCCCACATGAGTACACCCGTGCTGCTTGAGGTGCCACCACCACCACCACAAGCTACACCACCATCATCTCACATGAGTACACCCGTGCTGCTTGAGGTACCACCATTACCACCACCACCACCACCACCAGCTACGCCACCATCATCCCACATGAGTACACCCGTGCTGCTTGATGTGCCACCACCACCTCCACCACCACCACCATCATCCCACATGATTACACCCGTGCTGCTTGAGGTACCACCACCACCACCACCAGCCCCACCACCATCATCCCACATGAGTACACCCGTGCTGCTTGAGGTACCACCATTACCAACACCACCACCACCACCACCATCAACACCACCATCACCCACATGAGTACACCCGTGCTGCTTGAGGTACCACTATTACCACCACCACCACCACCACCAGCTACACCACAATCATCTCACATGAGTTCACCTGTGCTGCTTGAGGTGCCACCACCACTACCACCACCACCACCACCACCAGCTACACCAGCATCATCCTACATGAGTACACTCGTGCTGCTTGAGGGGCCTCCACCAACTCCGCCACCACAACCACCACCACCACCATCAGCTACACTACCATCATCGCACATGAGTACACCCGTGCTTCTTGTGGTGCCACCACCACTACCACCACCACCACCACAAGCTACACCACCCTCATCTCACATGAGTACACCCGTGCTGCTTGAGGTGCCACCACCACCTCCACCACCACCAGTTAAACCACCATCATCCCACATGAGTACACCAGTGCTACTTGAGGTGCAACCACCACCACCACCACCAGATGCACCACCATCATCCCACATGAGTACACCCGTGCTACTTGAGGTACCACAACCACCACCACCACCACCACCAGCTACACCAAAATCATCCCACATTAGTACACCCGTGCTGCATGAGCTGCCACCACCACCACCACCACCACCACCACAAGCTTCACCACCCTCATCTCACATGAGTACACCCGTGCTGCTTGAGGTGCCACCACCACCTCCACCACCACCAGTTAAACCACCATCATCCCACATGAGTACACCAGTGCTGAGGTGCAACCACCACCCCCACCACCAGATACACTACCATCATCCCACATGAGTACACCCTTGCTGCATGAGGTGGCACTACAACCACCACCACCACCACCACCAGCTACACCTCCATCATCCCACATGAGTACACCCGTGCTACTTGTGGTGCCACCACCACCACCACCCCCACCACCACCTGCTACACTACCATCATCTCACATGAGTACACCCGTGCTACTTGTGGTGCCACCACCACTTCCACCACCACCATTATCACCACGACCACCAGCTAAACCACCATCATCCCACATGAATACACCAGTGTTGCTTGAGGTGCCACCACCACCACCACCACCAGCTACTCCATCATCATCCCACATGAGTACACCCGTGCTGCCTGAAGTGCCACCATCACCACCCCCAGATACACCACCATCATCCCACATGAGTACACCCGTGCAGCTTGAGGTACCACCATTACCTCCACCACCACCACCACCACCATCTACACCACCATCACCCCACATGAGTACACCCGTGCTGCTTAAGGTACCACCACCAACAGCTACACCACCATCATCTCACATGAGTACGCCCGTGTTGCTTGAGGTACCACAATTACCACCACCACTACCAGCTACACCACTATCATCCCACAGGAGTACACGCGTGCTGCTTGAGGTACCACCACCACCACTACCACCACCACCATCACCACCCCCACCACCATCAACACACATCAGTATACCCGTGGTGCTTGAGGTGCCACCACCACCACCACAAGCCCCACCACCATCATCTCACATGAGTACAAGCGTGCTGCTTGAGGGGCCACCACCAACTACACCACCACCACCACCACCACCACCAGCTACACTACCATCATCCCACATGAGTACACCCGTGCTTCTTGAGGTGCCACCACCACCACCACCACCACCAGCTACACCACCCTCATCTCACATGAGTACACCCGTGCTGCTTGAGGTGCCACCACCACCTCCACTACCACCAGTTAAACCACCATCATCCCACATGAGTACACCAGTGCTGCTTGAGGTGCAACCACCACCACCACCACCAGATGCACCACCATCATCCCACATGAGTACACCCGTGCTACTTGAGGTACCACCACCACCACCACCACCACCACCACCAGCTACACCAAAATCATCCCACATTAGTACACCCGTGCTGCATGAGCTGCTGCCACCACCACCACCACCACCACCACCACCACAAGCTACACCACCCTCATCTCACATGAGTACACCCGTGCTGCTTGAGGTGCCACCACCACCTCCACCACCACCAGTTAAACCACCATCATCCCACATGAGTACACCAGTGCTGAGGTGCAACCACCACCCCCACCACCAGATACACTACCATC
The DNA here is from genome assembly GCF_040958095.1 of Procambarus clarkii. Lineage (NCBI taxonomy): Eukaryota > Metazoa > Arthropoda > Malacostraca > Decapoda > Cambaridae > Procambarus > Procambarus clarkii. Next base: position 42,156,855 of record NC_091180.1, on the reverse strand, counting down.
ATCCCACATGAGTACACCCTTGCTGCATGAGGTGGCACTACAACCACCAACACCACCACCACCAGCTACACCACCATCATCCCACATGAGTACACCCGTGCTACTTGTGGTGCCACCACCACCACCACCCCCATACCACCTGCTACACTACCATCATCTCACATGAGTACACCCGTGCTACTTGTGGTGCCACCACCACTTCCACCACCACCACTATCACCACGACCACCAGCTAAACCACCATCATCCCACATGAATACACCAGTGTTGCTTGAGGTCCCACCACCACCACCACCACCACCACCAGCTACTCCATCATCATCCCACATGAGTACACCCGTGCTGCCTGAAGTGCCACGATCACCACCACCAGATACACCACCATCATCCCACATGAGTACACCCGTGCTGCTTGAGGTACCACCATTACCTCCACCACCACCACCACCATCTACACCACCATCACCCCACATGATTACACCCGTGCTGCTTGAGGTACCACCACCACCACCACCACCACCAACAGCTACACCACCATCATCTCACATGAGTACGCCCGTGTTGCTTGAGGTACCACAATTACCACCACCACCACCAGCTACACCACTATCATCCCACATGAGTACACGCGTGCTGCTTGAGGTACCACCACCACCACTACCACCACCACCACCACCACCACCCCCACCACCATCAACACACATGAGTATACCCGTGGTGCTTGAGGTGCCACCACCACCACCACAAGCCCCACCACCATCATCTCACATGAGTACAAGCGTGCTGCTTGAGGGGCCACCACCAACTACACCACCACCACCACCACCACCACCAGCTACACTACCATCATCCCACATGAGTACACCCGTGCTTCTTGAGGTGCCACCACCACCACCACCACCACCAGCTACACCACCCTCATCTCACATGAGTACACCCGTGCTGCTTGAGGTACCACCACTACCACCACCAGCTACACTACCATCATCCCACATTAGTACACCAGTGCTGCTCTAGGTGCAACCACCACCACCACCACCACCAGCTACACCACCATCATCCTACATGAGTACACCCGTGCTACTTGAGGTACTACCACCACCACCACCACCACCACCAGCTACACCACCAACATCCCACATGAGTACACCCGTGCTGCTTGAGGTGCCACCACCACCACCACCACCACCATCAACCCACATGAGTACACCCGTGCTGCTTGAGGTGCCACCAACACCACAACCAGGCCCACCACCATCATCTCACATAAGTACACACGTGTTGCTTGAAGTGCCACCACCACCACCATCACCACCACCAGCTACACCTCCATCATCTCACATGAGTTCACCCGTGCTGCTTGAGGTGCCACCACCACCACCACCACCTAGACCAGCATCATCCTACATGAGTACACTCGTGCTGCTTGAGGGGCCACCACCACCTCCACCACCAGCTACACCACCATCATCCCACATGAGTACACCCGTGCTGCTTGAGGTGCCACCACCACCTCCACCACCAGCTACACCACCATCACCCCACATGAGTGCACACGTGCTGCTTGAGGTGCCACCACCACCACCATCATCCCACATGAGTAAACTCTTGCTACTTGAGTAGACACCACCATCATCCCACATGAGTACCCCCGTGCTGCTTGAGGTACTACCATTACCACCACCACCACCACCACCAGCTACACCACTATCATCCCTCATGCGTACAGCCGTGCTGCTTGAGGTACCACCATTACCACCACCACCAGCTACACCACCATCATCCCACATGAGAACACCCGTGCTGCTTGAGGTGCCACCACCACCAGCACCACCACCATCATCCCAAATGAGTACACCCGTGCTGCTTGAGGTGCCACCACCACCACAACCACCAGCCCCACCACCTTCTTCTCACATGAGTCCACACTTGTTGCTTGAGGTGTTACCACCACCACCACTACCGTCACCACCACCAGCTACACCTCCATCATCTCACATGAGTTCACCCGTGCTGCTTGAGGTGCCACCACCACCACCACCACCACCGCCACCACCACCAGCTACACTACCATCATCCCACATGAATACACCCGTGCTTCTTGCGGTGCCACCACCACCACCACCACAACCACCACCACCACCACCACCATCATCTCACATGAGTACACCCGTGCTGCTTGAGATGCCACCACCACCACCACCACCAGCTACACTACCATCATCCCACATGAATACACCCGTGCTTCTTGAGGTGCCACCACCACCACCACAACCACCACCAGCTACACCACCATCATCTCACATGAGTACACCCGTGCTGCTTGAGGTGCCACCATCCCCACCACCACCAGCTACACCACCATCATCCCACATGAGTACACCCGTTCTACTTGAGGTACTACCAACACCACCACAACCACCACCACCACCACCACCACCACCACCACCACCAGCTACACCACCATCATCCCACATGAGTTCACCCGTGCTGCTTTAGGTGCCACCACCACCACCACCACCACCATCATCTCACATGAGTACACCCGTGCTGCTTCAGGTGCCATCACCACCACCACCACCAGCTACACCACCATCATCTCACATGAGTACACATGTGTTGCTTTAGGTGCCACCACCACCACCACCACCACCATCAGCTACACCTCCATCATCTCACATGAGTACACCCGTGCTGCTTGAGGTGCCGCCACCACCACCACCACCACCAGCATCCCATATGAGTACAAGCGTGCTGCTTGAGGTGCCACACCACTACCATCGCTAACACCACCACCACCACCACCACCACCACCAGCTACACCACCATCATCCCACATGAGTACTCCCGTGCTGCTTGAGGAGCCACCAACACCACCACCACCACCACTACCACCACCACCACCAGCTACACCACCATCATCCCACATGAGTACACCCGTCCTGCTTGAGGTGCCACCACCACTTCCACCACCAGCACCACCACCACCACCACCACCAGCTAGACCACCATCATCCCACATGAGTACACCCGTGCTGCTTGAGGTGCCACTAACATCACCACTACCACCATCGCCACCACCACCACCACCACCATCTAAACCACCATTATCCCTCATGAGTACACCCTTGCTGCTTGAGGTGCCACCACCACCACCAGCTACACCACCACCACAATCACCACCACCATCACCACCAGCTACACCACCACCACAACCACCACCACCAGCTACACCACCACCACCACCACCACCAGCTACACCACCATCATCCCACATTAGTACACCCGTGCTGCTTGAGGTGCCACCACCACCACCACCACCAGCTACACCAGCATCATCCCACATGAGTACACCCGTGCTGCTTGAGGTGCCACCACCACCACCACCACCACCAACACCACCAGCTACACCACTATCACCCCACATGAGTACACCTGTGCTGCTTAAGGTGCCACCACAACCACCACCACCACCAACACCACCACCACCAGCTACACCACCATCATTCCACATGAGTACACCCGTGCTGCTTGAGGTGCCACCACCACCACCACTAGCTACACCACCATCATCTCACATGAGTACACCCGTGCTGCTTGAGGTACCACCATTACCAAAACCACCACCACCACCACCAGCTACGCCACCATCATCCCACATGAGTACACCCGTGCTGCTTGATATGCCACCACCACCACCACCACCACCACCATCATCCCACATGAGTACATCCGTGCTGCTTGAGGTGCCACCACCACCACCACCAGCCCCACCACCATCATCCCACATGAGTACACCCGTGCTGCTTGAGGTACCACCATTACCACCACCACCACCACCACCAGCTACACCACCATCATCTCACATGAGTACACCCGTGCTGCTTGAGGTACCACCATTACCACCACCACCACCACAACCACCAGCTACACCACTTTCATCCCACATGAGTACACCCGTGCTGCTTGAGGTACCACTATTACCACCACCACCACCACCAGCTACACCACAATCATCTCACATGAGTTCACCTGTGCTGCTTGAGGTGCCACCACCACCACCACCACCACCACCACCAGCTACACCAGCATCATCCTACATGAGTACACTCGTGCTGCTTGAAGGGCCACCACCAACTCCGCAACCACCACCAGCTACACCAGCATCATCCTACATGAGTACACTCGTGCTGCTTGAAGGGCCACCACCAACTCCGCAACCACCACCACCACCACCACCACCAGCTACACTACCATCATCGCACATGAGTACACCCGTGCTTCTTGAGGTGCCACCACCACCACCACCACCACCACCACCACCACCACAAGCTACACCACCCTCATCTCACACGAGTACACCCGTGCTGCTTGAGGTGCCACCACCACCTCCACCACCACCAGTTAAACTACCATCATCCCACATTAGTACACCAGTGCTGCTTGAGGTGCAATCACCACCACCACCACCAGATGCACCACCATCATCCCACGTGAGTACACCCGTGCTACTTGAGGTACCACCACCACCACCACCACCACCACCAGCTACACCACCATCATCCCACATTAGTACACCCGTGCTGCATGAGCTGCCACCACCACCACCACAAGCTACACCACCCTCATCTCACATGAGTACACCCGTGCTGCTTGAGGTGCCACCACCACCTCCACCACCACCAGTTAAACCACCATCATCCCACATGAGTACACCAGTAATGAGGTGCAACCACCACCCCCACCACCAGATACACTACCATCATCCCACATGAGTACACCCTTGCTGCATGAGGTGCTACTACAACCACCACCACCACCACCACCAGCTACACCTCCATCATCCCACATGAGTACACCCGTGCTACTTGTTGTGCCACCACCACCACCACCCCCACCACCACCTGCTACACTACCATCATCTTACATGAGTACAGCCGTGCTACTTGTGGTGCCACCACCACTTCCACCACCACCACTATCACCACGACCACCAGCTAAACCACCATCATCCCACATGAATACACCAGTGTTGCTTGAGGTGCCACCACCACCACCACCACCAGCTACACCACCATCATCCCACATGAGTACACCCGTGCTGCCTGAAGTGCCACCACCACCACCACCAGATACACCACCATCATCCCACATGAGTACACCCATGCTGCTTGAGGTACCACCATTACCTCCACCACTACCACCACCACCATCTACACCACCATCACCCCACATGAGTACACCCGTGCTGCTTGAGGTACCACCACCACCACCACCAACAGCTACACCACCATCATCTCACATGAGTACGCCCGTGCTGCTTGAGGTACCACAATTACCACCACCATCACCAGCTACACCACTATCATCCCACATGAGTACACGCGTGCTGCTTGAGGTACCACCACCACTACCACCACCACCACCCCCACCACCATCAACACACATGAGTATACCCGTGGTGCTTGAGGTGCCACCACCACCACCACAAGCCCCACCACCATCATCTCACGTGAGTACAAGCGTGCTGCTTGAGGGGCCACCACCAACTACACCACCACCACCACCACCACCACCAGCTACACTACCATCATCCCACATGAGTACACCCGAGCTTCTTGAGGTGCCACCACCACCCCCACCAGCTACACCACCCTCATCTCACATGAATACACCCGTGCTGCTTGAGGTGCCACCACTACGACCACCAGCTACACTACCATCATCTCACATTAGTACACCAGTGCTGCTCTAGGTGCAACCACCACCACCACCAGCTACACCACCATCGTTCTACATGAGTACACCCGTGCTACTTGAGGTACTACCACCACCACCAACACCACCACCAGCTACACCACCATCATCCCACATGAGTTCTCCCGTGCAGCTTGAGGTGCCACCACCACCACCACCACTATCATCTCACATGAGTACACCCGTGCTGCTTCAGGTGCCACCACCACCACCACCACCAGCTACACCACCATCATCTCACATGAGTACACACGTGTTGCTTTAGGTGCCACCACCACCACCACCACCACCAGCTACACCTCCATCATCTCACATGAGTACTCCCTTGCTGCTTGAGGTGCCACACCACCAACAACGCCACCACCACCACCACCACCAGATACACCACTATCATCCCACATGAGTACACCGGTGCTGCTTGAGGTGCCACCAACACCACCACCCTCACCATCACCACCACCACCACCAGGTAAACCACCATCATCCAACATGAGTAAACCCGTGCTGCTTGAGGTGTCACCAACACCAACACCACCACCATTGCCACCACCACCACCACCACCACCACCACCAGCTACACCACCATCATCCCTCATGAGTACACCCTTGCTGCTTGAGGTGCCACCACCACCACCACCACCAGCTACACCCCCACCATAACCACCACCACCACAACCACCAGCTACACCACCACCACAACCACCACCACCAGCTACACCACCACCACCAGCTACACCACCACCACCAGCTACACCACCTTCATCGCACATGAGTACACCTGTGCTGCCTGAGGTGCCACCACCACCAGCTACACCACCATCATCCCACATGAGTACACCCGTGCTGCTTGAGGAACCACCATTACCACAACCACCACCACCACTATCTACATCACCATCACCCCACATGAGTACACCCGTGCTGCTTGAGGTACCACCACCACCACCACCACCACCACCAGCTACACCACCATCATCTCACATGAGTACACCCGTGCTGCTTGAGGTACCACCATTATCACCACCACCACCACCACCAGCTACACCACTATTATCCCACATGAGTACACCCGAGCTGCTTGAGTTACCACCATTACCACTACCACCACCACCACCAGCTACACCAACATCATCCTACATGAGTACACTCGTGCTGCTTGAGGGGCCACCACCAACTCCACCACCACCACCACCACGACCACCACCACCAGCTACACTACTATCATCCCACATGAGTACACCCGTGCTTCTTGAGGTGCCACCACTACCACCAGCTACACCACCCTCATCTCACTTGAGTACACCCGTGCTGCTTGAGGTGCCACCACCACCTCCACCACCACCAGTTAAACCACCATCATCCCATATGAGTACACCAGTGCTGCTTGAGGTGCAACCACCACCACCACCACCAGCTACAACACTATCATCCCACATGAGTACACTCGTGCTGCTTGTGGTGCCACCACCATCTCCACCACCACCACCACCACCATCTCCACCACCACCACCACCAGCTATACTACCATTATCCCACATGAGTACACCCGTGCTACTTGAGGTGCCACCACTACTTCCACCACCACCACCACCACCACCACCACCACCACCAGCTAAACCACCATCATCTCACATGAGTACACCCGTGCTACTTGAGGTGCCACCACCACTTCCACCACCACCACCACCACCACCACCACGAACACCGTCACCAGGTACACCACCATCATCCCACATGAGTACACCCGTGCTGCTTGAGGTGCCACTACAACCACCACCACCACCATCACCACCACCAGCTACAACTCCATCATCCCACATGAGTACACTCGTGCTGCTTGAGGTGCCACCACCATCTCCACCACCACCACCACCAGCTACACTACCATCATCCCACATGAGTACACCCGTGCTTCTTGAGGTGCCACCACCACCACCACCACCCCCACCACCACCTGCTACACTACCATCATCTCACATGAGTACACTCGAACAAAGTCCACTTTATAGATGGTCTCCTTCATGAGGCAAATGCAGTGTTTGCAGCCCTAACAGAAACTCACACAAAGGACTACCTTGATGGTGAAATATGGATCTCAGAATACAATCTCTTCAGATGTGATAGGAAACACCGGCTTTAGGGTGGGGTCAGCCTTTACACCAAAGACACACTCATCTGTACTGAGCTGCTAAACATCTCAAATGATATGGTGGAAGTGCTGATAGTCAAAATAGAGATCCTAAATGTAGTTGTTGTCCTTGTATATAAGTCGCCGGAGGCAGACCCTCAGCAATTTAAAGACCAACTAATGAAAATAGAACACTGCTTGGAAAACCTCGCAAATCCAGCTCCGAACATCATCCTGCTTGGGGACTTCAACCTACGGCACCTGAAATGGAAGCACCTGGCTAATACAGTAATATCAGAAAGAATACCAGGAAGTAGCCTAAATGAACAGGCACATGCAAATGACCTGCTACGGATGTGCGATAAGTTTGCCTTAAACCAGCAAATAGTAGAACCAACTAGGAAGGAGAACACGCTGGACCTCATTTTCACTAATAATGATGAATTGATCAGGAACATAATGATTACAAATACCTGTTACTCAGATCACTACTTAATTGAAGTTCTGACAACCATGGGGAATGGACCTTCAAAACCAGTCCAGATTCCCGGTGGGGGAGATTTCAGCAAATTCAACTTCAATAATAAACAGATAAACTGGAGCAAATAAACCAGGACTTCACAGAAATAAACTGGGAAGAACAGCTAGAAGATGCAAACCTGAACCAGTGCCTGGAAAAAATAAGCTCAGTAGCACTAGAAATATGTTCAAACCGCATACCCCTAAGAAAAAAGAGAAAGAGATGCAGATTGGAACGGGAACGTCGTTCCCTATATAGGCGAAGAAAACGAATCGCGGAACAACTTGAGAGTCGCACCCTCTCTCCAGAACGGCGAAGAAGGTTTGGTAGAGAAATAGAAACAATTGAACTCAAGCTACAAGAATCATACAAAACCCAGGAGAGGCAAAGAGAGCAAAAGGCCATCAGTGAAATAGAGAGAAATCCGAAATATTTTTTCTCCTATGCAAAATCAAGATCAAAAACCACATCTAGTATCGGGCCCATGCGAAAGGGAGATGGAACTTTCACCGATGACAACAAAGAAATGAGCGAGTTACTGAGGAAGCAGTACGACTCTGTTTTCAGCGAGCCATTAAGTGCACTAAAGATTGATAACCCAAATGAATTTTTCATGGATATGATACCAACATCAAATCATATATCAGACGTCGCCCTATCCCCACTAGATTTTGAAGAAGCCATAAACAGTATGCCTATGCACTCTGCACAAGGCCCGGATTCTTGGAACTCCATATTCATCAAGAACTGTAAAAAAACACTATCGCTGGCCCTTCATATTCTGTGGAGACAAAGCCTAGATATTGGCGTTATCCGTGACATACTAAAAACAGCAGAGATAGCACCACTCCATAAAGGAGGAAATAAGGCAGAGGCAAAAAATTACAGACCGATAGCACTAACATCGCACATCATAAAAATTTTTGAGAGAGTGCTAAGAAGTAAGATCACAAAATACATGGAATCACAGCATCTCCATAACCCCGGACAACATGGTTTCAGAACAGGGCGCTCTTGCCTGTCGCAGTTGCTGGACCACTATGATATGGCATCAGGTGCTATGGAAGACAAACAAAACGCTGATGTAATTTACACAGATTTCGCAAAAACTTTTGATAAATGTGACCATGGTATTATTGCACATAAAATGCGTTCAAAAGGAATTACCGGGAAAATAGGCAGATGGATCTACAATTTCCTGACTAACAGAACCCAATGTGTAATAGTCAACAAAATAAAATCCAGCCCATCAACTGTGAAGAGCTCAGTCCCCCAGGGCACTGTGCTTGCTCCAGTACTTTTTCTCATCCTCATATCGGACATAGACCAGAACACAACCTATAGCACTGTATCATCTTTTGCAGATGACACTAGGATTTTCATGAGAGTTGGCAACATAGAGGACACGGCAAACCTCCAATCAGATGTAGATCAGGTCTTTCTATGGGCTACAGAAAATAATATGGTGTTTAACAAGGATAAGTTCCAGCTCATGCGCTACGGAAAAATTGAAAATATAAAAACAGAAACAACGTACAAAACTCAGGCAAATCATAACATAGAACGAAAAGGCAATGTAAAGGATCTGGGTGTACTCATGTCGGAAGACCTTACCTTTAAAGAACACAATAAAGTAACCGTCACAACTGCAAGAAAAATGACAGGTTGGATAACAAGAACTTTCCACACTAGAGATGCTATACCGATGATGATACTTTTCAAAACGCTTGTGCTCTCTAGAGTGGAGTACTGCTGCACAATGACAGCCCCTTTCAAAGCTGGAGAAATTGCTGACCTGGAGAGCGTGCTGAGATCCATTACTGCTAGAATCCACTCAGTAAAACATCTAAATTACTGGGACCGACTAAAGAGCCTAAATCTGTACTCCCTTGAGCGCAGGCGGGAGAGATACATAATAATTTACACGTGGAAAATAATTGAGGGGCTGGTCCCAAACCTGCACACAGAAATAACATCACATGAGACCAGGAGGCATGGCAGGATGTGCAGAATACCCCCGTTGAAAAGCAGAGGTGCAACAGGTACTCTGAGAGAGAACTCTATCAACATCAGAGGCCCGCGACTGTTCAACATGCTTATGCTACACATAAGGGGCATAACTGGCCGACCCCTCACAGTGTTCAAGATAGAACTGGATAAGCACCTCCAAAGGATACCTGATCAACCAGGCTGTGACTCATACGTCAGGCTGCGAGCAGCCGCGTCTAACAGCCTGGTTGATCAGTCCAGAAACCAGGAGGACTGGTCGACGACTGGGCCGCGGGGACACTAAGCACCGGAAGCACCTCAAGGTAACCCGTGCTACTTGTGGTGCCACCACCACTTCCACCACCACCACCACGACCACGACCACCAGCTAAACCACCATCATCTCACATGAATACACCAGTGTTGCTTGAGGTGCCACCACCACCACCACCACCACCACCAGCAACACCACCATCATCCCACATGAGTACACCCGTGCTGCCTGAAGTGCCACCACCACCTCCACCACCATCAACCCACATGAGTACACCCGTGCTGCTTGAGGTACCACCATAACCACCACCAACACCACCACCATCTACACCACCATCACCCCACATGAGTACACCCGTGCTGCTTGAGGTACCACCACCACCACCACCAGCTACACCGCCATCATCTCACATGAGTACGCCCGTGCTGCTTTATGTACCACCATTACCACCACCACCACCAACTACACCACTATCATCCCACATGAGTACACCGGTGCTGCTTGAGGTACCACCACCACCACCACCACCCCCACCACCATCAACCCACATGAGTACACCCGTGGTGCTTGAGGCGCCACCACCACCACCACCAGCTATATCACCACGACCACCATCACCAGCTACACCTCCATCATCTCACATGAGTACTCCCTTGCTGCTTGAGGTGCCACACCACCAACAACGCCACCACCACCACCACCACCAGATACACCACTATCATCCCACATGAGTACACCCGTGCTGCTTGAGGTGCCACCAACACCACCACCCTCACCATCACCACCACCACCACCAGGTAAACCACCATCATCCAACATGAGTAAACCCGTGCTGCTTGAGGTGTCACCAACACCAACACCACCACCATTGCCACCACCACCACCACCACCAGCTACACCACCATCATCCCTCATGAGTACACCCTTGCTGCTTGAGGTGCCACCACCACCACCACCACCAGCTACACCCCCACCATAACCACCACCACCACAACCACCAGCTACACCACCACCACAACCACCACCACCAGCTACACCACCACCACCAGCTACACCACCACCACCAGCTACACCACCTTCATCGCACATGAGTACACCTGTGCTGCCTGAGGTGCCACCACCACCACCACCAGCTACACCACCATCATCCCACATGAGTACACCCGTACTGCTTGAGGAACCACCATTACCACAACCACCACCACCACTATCTACATCACCATCACCCCACATGAGTACACCCGTGCTGCTTGAGGTACCACCACCACCACCACCACCACCACCAGCTACACCACCATCATCTCACATGAGTACACCCGTGCTGCTTGAGGTACCACCATTATCACCACCACCACCACCACCAGCTACACCACTATTATCCCACATGAGTACACCCGAGCTGCTTGAGTTACCACCATTACCACTACCACCACTACCACCAGCTACACCACCATCATCCCACATGAGTACACCCGTGCTGCTTGAGGTGCCACCACCACCACCACCACCACCACCACCGTCACCCCACATGAGTACACCCGTGCTGCTTGAGGTGCCACCAACACCACCAGCAGCCCCACCACCATCATCTCACTTAAGTACACACGTGTTGCTTGAGGTGCCACGACCACCACCACCACCAGCTACACCAACATCATCCTACATGAGTACACTCGTGCTGCTTGAGGGGCCACCACCAACTCCACCACCACCACCACCACGACCACCACCACCAGCTACACTACTATCATCCCACATGAGTACACCCGTGCTTCTTGAGGTGCCACCACTACCACCAGCTACACCACCCTCATCTCACTTGAGTACACCCGTGCTGCTTGAGGTGCCACCACCACCTCCACCACCACCAGTTAAACCACCATCATCCCATATGAGTACACCAGTGCTGCTTGAGGTGCAACCACCACCACCACCACCAGCAACAACACTATCATCCCACATGAGTACACTCGTGCTGCTTGTGGTGCCACCACCATCTCCACCACCACCACCACCACCATCTCCACCACCACCACCACCAGCTATACTACCATTATCCCACATGAGTACACCCGTGCTTCTTGACGTGCCACCACCACCACCGCCACCACCACCACCACCCCCACCACCACCCCCACCACCACCTGCTACACCACCATCATCTCACATGAGTACACCCGTGCTACTTGAGGTGCCACCACTACTTCCACCACCACCACCACCACCAGCTAAACCACCATCATCTCACATGAGTACACCCGTGCTACTTGAGGTGCCACTACCACTTCCACCACCACCACCACCACCACCACCACCACCACGAACACCGTCACCAGGTACACCACCATCATCCCACATGAGTACACCCGTGCTGCTTGAGGTGCCACTACAACCACCACCACCACCATCACCACCACCAGCTACAACTCCATCATCCCACATGAGTACACTCGTGCTGCTTGAGGTGCCACCACCATCTCCACCACCACCACCACCAGCTACACTACCATCATCCCACATGAGTACACCCGTGCTTCTTGAGGTGCCACCACCACCACCACCCCCACCACCACCTGCTACACTACCATCATCTCACATGAGTACACTCGAACAAAGTCCACTTTATAGATGGTCTCCTTCATGAGGCAAATGCAGTGTTTGCAGCCCTAACAGAAACTCACACAAAGGACTACCTTGATGGTGAAATATGGATCTCAGAATACAATCTCTTCAGATGTGATAGGAAACACCGGCTTTAGGGTGGGGTCAGCCTTTACACCAAAGACACACTCATCTGTACTGAGCTGCTAAACATCTCAAATGATATGGTGGAAGTGCTGATAGTCAAAATAGAGATCCTAAATGTAGTTGTTGTCCTTGTATATAAGTCGCCGGAGGCAGACCCTCAGCAATTTAAAGACCAACTAATGAAAATAGAACACTGCTTGGAAAACCTCGCAAATCCAGCTCCGAACATCATCCTGCTTGGGGACTTCAACCTACGGCACCTGAAATGGAAGCACCTGGCTAATACAGTAATATCAGAAAGAATACCAGGAAGTAGCCTAAATGAACAGGCACATGCAAATGACCTGCTACGGATGTGCGATAAGTTTGCCTTAAACCAGCAAATAGTAGAACCAACTAGGAAGGAGAACACGCTGGACCTCATTTTCACTAATAATGATGAATTGATCAGGAACATAATGATTACAAATACCTGTTACTCAGATCACTACTTAATTGAAGTTCTGACAACCATGGGGAATGGACCTTCAAAACCAGTCCAGATTCCCGGTGGGGGAGATTTCAGCAAATTCAACTTCAATAATAAACAGATAAACTGGAGCAAATAAACCAGGACTTCACAGAAATAAACTGGGAAGAACAGCTAGAAGATGCAAACCTGAACCAGTGCCTGGAAAAAATAAGCTCAGTAGCACTAGAAATATGTTCAAACCGCATACCCCTAAGAAAAAAGAGAAAGAGATGCAAATTGGAACGGGAACGTCGTTCCCTATATAGGCGAAGAAAACGAATCGCGGAACAACTTGAGAGTCGCACCCTCTCTCCAGAACGGCGAAGAAGGTTTGGTAGAGAAATAGAAACAATTGAACTCAAGCTACAAGAATCATACAAAACCCAGGAGAGGCAAAGAGAGCAAAAGGCCATCAGTGAAATAGAGAGAAATCCGAAATATTTTTTCTCCTATGCAAAATCAAGATCAAAAACCACATCTAGTATCGGGCCCATGCGAAAGGGAGATGGAACTTTCACCGATGACAACAAAGAAATGAGCGAGTTACTGAGGAAGCAGTACGACTCTGTTTTCAGCGAGCCATTAAGTGCACTAAAGATTGATAACCCAAATGAATTTTTCATGGATATGATACCAACATCAAATCATATATCAGACGTCGCCCTATCCCCACTAGATTTTGAAGAAGCCATAAACAGTATGCCTATGCACTCTGCACAAGGCCCGGATTCTTGGAACTCCATATTCATCAAGAACTGTAAAAAAACACTATCGCTGGCCCTTCATATTCTGTGGAGACAAAGCCTAGATATTGGCGTTATCCGTGACATACTAAAAACAGCAGAGATAGCACCACTCCATAAAGGAGGAAATAAGGCAGAGGCAAAAAATTACAGACCGATAGCACTAACATCGCACATCATAAAAAATTTTGAGAGAGTGCTAAGAAGTAAGATCACAAAATACATGGAATCACAGCATCTCCATAACCCCAGACAACATGGTTTCAGAACAGGGCGCTCTTGCCTGTCGCAGTTGCTGGACCACTATGATATGGCATCAGGTGCTATGGAAGACAAACAAAACGCTGATGTAATTTACACAGATTTCGCAAAAACTTTTGATAAATGTGACCATGGTATTATTGCACATAAAATGCGTTCAAAAGGAATTACCGGGAAAATAGGCAGATGGATCTACAATTTCCTGACTAACAGAACCCAATGTGTAATAGTCAACAAAATAAAATCCAGCCCATCAACTGTGAAGAGCTCAGTCCCCCAGGGCACTGTGCTTTCTCCAGTACTTTTTCTCATCCTCATATCGGACATAGACCAGAACACAACCTATAGCACTGTATCATCTTTTGCAGATGACACTAGGATTTTCATGAGAGTTGGCAACATAGAGGACACGGCAAACCTCCAATCAGATGTAGATCAGGTCTTTCTATGGGCTACAGAAAATAATATGGTGTTTAACAAGGATAAGTTCCAGCTCATGCGCTACGGAAAAATTGAAAATATAAAAACAGAAACAACATACAAAACTCAGGCAAATCATAACATAGAACGAAAAGGCAATGTAAAGGATCTGGGTGTACTCATGTCGGAAGACCTTACCTTTAAAGAACACAATAAAGTAACCGTCACAACTGCAAGAAAAATGACAGGTTGGATAACAAGAACTTTCCACACTAGAGATGCTATACCGATGATGATACTTTTCAAAACGCTTGTGCTCTCTAGAGTGGAGTACTGCTGCACAATGACAGCCCCTTTCAAAGCTGGAGAAATTGCTGACCTGGAGAGCGTGCTGAGATCCATTACTGCTAGAATCCACTCAGTAAAACATCTAAATTACTGGGACCGACTAAAGAGCCTAAATCTGTACTCCCTTGAGCGCAGGCGGGAGAGATGCATAATAATTTACACGTGGAAAATAATTGAGGGGCTGGTCCCAAACCTGCACACAGAAATAACATCACATGAGACCAGGAGGCATGGCAGGATGTGCAGAATACCCCCGTTGAAAAGCAGAGGTGCAACAGGTACTCTGAGAGAGAACTCTATCAACATCAGAGGCCCGCGACTGTTCAACATGCTTATGCTACACATAAGGGGCATAACTGGCCGACCCCTCACAGTGTTCAAGATAGAACTGGATAAGCACCTCCAAAGGATACCTCATCAACCAGGCTGTGACTCATACGTCAGGCTGCGAGCAGCCGCGTCTAACAGCCTGGTTGATCAGTCCAGAAACCAGGAGGACTGGTCGACGACTGGGCCGCGGGGACACTAAGCACCGGAAGCACCTCAAGGTAACCCGTGCTACTTGTGGTGCCACCACCACTTCCACCACCACCACCACGACCACGACCACCAGCTAAACCACCATCATCTCACATGAATACACCAGTGTTGCTTGAGGTGCCACCACCACCACCACCACCACCACCAGCAACACCATCATCATCCCACATGAGTACACCCGTGCTGCCTGAAGTGCCACCACCACCTCCACCACCATCAACCCACATGAGTACACCCGTGCTGCTTGAGGTACCACCATAACCACCACCAACACCACCACCATCTACACCACCATCACCCCACATGAGTACACCCGTGCTGCTTGAGGTACCACCACCACCACCACCAGCTACACCGCCATCATCTCACATGAGTACGCCCGTGCTGCTTTATGTACCACCATTACCACCACCACCACCAACTACACCACTATCATCCCACATGAGTACACCCGTGGTGCTTGAGGTGCCACCACCACCACCACCAGCTATATCACCACGACCACCATCACCAGCTACACCAGCATCATCCCACATGAGTACACCCGTGCTGCTTGAGGTTCCACTACAACCACCACCACCACCATCACCACCACCAGCTACACCTCCATCATCCCACATGAGTACACCCGTGCTTCTTGAAGTGCCACCACCACCACCACCCCCAACACCACCACCACCACCACCATCACCACCACCAGCTACACTACCATCATCTCACATGAGTACACCCGTGCTACTTGTGGTGCCACCATCACTTCCACAACCACCACCACCACCACGACCACCAGCTAAACCACCATCATCCCACATGAGTACACCCGTGCTGCCTGAAGTGCCACCACCACCACCACCAGATACACCACAATCATCCCACATGAGTACACCCGTGCTGCTTGAGGTACTACCACCACCACCACCACCACCACCAGCTACACCACCATCATATCACATGAGTACGCCCGTGCTGCTTGAGGTACCACCATTACCACCACCACCACCACCACCCTCACCACCATCAACCCACATGAGTACACCCGTGGTGCTTGAGGTGCCACCACAACCACAACCAGCCCCACCACCATCATCTCACATGAGAACACACGTGTTGCTTGAGGTGCCACCACCACCACCATCACCACCACCAGCTACACCTCCATCATTTTACATGAGTTCACCCGTGCAGCTTGAGGTGCCACCACCACCACCACCACCACCACCACCACCACCAGCTACATCAGCATCATCCTACATGAGTACAAGCGTGCTCCTTGAAGGGTCACCACCACCACCACCCCTACCACCACCTGCTACACCACCATCATCTCACATGAGTACACCCGTGCTACTTGAGGTGCCACCACCACCACCACCACCACCACCACCAGCTACACCACCCTCATATCACATGAGTACACCCGTGCTGCTTGAGGTGCCACCACCACCTCCACACCACCAGTTAAACCACCCTCATCCCACATGAGTACACCAGTGCTGCTTGAGGTGCAACCACCACCACCACCACCAGCTACACCACCATCATCCCACATGAGTACTCCCTTGCTACTTGAGGAGCCACCACCATCATCCCACATGAGAACACCCGTGCTGCTTGAAGTGCCACTACAACCACCACCACCTCCACACCACCAGTTAAACCACCATCATCCCACATGAGTACACTCTTGCTGCTTGAGGTGCCACCTCCATCTCCACCACCACCACCACCACCACCACCACCATCATCTCACATGAGTACACCCCTGCTACTTGAGGTGCCACCACCACTCACACAACCACCACCACCACAACGACCACCAGCTAAACCACCATCATCCCACATGAATACACCAGTGTTGCTTGAGGTGCCACCACCACCACTACCATCGCCACCACCACCACCAGCTAGACCACCATCTTCCCACATGAGTACACCCGTGCTGCTTGAGGTGCCACCACCACCACTACCATCGCCACCACCACCAGCTAAACCACCATTATCCCTCATGAGTACACCCTTGCTGCTTGAGGTGCCACCACCACCACCAGCTACACCACCACCACAACCACCACCACCAGCTACACCACCACCACCACCACCACCAGCTACACCACCATCATCCCACATTAGTACACCCGTGCTGCTTGAGGTGCCACCACCACCACCACCAACACCAGATACACTACCATCATCCCACATGAGTACACCCGTGCTGCTTGAGGTGCCACCACCACCACCATCATCCCACATGAGTACACCCTTGCTGCTAGAGGAGCCACCACCATCATCCCACATGAGTACACCCTTGCTGCTTGAGGTGCCACCACCACGACCACCATCACCAGATACACTACCATCATCCCACATGAGTTCACCCGTGCTGCTTGAGGTGCCACTACAACCACCACAACCACCATCACCACCACAAGCTACACCTCCATCATCCCACATGAGTACACTCGTGCTGCTTGAGGTGCCACCACCATCTCCACCACCATCACCACCACCAGCTATATTACCATCATCCTACATGAGTACACCCGTGCTTCTTGAGGTGCCACCACCACCACCACCCCCACCACCCCCACCACCACCACCACCACCACCACCACCACCACCCCCACCACAACCACCATCACCACCACAAGCTACACCACCATCATCCCACATGAATACACCAGTGTTGCTTGAGGTGCCACCACCACCACCACCACCAGCTACACCACCATCATCCCACATGAGTACACCCGTGCTGCTTGAGGTGCCACCACCACCACCACCATCATCTCACATGAGTCACATGAGTACACCCGTGCTGTTTGAGGTGCCACCACCACCAGCCCCACCACCATCATCCCACATGAGTACACCCGTGCTGCCTGAGGTACCACCATTACCACTACCACCACCACCACCACCACCAGCTACACCATCATCTCACATGAGTACACCCGTGCTGCTTGAGGTACCACCATTACCACCACCACCACCACCAGCTACACCACCATCATCCCACATGAGTACACCCGTGCTGCTTGAGGTGCCACCACCATCACCACCACCAGCACCACCACCACCACCACCACCAGCTACACCAGCATCATCCTACATGAGTATACTCGTGTTGCTTGAGGTGCCACCACCACCACCACCACCACCAGATACACTACCATCATCCCACATGAGTACACCCGTGCTGCTTGAGGTGCCACCGCCACCACCACCACCAGCACCACCACCACCACCACCACTAGCTACACCAGCATCATCCTACATGAGTATACTCGTGTTGCTTGAGGTGCCACCACCACCACCACCACCACCACCACCACCAGATACACTACCATCATCCCACATGAGTACACCCGTGCTGCTTGAGGTGCCACCGCCATCTCCACCACCACCACCATCAGCTATATTACCATCATCCCACATGAGTACACCCGAGCTTCTTGAGGTGCCACCACCACCACCACCCCCACCACCACCTGCTACACTACCATCATCTCACATGAGTACACCTTTGCTACTTGTGGGGCCACCACCACTTCCACCACCACCACCACCACCACGACCACCAGCTAAACCACCATCATCCCACATGAATACATCAGTGTTGCTTGAGGTGCCACCACCTCCACCACCACCACCAGCTACACCACCATCATCCCACACGAGTACACCCGTGCTGCCTGAAGTGCCACCACGACCACCACCTGATACAACACCATCATCCCACATGAGTACACCCGTGCTGCTTGAGGTACCACCATTACCACCACCACCACCACCATCTACACCACCATCACCCCACATGAGTACACCCGTGCTGCTTGAGGTGCCACCACCACCACCACCACCACCACCAGCTACACCCCCATCATCTCACATGAGTACGCCCGTGCTGCTTGAGGTACCACCATTACCACCGCCACCACCATCATCCCACATGAGTACACCCATGCTGCTTGAGGTTCCACCACCACCAGCCCCACCACCATCGTCCCACATGAGTACACCCGTGCTGCTTGAGGTACCACCATTACCACCACCACCACCACCACCATCTACACCACCATCACCCCACATAAGTACACCCGTGCTGCTTGAGGTACCATCACCACCACCACCACCACCACCAGCTACACCATCATCTCACATGAGTACACCCGTGCTGCTTGAGGTACCACCATTACCACCACCACCACCACCACCACCAGCTACACAACTATCATCCCACATGAGTACACCCGTGCTGCTTGAGGTACCACCATTACCACCACCACCACCACCATCAGCTTCACCACTATCATCTCACATGAGTACGCCCGTGCTGCTTGAGGTACCATTATTACCACCCCCACCACCACCACCACCACCACCACCAGCTACACCACTATCATCCCACATGAGTACACCCGTGCTGCTTGAGGTACCACCACCACCACCACCACCCCCACCACCATCAACCCACATGAGTACACACGTGTTGATTGATGTGCCGCCACCACCACCATCACCACCACCAGCTACACCTCCATCAACTCACATGAGTTCACCTGTGCTGCTTGAGGTGCCACCACCACAACCAGCTACACCAGCATCATCCTACATGAGTACAAGCGTGCTGCTTGAGGGGCCACCACTAACTCCAAAACCACCACCACCAGCTACACTACCATCATCAAACATGAGTACACCCGTGCTTCTTGAGGTGCCACCACCACCACCACCACCACCACCACCAGCTACACCACCCTCATCTCACATGAGTACACCCGTGCTACTTGAGGTGCCACCACCACCTCCAATCCACCAGTTAAACCACCCTCATCCCACATGAGTACACCAGTGCTGCTTGAGGTGCAACCACCACCACCACTACCAGCTACACCACCATCTTCCCACATGAGTACACCCGTGCTACTTGAGGTACTACCACAATCACCACCACCACCACCACCACCAGATACACTACCATCATCCCACATGAGTACACCCGTGCTGCATGAGGTGCCACCACCATCATCCCACATGAGTACACCCTTGCTGCTTGAGGAGCCACCACCATCATCCCACATGAGTACACCCGTGCTGTTTGAGGTAACACCATTACCACCACCACCACCACCAGCAGGTACACCACCATCATCTCACATGAGTACACCCGTGCTGCTTGACGTACCACTATTACAACCACCACCACCACCACCACCAGCTACACCACTATCATCCCACATGAGTACACCCGTGCTGCTTGAGGTACCACCATTACCACCACCACCACCACCACCAGCTCACCACCATCATTTCACATGAGTACACACGTGTTGCTTGAGGTGCTACCACCACCACCACCACCACTATCACCACCACCAGCTACACCAGCATCATCCCACATGAGTACACCCGTGCTGCTTGATGTACCACCACCATCACCACCACCAGCTACACCAGCATCATCCCACATGAGTACACCCGTGCTGCTTGAGGTGCCACTACAACCACCACGACCACCATCACCACCACAAGCTACACCACCTTCATCCCACATGAGTACACCCGTGCTGCTTGAGATGCCACCACCACCAGCCCCACAACCATCATCCCACATGAGTACACCCGTGATGCTTGAGGTACCACCATTACCACCACCACCACCACCACCATCTACACCACCATCACCCCACATGAGTACACCCGTGCTGCTTGAGGTACCACCATTACAACCACCACCACCACCACCAGCTTCACCACTATCATCCCACATGAGTACACCCGTGCTGCTTGAGGTACCACCATTACTACTACCACCACCACCACCAGCTACACCACCATCATCTCACATGAGTTCACCCGTGCTGCTTGAGGTGCCACCACCACCACCACCACCAACACCGCCACCACCAACTACACCAGCATCATCCTACATGAGTACACTCGTGCTGCTTGAGGTGCCACCACCAACTCCACCACCACCACCACCACCACCACCACCACCATCACCAGCTACACTACCATCATCCCACATGAGTACACCCGTGCGTCTTGAGGTTCCACCACCACCACCACCAGCTACACCACCCTCATCTCACATGAGCACACCCGTGCTGCTTGAGGTGCCACCACCACCTCCACCACCACCAGTTAAACCACCATCATCCCACATGAGTACACCCGTGCTACTTGAGGTACTACCACCACCAGCTACACCAGCATCATCCCACATGAGTACACCCATGCTGCTTGAGGTGCCACTACAACCACCACCACCACCATCACCACCACCAGCTACACGTCCATCATCCAACATGAGTACACTCGTGCTGCTTGAGGTGCCACCACCATCTCCACCACCACCACCACCACCACCAGCTACACCTCCATCATCCCACATGAGTACAAGCGTGATGCTTGAGGTACCACCATTACCACCACCACCACCACCACCATCTACACCACCATCACCCCACATGAGTACACCCGTGCTGCTTGAGGTACCACCATTACAACCACCACCACCACCACCAGCTTCACCACTATCATCCCACATGAGTACACCCGTGCTGCTTGAGGTACCACCATTACTACTACCACCACCACCACCAGCTACACCACCATCATCTCACATGAGTTCACCCGTGCTGCTTGAGGTGCCACCACCACCACCACCACCAACACCGCCACCACCAACTACACCAGCATCATCCTACATGAGTACACTCGTGCTGCTTGAGGTGCCACCACCAACTCCACCACCACCACCACCACCACCACCACCACCATCACCAGCTACACTACCATCATCCCACATGAGTACACCCGTGCGTCTTGAGGTTCCACCACCACCACCACCAGCTACACCACCCTCATCTCACATGAGCACACCCGTGCTGCTTGAGGTGCCACCACCACCTCCACCACCACCAGTTAAACCACCATCATCCCACATGAGTACACCCGTGCTACTTGAGGTACTACCACCACCAGCTACACCAGCATCATCCCACATGAGTACACCCATGCTGCTTGAGGTGCCACTACAACCACCACCACCACCATCACCACCACCAGCTACACGTCCATCATCCAACATGAGTACACTCGTGCTGCTTGAGGTGCCACCACCATCTCCACCACCACCACCACCACCACCAGCTACACCTCCATCATCCCACATGAGTACAAGCGTGCTGCTTGAGGGGCCACCACCAACTCCACCACCACCACCACCATCATCTCACATGAGTCACATGAGTACACCCGTGCTGTTTGAGGTGCCACCACCACCAGCCCCACCACCATCATCCCACATGAGTACACCCGTGCTGCCTGAGGTACCACCATTACCACTACCACCACCACCACCACCACCACCACCACCACCAGCTACACCATCATCTCACATGAGTACACCCGTGCTGCTTGAGGTACCACCATTACCACCACCACCACCACCAGCTACACCACCATCATCCCACATGAGTACACCCGTGCTGCTTGAGGTGCCACCACCATCACCACCACCAGCACCACCACCACCACCACCACCAGCTACACCAGCATCATCCTACATGAGTATACTCGTGTTGCTTGAGGTGCCACCACCACCACCACCACCACCAGATACACTACCATCATCCCACATGAGTACACCCGTGCTGCTTGAGGTGCCACCGCCACCACCACCACCACCACCAGCACCACCACCACCACCACCACTAGCTACACCAGCATCATCCTACATGAGTATACTCGTGTTGCTTGAGGTGCCACCACCACCACCACCACCACCACCACCACCAGATACACTACCATCATCCCACATGAGTCCACCCGTGCTGCTTGAGGTGCCACCGCCATCTCCACCACCACCACCATCAGCTATATTACCATCATCCCACATGAGTACACCCGAGCTTCTTGAGGTGCCACCACCACCACCACCCCCACCACCACCTGCTACACTACCATCATCTCACATGAGTACACCTTGCTACTTGTGGGGCCACCACCACTTCCACCACCACCACCACCACCACGACCACCAGCTAAACCACCATCATCCCACATGAATACATCAGTGTTGCTTGAGGTGCCACCACCTCCACCACCACCACCAGCTACACCACCATCATCCCACACGAGTACACCCGTGCTGCCTGAAGTGCCACCACGACCACCACCTGATACAACACCATCATCCCACATGAGTACACCCGTGCTGCTTGAGGTACCACCATTACCACCACCACCACCACCACCACCATCTACACCACCATCACCCCACATGAGTACACCCGTGCTGCTTGAGGTGCCACCACCACCACCACCACCACCACCAGCTACACCCCCATCATCTCACATGAGTACGCCCGTGCTGCTTGAGGTACCACCATTACCACCGCCACCACCATCATCCCACATGAGTACACCCATGCTGCTTGAGGTTCCACCACCACCAGCCCCACCACCATCGTCCCACATGAGTACACCCGTGCTGCTTGAGGTACCACCATTACCACCACCACCACCACCACCATCTACACCACCATCACCCCACATAAGTACACCCGTGCTGCTTGAGGTACCATCACCACCACCACCACCACCACCACCACCAGCTACACCATCATCTCACATGAGTACACCCGTGCTGCTTGAGGTACCACCATTACCACCACCACCACCACCACCACCACCACCAGCTACACAACTATCATCCCACATGAGTACACCCGTGCTGCTTGAGGTACCACCATTACCACCACCACCACCACCATCAGCTTCACCACTATCATCTCACATGAGTACGCCCGTGCTGCTTGAGGTACCATTATTACCACCCCCACCACCACCACCACCACCACCACCAGCTACACCACTATCATCCCACATGAGTACACCCGTGCTGCTTGAGGTACCACCACCACCACCACCACCCCCACCACCATCAACCCACATGAGTACACACGTGTTGATTGATGTGCCGCCACCACCACCATCACCACCACCAGCTACACCTCCATCAACTCACATGAGTTCACCTGTGCTGCTTGAGGTGCCACCACCACAACCAGCTACACCAGCATCATCCTACATGAGTACAAGCGTGCTGCTTGAGGGGCCACCACTAACTCCACCACCACCACCACCAACTACACTACCATCATCAAACATGAGTACACCCGTGCTTCTTGAGGTGCCACCACCACCACCACCACCACCACCACCAGCTACACCACCCTCATCTCACATGAGTACACCCGTGCTACTTGAGGTGCCACCACCACCTCCAATCCACCAGTTAAACCACCCTCATCCCACATGAGTACACCAGTGCTGCTTGAGGTGCAACCACCACCACCACTACCAGCTACACCACCATCTTCCCACATGAGTACACCCGTGCTACTTGAGGTACTACCACAATCACCACCACCACCACCACCAGATACACTACCATCATCCC
Source organism: Procambarus clarkii (assembly GCF_040958095.1). Classification (NCBI taxonomy): domain Eukaryota; kingdom Metazoa; phylum Arthropoda; class Malacostraca; order Decapoda; family Cambaridae; genus Procambarus; species Procambarus clarkii. The sequence continues at coordinate 42,131,144 of NC_091180.1, read as the reverse complement.
ACATGAGTACACCCGTGCTGCATGAGGTGCCACCACCATCATCCCACATGAGTACACCCTTGCTGCTTGAGGAGCCACCACCATCATCCCACATGAGTACACCCGTGCTGTTTGAGGTAACACCATTACCACCACCACCACCACCAGCAGGTACACCACCATCATCTCACATGAGTACACCCGTGCTGCTTGACGTACCACCATTACAACCACCACCACCACCACCACCACCACCACCACCAGCTACACCACTATCATCCCACATGAGTACACCCGTGCTGCTTGAGGTACCACCATTACCACCACCACCACCACCACCAGCTCACCACCATCATTTCACATGAGTACACACGTGTTGCTTGAGGTGCTACCACCACCACCACCACCACTATCACCACCACCAGCTACACCAGCATCATCCCACATGAGTACACCCGTGCTGCTTGATGTACCACCACCATCACCACCACCAGCTACACCAGCATCATCCCACATGAGTACACCCGTGCTGCTTGAGGTGCCACTACAACCACCACGACCACCATCACCACCACAAGCTACACCACCATCATCCCACATGAGTACACCCGTGCTGCTTGAGATGCCACCACCACCAGCCCCACAACCATCATCCCACATGAGTACACCCGTGATGCTTGAGGTACCACCATTACCACCACCACCACCACCACCATCTACACCACCATCACCCCACATGAGTACACCCGTGCTGCTTGAGGTACCACCATTACAACCACCACCACCACCACCAGCTTCACCACTATCATCCCACATGAGTACACCCGTGCTGCTTGAGGTACCACCTTTACTACTACCACCACCACCACCAGCTACACCACCATCATCTCACATGAGTTCACCCGTGCTGCTTGAGGTGCCACCACCACCACCACCACCAACACCGCCACCACCAACTACACCAGCATCATCCTACATGAGTACACTCGTGCTGCTTGAGGTGCCACCACCAACTCCACCACCACCACCACCACCACCACCATCACCAGCTACACTACCATCATCCCACATGAGTACACCCGTGCGTCTTGAGGTTCCACCACCACCACCACCAGCTACACCACCCTCATCTCACATGAGCACACCCGTGCTGCTTGAGGTGCCACCACCACCTCCACCACCACCAGTTAAACCACCATCATCCCACATGAGTACACCCGTGCTACTTGAGGTACTACCACCACCAGCTACACCAGCATCATCCCACATGAGTACACCCATGCTGCTTGAGGTGCCACTACAACCACCACCACCACCATCACCACCACCAGCTACACGTCCATCATCCAACATGAGTACACTCGTGCTGCTTGAGGTGCCACCACCATCTCCACCACCACCACCACCACCACCAGCTACACCTCCATCATCCCACATGAGTACAATCGTGCTGCTTGAGGGGCCACCACCAACTCCACCACCACCACCACCACAACCACCACCACCACCACCAGCTACACTAGCATCATCCCACATGAGTACACCCGTGCTGCTTAAGGTGCCACCACCACCTCCACACCACCAGTTAAACCACCCTCATCCCATATGAGTACACCAGTGCTGCTTGAGGTGCAACCACCACCACCACCACCACCAGCTACACCACCATCATCCCACATTAGTACACTCGTGCAGCTGTAGGTGCCACCACCACCACCACCACCAGATACACTACCATCATCCCACATCAATACACCCGTGCTGCATGAGGTGCCACTACCACCACCATCATGTCATATGTGTACACCCTTGCTGCTTGAGGAGCCACCACTATCATCCCACATGAGTACAACCATGCTGCTTGAGGTACCACCATTACCACCACCACCACCACCACCAGCAGCTACACCACCTTCAACTCACATGAGTACACCCGTGCTGCTTGAGGTACCACCATTACCACCACCACCACCACAACCACCAGCTACACCACTATCATCCCACATGAGTACACCCGTGCTGCTTGAGGTGCCACCACCACCAGCACCACCACCACCATCATCCCACATGAGTACACCCGTGCTGCTTGAGATGCCACCACCACCACCAGCCCACCACCATCATCTCACATGAGTACACACGTGTTGCTTGAAGTGGTACCACCACCACCACCACCACCACCACCACCACCACCACCACCAGCTACACCACCATCATCCCACATGAGTACACCCGTGCTTCTTGAGGTGCCACCACCACCACCACCATAACAACCACCACCACCACCACCACCACCACCACCACCACCAGCTACACCACCATCATCCCACATGAGTACACCCGTGCTACTTGAGGTACTACCACATCCACCACCACCACCACCACCACCACCACCACCACCACCACCACCACCACCACCACCACCAGCTACACCACCATCATCCCACATGAGTACACCCGTGCAGCTTGAGGTGCCAACACCACCACCACCACCACCACCATCATCTCACATGAGTGCACACGTGTTGCTTTAGGTGCCACCACCACCACCAACACCACCAGCTACACTTCCATCATCTCACATGAGTACACACGTGCTGCTTGAGGTGCCACCACCACCACCACCACCACCACCAGCTGCAATAGCATCATCTCATATGAGTACACTTGTGCTGCTTGAGGTGCCACCACCACCACCATCGCCACCACCAAAACCACCACCAGCTACACCACCATCATCCCACATGAGTACACCCGTGCTGCTTGAGGTGCCACCAACACCACTACAACCACCATCGCCACCACCAGCTACACCACCATCATCCCTCATGAGTACACCCTTGCTGCTTGAGGTGCCACCACCACCACCACCAGCTACACCACCACCATAACCACCACCTCCAGCTACACCACCACCACAACCACCACCACCACAACCACCACCACCAGCTACACCACCACCACCAGCTACACCACTATCATCCCACATGAGTACACCCGTGCTGCTTGAGGTGCCACCACCACCACCATCGCCACCAACACCACCTCCACCAGCTACACCACCTTCATCCCACTTGAGTACACCCGTGCTGCTTGAGGTGCCACCAACACTACCACCACCACCAGCTACACCACCATCATCCCACATGAGTACACCCGTGCTGCTTGAGGTGCCACCACCACCACCACCATCATCTCACATGAGTACACCCGTACTGCTTGAGGTGCCACCAACCCCACCACCACCAGCTACACCACCATCATCCCACATGAGTACACCCGTGCTACTTGAGGAACTACCACCACCACCACCACCACCACCACCAGCTACACCACCATCATCCCACATGAGTACACCCATGCAGCTTGAGGGGCCACCACCACCACCACCATCATCTCACATGAGTACACCCGTGCTGCTTCAGGTGCCACCACCACTACCACCACCAGCTACACCACCATCATCTCACATGAGTACAAACGTGTTGCTTTAGGTGCTACCACCACCACCAACACCACCAGCTACACCTCCACCATCTCACATGAGTACACAGGTGCTGTTTGAGGTGCCACCAACACCACCAACACCACCAGCTACACCTCCATCATCTCACATGAGTACACACGTGCTGCTTGAGGTGCCACCACCACCAGCTACAATAGCATCATTCCACACGAGTACACCCGTGCTGCTTGAGGTGCCACCAACACCACCACCACCACCAGCTACACCACCATCATCCCACATGAGTACACCCGTCCTGCTTGAGGTGCCTCCACCACGTCCTACCACCAGCACCACAACCACCCCCACCACAATTTAGACCACCATCATCCCACATGAGTACACCCGTGCTGCTTGAGGTGCCACCAACACTAACACCACCACCACCACCAGCTACACCACCATCTTCCCACATGAGTACACCCGTGCTACTTGAGGTGCCACCACCACCACCACCACCACCAGCTACACCACCATCATCCCACATGTGAACACCCGTGCTGCTTGAGGTGCCACTACCACCACAACCACCACCACCAGCTACACCACCATCATCCCACATGAGTACACCCGTGCTTCTTGAGGTGCCACCACCACCACCACCACCAGCTACACCACCATCATCCCACATGTGAACACCCGTGCTACTTGAGGTACTACCACCACCACCACCACCACAACCAGCTACACCACCATCATCCCACATGAGTACACCCGTGCAGCTTGAGGTGCCACCACCACCACCACCACCATCATCTCACATGAGTACACCCGTGCTGCTTCAGGTGCTGTGGGACATTTGGGGCTTGACTCTAATTATTTAAATATTAATATAGTAAATTCAATTACGAAGGACCACCCACTTTTATAGTAAAAGAGGGAAACTGAGAAAATATGATCATTAGAAAATTCTAGATGAACCAGTAACTATGGATAAAATACTAGAGAATATGATCATTGAAATAATTAATGGGCTGTATAATGAATCAAAGCCTCAAACACCTACATTGGGGGGGTATTACTGGAACTCAGTACGTCCAGGAACTAGTGTGGTTCGTTCACTAATCCAATGTATAATAATCTAATCCTATGAATACTTATGAAATCATTATCGTTATCATTATGGGGAACATAGATTATGAATATGTATAATAATAATTATAATAAACACATGTTAATCCAATGAACAGAGTTCTGCATGTAAAAGAGTACAGATAATAAATTCGAGGAATACAAAAGGAATCTTAGCTTAATGACGATTCCTTAGAAGTTAGTCACGACGCTTCCTCTGATTCTCCTGGACTCATCATGGAACACTGGGAGTTGATTAACATGGGAAATGACAGCTCGGAGAATTCTTCACACACGCTGCAAAACAATTGTTTCCAGTAGCAACAGATTAAACTACTGGATTTCTATGTTCAATAAATGGATATTAATAATAAGAGAAAGATAATGACCTGTGATTTTTAGTTGTTATACGTCGTCACGACAAGCTACCCAGCTATAAACCCGCCCCCGATCTGATGCATCAAACAAGGATAAGGTACTTAGCTAATATGGGCACTGTGTAAGTTAAGGCTTGCCGAAGGTCGCGTACTAGGCTCTAGACTTGTCTATCCTAGATACTGACGCGCTCCACTGGCCGGTCACATGGAGTTCCATAGAACCAAATTTAACAGGTTCCGTAAATGACACTGACACCAAGTGAAGGTATTGTCTGCAAGGTTCTTCACACCTCACAGTGGCGACTTTCTTCTGGAGATTTGATAGCGTTTACCCTGGTGGCTGGGTAATGGCGTCTCCTCGTGAGCACCACGTGAACACGTCTACTCGTGAGCGTTTCAACACGTGGACTGGCGTCTCTTCCGCCCCGCTCCGCGTCCCGCGTTTATTAACCAAAATATTTATTATGGATATTATCATTTCTCGCGGTTGTGCTTGAAATGCTCGGGTTAGGACGGGTTTATTATTTGGAAGAGTCAAATATTATTATTTGCCAGTTCTATGATTGTAAACGAACAATGGAGAAGAATTAATGTCTCTCCAGGGCATTCACTCGTGACGTTAATTTTATTACTAGATAACAGCTATAACTATAAACGCTCTATTTGGCTTTAGTTGGAGATCAGTTTATCTGTAATTAATTATCACACAGAACACCGTTGTTTATAGAGAATCAAATTCAATTCTCAGACACATTGGATATAAATGTGTTTATTACAATGGAATCTGACGCAATACTGGCGTCGGGTGACGTAAGAATTCTAGCCTTACTGTACAGATGTAATTATTAGTACATGTGAACTCTACGTTGGGTTAATTTTAATCACTACAATGATTAGTAGTAATTAATGAGAATACAACAGTGTTGTATTTAGTGTTGGAAATTTCCAACATAACTCCGGGGGGAGGATTCTAGGGTCGTAGTGTAATGTGGAGTACTGACACCTATCCCGAAGTTGGTATTAATATTAGTATGTTAGTATGTTAGTACACACATAACGAATGTCCCGTATTTGTTAAGGACTTGCAAGAAACTTAGGTCTTGCTAATTTCATGTCAAATGAAACATGTTATTATGAATTACCTAAAGCTAATAATTAAGAAAGTATACAATAACTCTGAGATTGGTGTCGCTATGACATGTAATGTGTATGTTACAATTCTCTAGTCTGTAAACTCTCAAGTACTCTAGATAAATAATGTTATTTATAGCCTACACAATAATTAAAGATTTGAATCACACAATTCAAACAACAGAATCTACTGTGATGGGAATGTCCTGGGTCATAGTGACTTGTAATGGTTTGTTACTTGACATCACCCCGCAGTATCATCATAGTTATCTAAATTGGGTGTAAAAGGAATTACTCTTGTTCAGAGTTGTAATAGGCTTGCAGATTCCGCCTACATTGTTGAGCAGCAGCTCTAGTGGGGCGGTTGCTCTGAGGATCAGAATTACTATCCTCGGAAATTACTGGGGAAACTGGACCTGGCTGATGTTCTCGCTCAGCCAATTCAAGGGGAACCAGCTTCTCTAAAGTTTTTAGAGTAGTGTTGCCTCGGCATAAAACTTTCACTACCCTCAGGACACCTTGATGATCTGGATGAATGGCAACAATTTTGCCTATGGGCCACTCTGACCTTGGTCCATCACTGTCGACTAGTACTAGGTCCCCTGGTTTTAATTGCACTTTATTGTAAGGACTCGAAGCTCCGTAGTGGTACTCTCGTAGAGCTGTGAGGTACTCTCGAGTCCACACCTCATTCCACCTGTTAATAACTCTGGAGAGATGCTGGTAGCTTTCCACCAAGTCACCTCTGGTCACATGTGACGGGCCTACGGGGTCCTCTTCGGGTAAAGGGATGAGAGGGCTCAGTAGACCTCCATGGATCAAGTGTGAGGGACTCAGAGGTTCTCTCTGGGTGAAATCATCAGACAGGTAGGTTATTGGGCGGTTATTGACTCGCGCCTCGATTTCCACAACAATAGTTTGGAGTTCGGAGTAACTGACCTTTTGTCTGTGTAAAGTTTTCCTTAGACACATCTTGACTGTGCCTACCATTCGCTCATAGAACCCACCTTGCCAAGGGGCTCTTGGTGCTATGAATTTCCAGTGACATTGTCGTCTCTGTAGAACCGACTGTACTTCTGGGTGGTTCCAGACTTCTCGTAAACAAGCTTCTCCTGCCACAAAATTGGAACCATTGTCCGATATCATTAATTGGGACAAGATCTGCGAGCTGCAAATCGGCGGAAGGCCTAGATGAAGGCTTCAGCACTCATGTCTGAAGTGACTTCTAAATGTACGCCTCTGGTTGTAGCACACGTAAAGAGACAAATGTATGCTTTCACTGGTATATTATCTGGGTTGCCAGTGAGAAGTAAGGCTCCTGTGTAGTCAACACCAGTGGTTTCGAAAGGACGAAGATGAACCACTCTTTCCTCAGGGAGTGGTGGAGGTCCTGGGTAAGGACATTCTCTGGCATCGTATCTTTTACAGATTACACAAGATTTAATAATTGACTTAACTGTCTGACGACCTTGAGGAAGCCAGTACTTTTGTCTAAGGTCGGTGAGAGTATCTAACACTCCACCATGTAAGGTACCATATTGATGGTGATGTAAAACAAGAAGTTTGGTGATGATGTGGTGACGAGGTAGAAGAATTGGATTCTTTGTGTCCAAGTCAATTTTTGCATGAAGCAAACGTCCTCCACATCTTAGTATATTATGAGTGTTGGCATCATACCAGATACCTAGAGACTTAGTTAATTTATCTGGAAGATTTTCATATTCGCTTCCATATGTCTCTTGTTGTGCACGTTTGATCCAGTAGAGGATAGGATTGGGAAACTTATGTCGAATTCCTATCTTAGAAAGAAAATCAAACACATGTGCAGTTACTCTTAATAACTTGCTTAAGTTAGAATAATTGTGAGGATCAATGGCTAAGATTCGTTGAGGTTCTGGTTCTTTCATGGGAGTGGTGATATTGGTCACTATGACTTGTGGCTTTTGTTTGGGCCACTGACCACCAACAAGCCATGGAGGTTCATTGAACCACAGCGAAGCCTTGATAAGTTGTTTTAGTGTTAAACCTCGAGATAAATAGTCTGCAGGATTGTCCTTAGTAGGAACATGTCTAAATTTATATCCAGCAGATAACTCATGAATCTCCCTGACGCGATTACTGACGTAGGGAGTTTTGTTGTTGTTGTTTCTTACCCATTGTAAGACTGCCTCGTTGTCTGACCACACTACAATCTCACCAAAGTGGATATTATTGAGTGTCTTTGTCAGGCAATGAGCCAATCTTACTCCCACCAGCAATGCAGTCAGCTCCATTTGAGGTAAAGATCTCTTCTTAATGGGAGCGACTCTTGCTTTAGATGTGAGCAAAATTGATTGTGCACTATTAACTAAGTAGGCTACTGCGCCGTAGGCTTTGCCAGAGGCATCGCAGAAAACGTGCAAATTGGTGGGTAAGTTTGGTCCTGAAGCATTACGAGGAAATTTCAAAACGCCTAACTGATTAAAATCCGTTGAGAGTATCTGCCATTTAGCTTGTAACTCACTTGGTAACGGATCATCCCATCCCATATGTTTCTGCCAGCACTCCTGCATTAGGAGTTTGCCCCTTATTATTATAGGACTAAGTAGGCCTAAAGGGTCAAATGGTTGACTAACAAACGAGAGCAGTGTTCTCATGGTAAGGGTTGAGTTATCAGTTTGTACTGACTTGACATTCATCTCCTCAGTACTGGTGTTCCATTCCACGCCTAGAACCTTTAATTGATTGGGTACCTGATAACCTGGAAATTCTTTCTCGATTACCTGGTTGAGTAATTCATTATTTAAGGCCCATGACTGTAGTGGCATATTGGCTCCTAATAGTTCACGGTTAGCCTCATGGTAGATTTCTACCAGATCAGTTTGATCATTAGTTGTCCCCTGGAAATTGTCGACATACAAGTTGTCGCTAATGTCTGCCTTATAGGGGCTCTTTGATTTCCTCAAATGTGTGTCTAATGTTGCTTGCAAAAGAAACGGTGAGGACGTAGCTCCAAATAATACTGAGACAAAACGATATGTGATAACTTCCCTGTTAGGATCCAGTGGATCCTTAATCCAGAGGAATTTTGTGTAGTTACGATCCTCCTCCTGTAAACCTACTCGGAGAAAAGCTTTGCTGATATCAGCTGTATAGGCGAAAATACCAGTGCGAAATCGTAACAGCACATCATGTAGCCTTTGTGTTAGGCTAGGTCCCGTTTGGAGACATTCATTTAAAGACACACTGCTTGGCTTTACTTTAGCACTACAGTTAAAGACAATATGAATAGGTGTTGTCAATGAGTCTTTCACCACAGCGTGATGAGGTAAATAATGACCTATTTTTTGGTCATCGTTATCAACAACCTCAATAAATTTACTGTTAAGTTGTTGTTGGATGAGTTGATGATACATGTTCAGTTTGTCTGGCTGCTTCTGTAGTCGTGTTAATTGAGACTGTAATTGTGAGGCTGCCATAAAATAATTTACTGGAAGTTGTGGATGATCCAACTTCCATGGGAGTCTTACCCAGTATTGTTTATTTGCATAGACAACTGTATCCAGGTATTGCTGGTAAGTCCACGTATCATCAGGACTTGGTTGTTCAGGGATGATGCCTAAAGTGTCTAAATCCCACAGACGATGTATTGGTGGGTCAGACTCAATATCCTCAGATATTTCCCTGAAACGTAGGGGTGACTGTTCCAAGCCTAGTCACGCCACTATTATGTTATTAGATTGTTGGTTTGTGGACGTCGTATTTTGTCTGAAAAACACCGGTCCTGTAAGCAATTTGCCTCCTGCGGACGACAACAAATTCATTCCGTGTTGTCTAGTGCATCCAGTTATAAACTTGTAATAATGATCCGCGCCTATAAGTAATCCAACATCTGTGAGGCAGTCAGAATTTATTTTATAATCTGCTAGCCTCATGCGGTTTCGTCTAAGATGTCTCGCAGTGCGAGCTAACCCAGTGACTTGCAAGTCTGTAGGAAGTTTATCCACTACTACCGCGTGTATTGGACTAGTAGAAGATCAGAGTCTCACTAATAACTTAACTACTTTGTAGTCACGAGGTCCACTATTTGACAAGAAACCAGAAATATTTAACCTCACACTTTTGGCAGGTTTTAAATTTAACTCATCTACCAACTGTTGTGTAATGAAGGTTTTCTGTGAACCCTGATCAAAAAGACCTCTAGTGTTAATTCTAGATCTTCGGTTTATTAGTCTAAGTTGAGCTGTAGGCAGAGTGGTATTATTGCCTGACTCAGTAGCAAGTACATTTACTTCTTGATGCACTTTGCAATATTGCACTGCGGTAGAATTCGTGGAATTCTCCCCAGTGGTCATAGTTGGTGTACAAGATTTCCTACATAAGGCGTAGTGGTGTACACCTTGGTTGCATCGGTTGCAGGAGCGTAGCTGCACTACACATTTTTTGGGATCATGAGAGCCCATGCACTTGGTGCACTTGTGTAAGTCTTGCAACCTTTTAGCCCTAACATTATAATTAGGATAAACAGAGCATTGATAAGTGGTATGTCCCTGATTGCAGAACAGACACTTTCTCTGGTTAATAGACTTGGTCTCTTTAGTAGACAAGTCATTGGTTATTTCAGAAGGAGACACCGAATATGTACCTACATTTCCACTCCTTTTCCCAGTGGATGGAGTAGTTTTGGATTTATATTTATTCGACTTATTCAAAGTCTGTTTAGGTTTGACTGAGGAGTCAGTATTAGTTGGTTTGGACTCAGGTTTAATTTTATCATGAGTCTTCAACCTGTTATCCGTTATCCTCAATCCCTCGAATATTTGGTCAAGAGTGAGAAACTCGGTATTATAATGTGAGCAGAGCTCTGTCAAGTCATTTCGAGGTAATTTCCTCTGCAATAGTAACTTGATAGACCATTCTGAAGCAGGTATATTAACTTTAGTACCTAAGGCCTTTACTAGAGACTCTACTTCTAGTCTGAAGCTTTGAAGTGACTCTGGTCTACTATTTGGTGCATTCAGATCTAGTAATTGATAATAGAGGGTAGCTATACTTAACTCTTTGTTGCAATAGTTCAACTTCAAGAGTTTTATAGCTTCCTCATAATTACTCTCATCAAGAGTAAGGTTATGTATGACCTTTTTAGCCTCTCCTTTGAGAAGACTAAGTAGGTATGAAAATTTAGAAACCTTGTGCAAGGACGGTTTCTTATGGATGTGAACTTCAAATGAAGTCCAAAAATTGTCCCAATTTTCTGTATCTAATCCTGAAAATGTAGGTAAGTCTAAGGTAGGTAAACGAATCTCTGGTAGTTGGTTATTGAATTGAGACCCTGTGTTACTGGTATTGGATCCAGATTGTTTTGCTAATTTAGATAGCCTGTCAATTATATCTTGAGTCTCCTCTTCATACTGGGAGATACCGTCTACAATTTGACTTACTTCATCAGGATCGGTTTCTACAGTATTTAGTAGAGCAATATAAGACTGACTTGTGGATTTGACTTGATCAAATTTCAGATCAGCCACTCTAACTGATGTCTCTAAGTGATAAGAGTCAATGGGAGTATCTTTAGATAAGCCCTCAGCCTTGTTAATTAATCTGGTCAAATGACCTTTAAGGCCAATGTAGGTTCTCCTTAACACTTTCGCGCTTTCGATTAGAGATAACTCGTCACTGGTTTTTCTTACGATTCCGCATAACTGCCTACTTTTCTCGTCAATCGAAAAAATATTTCTATCAATTCCATTTTTTAACCGAAATGGATGGGGATACTCTCAGATTGTTCTCCATGAAATTCCCGTTCTCCCTCACCGAACACATGGCATCTCGGCCTACCCGGTCACGTGGTCGGCCCATTGTTTTGTTGACACGCCAAGTGCCCACACTGCGCTCCCCTCTCGCGGCAAATGTGACCCGTTTTACGCATTTATTTCCGTTCCGTTTCCATTCTCGTGTACTTAAAACCCATTCAATACCTTCAACATGGATGCTGCACCAGGAACAAGCAGTGGAACGCAAAACAAAGGTAGAAAATCTAGGAAAGCAGAAGAGATCGCTAGGATTTTCGATCTGTATCGTGGGGTCAATCTCACTCCATCCAAGATTCCCGACGTTGTTGAAGCCTTTTCAGGGTCTTCTGATGATGATTTGGAGGCTGACGAACCGGAAAATGATGTTCTTTATGAGGTTTCCTCAAGTGATGAAGATATTTCGAGTGAGAGTGAGGATGAGAGTGATGAAGAAGCCCCAGCCCCACCACGCGGTAACCGCACGTGTCCGGTACCAAAGAGGGCTAGGCTGGGTGATGAGTGGAATCGTAGCAATACTCCTCCCATCGTTGATGACTTTACTGCAACCCCTGGCCTAACAATTCCACTACCTGCTACTCCATTGCAGTTTTTACAATTATTTTTCACTAGAGCAGTGGTTGAATACTTAGCGTATGAAACAAATTTGCATGCCACACACGTCATACATCTCATGGCTGAGTCAGCAAGAAAAACGTGGAAACCAGTGTCGGTGAAAGAAATGGCCCGATATTTGGCCCTGTGCATACTGATGGGCATAGTGAAGATGCCTACAATGAGGATGTACTGGCAGACGAATCAGATGTGGCATTGTCGATTCTTCAACTTGTTTATGTCGTCTGCTCGGTTCCAACACATTTCTAAGTTCTTCCACATGTATAACAAAAAAGGCGTTCCAGTGAATAATAGTGACCGATTGATAAAAGTTAGACCACTAATGGACTATTTTTCAGAAAAATTTGAATCTGTATATATCCCCAAAAAAGAATTGAGTCTCGATGAGGGTACAATGGCTTGGCGAGGCCGCCTCTCTTTCAAGGTCTACAATCCCAACAAGCCTGATAAATATGGTGTAAAATTTTATATGTTGGCCGAAGGGAAATCAGGCTACATATATAAATTTGATGTGTATTGTGGAATTGGAAAAACGACAGTGGAAACCGTGATGGGGTTGATGGCGCCCCTAGTCAACAAGGGTTATCATTTGTATATGGATAACTACTATAACTCGGTAAGCCTAACAGAACAATTACGTGAAGTTGGTGTTTACACATGTGGCACACTTAGACTCCAACGTGGCGCCCCCAAGGATCTGCAACAAGTTGTAAAGGGTAAAATGGCAACCGACACGACCGTATACATGCGTAAGAATAACACCTTTGTTATAGTTTGGAAGGACAAGCGCCCCGTCTCTGTCATCACCAATATCCACAATGCCGACACTACTCAAGCACAGCGCAGGAAACGCGTTCGTAAAGGTGACGGGAGAACTGGAGTAGAAATTGTGAAAATGAACAAACCCAAGGCCATAGTGGATTACAATAAGTTCATGAAAGGTGTTGATCATTTTGATAAAATGGTCAAATATTATGAGTTTGCAAGAAAAACCCACAAATGGACCAAGAAGATCACTTTCTATTTTCTGCAAATGGCCATGCACAATGCATACGCATTGTATAACCACTACTCAACAGATACAAAAAAACTAACACTATTAGAGTTTCACGCAGTAGGAATAAAAGCCTTATTGGCGTGGAACAGCAAGGAATGGCCAACAACAACAAGTATACCACATGTTCCCGACATAGATGCCAGCGCAGCTCCTCCTGCTGACGCGGCAGTTTCAACACCCGGGCCATCTGGTGCGAGGCGTCCTCTGTTCACCTCAACACCTAAAGCCCACTCATCAACCACAAATTCTGAAATGGACATTGAGGACATAGAACCACTTGATGTTTCTGATTTCATAGAAGATTCTACTACAAGTTTGGTGGTTCCTGTAGAAGACAATATTCTTCCAGTGAATCCAAAAAATACAAGAATTATAGATTCAGAACAACGTCTCAACTACAAGTTGACGCATGAACTCGTGCACTTGGCTAAAAAAAAAAATGCCGTGTTTGTTACAAGTCTGGCAAAAGGAGGGACGTGATATATGGATGTAAAACTTGTGATGTGGCACTGTGCACTGCGCTTTGCTACACAAGGTACCACCGAAAAAAGATATTTTGGGTGGAGAAAAAATAACCACCGGCAACAGCTTCACTCCACCTAAGAAACATCAGATGAGCAACTTCAGGATCAGAAGCCTGAAGATGGTGGAGTGAAGAAAAAATGCTCAACTGTTGATCTTCAATCAACATAGACAGGGTAAGTACACCTATTTTGAATTTTTTATCATCTATAAGAAGTTATATTATATACGTTTTGTAGAGAATTTATTTGCGAATTTTATGGTACCAGAATGAATATTATATCACATAAACTTCTATGAGTAAAAAAAAAAAAAACACAAAGTATGTTTGGGGGTGTGGCGGTCGTGTGGCAGTGGGTTCCCTTTAGCCGTTGATATATCCAACACGTGGGAAATATTTGTATGTGTTATGTATATGTCTGTGTAGGGAATTTTACTGCGATCACTGTCATACAAATTATAAAATGTTTCAACAAGTATAAACATGACAAACATCAAACGAACGAAAACAATGCGTTCGTTTCTGCCGCGAACGCATACTGAGCGACGTGGTTCTATATTTGGCGCTTCTCTTACACATGCTTTGTACAAATGTTATACATTTCATCTAATAGAAAATTTTATTGCGAACACATTGGTAAAAAAAAGAAATACGTACATAGAAAAGTAGGGTCAGGAAACGTATAAATGTATAAACTTTCCAAGCATGATTTCCCCCCTGTGTTTTCGCCAGTGCGCTCGCGGCTAACTACTCTCCACTTCACACACTATTGCGGGTGGGCAATTACCTATATTAAACATTCATATGCATATGTCCGTGTAGAGAATTTTATTGCGATTCCAATGATACCAAAATTACCGAGGTGATGTAGGACAACTGTAGGCTTCGCAACCATTAAGAGAGTGGAAACATTTTGTTGCTGTTTGGCGCTCTCGGCGAGTGATCTGCATAGTTTTTTATTTGGTGTTGATACTCCTTATGCTTGGGCGGCATTTTATAGGTATGCTCTTATAGACAATTTCATTGCGAACACAGTGATACCAAATTTAAATACGTGCGCCTTCAATTATTGTCAGGACAGTCAAAAGAGTGTACACTTTTTCGGTCGGTCTTACGCGTAGGCGCGCGAAGTGCCGAAAGCATCTAGGGTATTGATTTTTTTTGAGAGTAGCCATGTTGGGCTTGGGTCCAAACTTCATTGGATTAGTATATGTATTACTAATGAAGCTTGGGTACTTGTTCATTAGTGGACAAGTAACATTAAACGTAGCCTAATATAAGGTGGCTAATTTATACTTTACCTCACTTGAGGTTAAATGTACCTACCTAACAACAAGTAGCTAGATATTTTGTGCACTGTCTGAACTTCACCATTAGTTCTCGTCCGGTTAGCTCTTCTATATCACCATCAGAGTTAATGGAGATTATCCAGCAATACACAAAATAGATACACAAAATAATGAATACAAGAGAAATATTATGGAGACACTCCAATCAGAGTTATCTCAAAGTTTAATCCCACCCTGTTTAGGGTCAGCACAAATAGTATAATACATACACTACTGACTAGCTTAGATCTAGTCGTGATAATTCCTAACTAAGAACATTAAATTTATTTAGTCTGGGCTTGTACCAAATTCAGCACAATCTCAGCCTAAATTCTACCTAATAATATTGGTAAAGATTATTGTGGTGCAGTAAGGTGAATATAATTGTGCTGTATTTTTGTTTTTTTTGGTTTTATAAGAGTGCACTTGCACACACAAGTGAAAACAATTATGTACAGTTATGTTTGGCTTGCCAGCCACAGCCGTCTGTGATAGTTGATGGTGTTGATTAGCTTGTCAACCACATGCAACCTAGACTCACCTGAGAAGTGTACACCATCTCTGGTCAGGTTCTGTCTATAAGGTCTGGCTGTAAATTGGATATATGTGGCATCCAATCTCACTCGTTTTTTCAGCTTAAAATTTATGTTCTTAGCAGCTCTCTGGTAGTATTCTGGGGTTACTCCCCAACGATTATCTTGACTTGGTTGGCGAGGTTCCACTAATGTGAATACTACCGAATTACTGATGAGCTTGAAAGAAGAAATTATGGCTTTAAGGTGTTTGATCACCTCAGCTGGATGATGAGTGGGATGAATGTCATTACCACCTAAGTATATAATGATTAGATGGTGAGGCCACTCTAACGCAAGTGTTAGTGTGGAGTTGTTATAAAGTTATGAGCTGTTGCTCCTGGTGACCTAAAGATTCTCACTTCTGTGTGAGGTATAGGTCTAAGTGTTGTGGGTAATTGGCTATGACCCACTAAAGCTACCTTATACATGAGGTGAAAGTAGCAATATGTTGGTATGACTTAGACTAACTGATGTGTTACACTGTTGGTTGACACAATAAATTAAATAGTTAGTCTAGCTTACATCACACAAGGATTAGTTATTAATGATTAATATTTGTAATTATAAATTTAAGCCTATCCGGTTCGAAGGACCATAATGTGGGACATTTGGGGTTTGACTCTAATTATTTAAATATTAATATAGTAAATTCAATTACGAAGGACCACCCACTTTTATAGTAAAAGAGGGAAACTGAGAAAATATGATCATTAGAAAATTCTAGATGAACCAGTAACTATGGATAAAATACTAGAGAATATGATCATTGAAATAATTAATGGGCTGTATAATGAATCAAAGCCTCAAACACCTACATTGGGGGGGTATTACTGGAACTCAGTACGTCCAGGAACTAGTGTGGTTCGTTCACTAATCCAATGTATAATAATCTAATCCTATGAATACTTATGAAATCATTATCGTTATCATTAAGGGGAACATAGATTATGAATATGTATAATAATAATTATAATAAACACATGTTAATCCAATGAACAGAGTTCTGCATGTAAAAGAGTACAGATAATAAATTCGAGGAATACAAAAGGAATCTTAGCTTAATGACGATTCCTTAGAAGTTAGTCACGACGCTTCCTCTGATTCTCCTGGACTCGTCATGGAACACTGGGAGTTGATTAACATGGGCAATGACAGCTCGGAGAATTCTTCACACACGCTGCAAAACAATTGTTTCCAGTAGCAACAGATTAAACTACTGGATTTCTATGTTCAATAAATGGATATTAATAATAAGAGAAAGATAATGACCTGTGATTTTTAGTTGTTATACGTCGTCACGACAAGCTACCCAGCTATAAACCCGCCCCCGATCTGATGCATCAAACAAGGACAAGGTACTTAGCTAATATGGGCACTGTGTAAGTTAAGGCTTGCCGAAGGTCGCGTCCTAGGCTCTAGACTTGTCTATCCTAGATACTGACGCGCTCCACTGGCCGGTCACATGGAGTTACATAGAACCAAGTTTAACAGGTTCCGTAAATGACACTGACACCAAGTGAAGGTATTGTCTGCAAGGTTCTTCACACCTCACAGTGGCGACTTTCTTCTGGAGATTTGATAGCGTTTACCCTGGTGGCTGGGTAATGGCGTCTCCTCGTGAGCACCACGTGAACACGTCTACTCGTGAGCGTTTCAACACGTGGACTGGCGTCTCTTCCGCCCCGCTCCGCATCCCGCGTTTATTAACCAAAATATTTATTATGGATATTATCATTTCTCGCGGTTGTGCTTGAAATGCTCGGGTTAGGACGGGTTTATTATTTGGAACAGTCAAATATTATTATTTGCCAGTTCTATGATAGTAAACGAACAATGGAGAAGAATTAATGTCTCTCCAGGGCATTCACTCGTGACGTTAATTTTATTACTAGATAACAGCTATAACTATAAACGCTCTATTTGGCTTTAGTTGGAGATCAGTTTATCTGTAATTAATTATCACACAGAACACCGTTGTTTATAGAGAATCAAATTCAATTCTCAGACACATTGGATATAAATGTGTTTATTACAATGGAATCTGACGCAATACTGGCGTCGGGTGACGTAAGAATTCTAGCCTTACTGTACAGATGTAATTATTAGTACATGTGAACTCTATGTTGGGTTAATTTTAATCACTACAATGATTAGTAGAATTAGTAGTAATTAATGAGAATAAAACAGTGTTGTATTTAGTGTTGGAAATTTCCAACAGGTGCCACCACCATCACCACCACCAGCTACACCACCATCATCTCACATGAGCACACACGTGTTGCTTGAGGTGCCACCACTAACACCACCAGCTACACCCCCATCATCTCACATGAGTACACACGTGCTGCTTGAGGTGCCACCGCCACCACAACCAGCTACAATAGCATCATCCCATATGAGTACACCCGTGCTGCTTGAGGTGCCACCACCACCACCATCGCCACCACCACCACCACCACCACCACCAGTTACACCACCATCATCCCACACGAGTACACCCGTGCTGCTTGAGGTGCCACCACCACCACCACCACCACCAGCTACACCACCATCATCCCACACGAGTACACCCGTGCTGCTTGAGGTGCCACCACCACCACCACCACCATCATCTCACATGAGTACACCCGTGCTGCTTGAGGTACCACCAACACCACCACCACCACCACCACCACCACCAGCTACACCCCCATCATTCCACATGAGTACACCCGTGCTGCTTGAGGTGCCACCACCACCACCACCAGCTACACCACCATCATCCCACATGAATACACCGTGCTGCTTGAGGTGCCACCACCACCACCATCACCACCACCACCACCACCACTAGCTACACTACCATCATCCCACATGAGTACACCCGTGCTGCTTGAGATGTTACCACCACTACCACCACCACCACCAGCTACACCACCATCTTCTCACATGAGCACACACGTGTTGCTTGAGGTGCCACCACTAACACCACCAGCTACACCCCCATCATCTCACATGAGTACACACGTGCTGCTTGAGGTGCCACCACCACCACCACCAGCTACAATAGCATCATCCCATATGAGTACACCCGTGCTGCTTGAGGTGCCACCACCACCACCATCGCCACCACTACCACCACTACCAGCTACACCACCATCATCCCACATGAGTACACCCGTCCTGCTTGAGGTGCAACCACTACCACCAACACCACCAGCTACACCTCCATCATCTCACATGAGTACACACGTGCTGTTTGAGGTGCCACCACCACCACCAACACCACCAGCTACACCTCCATCATCTCACATGAGTACACACGTGCTGCTTGAGGTGCCACAGCCACCACCACCAGCTACAATAGCATCATCCCATATGAGTACACCCGTGCTGCTTGAGGTGCCACCACCACCACCATCGCCACCACCACCACCACCACCAGTTACACCACCATCATCCCACACGAGTACACCCGTGCTGCTTGAGGTGCCACCACCACCACCACCACCACCAGCTACACCACCATCATCCCACACGAGTACACCCGTGCTGCTTGAGGTGCCACCACCACCACCATCATCTCACATGAGTACACCCGTGCTGCTTGAGGTACCACCAACACCACCACCACCACCACCACCACCAGCTACACCCCCATCATTCCACATGAGTACACCCGTGCTGCTTGAGGTGCCACCACCACCACCACCAGCTACACCACCATCATCCCACATGAATACACCGTGCTGCTTGAGGTGCCACCACCACCACCATCACCACCACCACCACCACCACTAGCTACACTACCATCATCCCACATGAGTACACCCGTGCTGCTTGAGATGCTACCACCACTACCACCACCACCACCACCACCACCAGCAACACCACCATCATCCCACATTCCCTTCCTTTGCTTCTTCCAGAAGCAAAGGAAGAATCCGTGGTTTAATAAAGAATGTATGAAAGCAAAGGAGCAAAACAAAAGGGCATGGAGGAACTTCCGTAATAACAGAACACCAGAAAGTAGAGAGAGATACCAGAGAACCAGGAACGATTATGTCAGTGTGAGAAGAGCAGCTGAGAAAAGGGATGAAAATGATATAGCTAATAAAGCCAAGACCGAACCCAAGCTACTACACAGTCACATAAGGAGGAAGACAACAGTAAAGGAACAGGTGATGAAACTTAGGGTGGGCGAGGACAGGTACACAGAGAATGACAAAGAGGTGTGTGAAGAACTCAACAAAAGGTTCCAGGAGGTCTTTACAATAGAACAGGGGGATGTCGCGGCGCTAGAAGAGGTGGCAGCAAACCAGGTGACCTTGGATAGGTTCGAAATTCCAAGAGATGAGGTCAAGAAGCACTTATTGGAGCTGGATGTGAGAAAAGCTGTTGGGCCGGATGGAATCTCGCCATGGGTATTGAAAGAGTGTGCAGGAGCACTTTGCCTACCACTCTCCATAGTGTATAGTAGGTCACTGGAAACGGGGGACCTACCAGAAATATGGAAGACTGCTAATGTAGTACCAATATACTAAAAGGGTGACAGACAAGAGGCACTGAACTACAGGCCAGTGTCCTTAACTTGTATACCATGCAAGGTGATGGAGAAGATTGTGAGAAAAAACCTAGTAACACATCTGGAGAGAAGAGACTTCGTGACAACCCATCAACATGGGTTCAGGGAGGGTAAATCTTGCCTTACAGGATTGATAGAATTCTACGATCAGGTGACAAAGATAAACAAGAAAGAGAAGGGTGGGCGGACTGCATTTTTTTGGACTGTCGGAAAGCCTTTGACACAGTACCCCATAAAAGGTTGATGCATAAGCTAGAGAAACAGGCAGGAGTAACTGGTAGGGCGCTCCAGTGGATAAGGGAGTACCTAAACAATAGGAAGCAGAGAGTTACAGTGAGGGGTGAGACCTCAGACTGGCGTGAAGTCACCAGTGGAGTCCCACAGGGCTCTGTACTTGGACCTATCCTGTTTCTGATATACGTAAATAATCTCCCAGAGGGTATAGACTCATTCCCCTCAATGTTTGCTGACGACGCCAAAATTATGAGAAGGATTAAGACAGGAGGACAGCTTGAGGCTTCAAGAAGACCTGGACAAGCTGCAGGAATGGTCGAACAATTGGCTGTTAGAGTTTAATCCAAGCAAATGTAATGTAATGAAGATAGGGGTAGGAAGCAGGAGACCAGATACAAGGTATCACTTGGGAGATGAAATACTTCAAGAGTCCGAGAGAGAAAAAGACCTGGGGGTTGATATCACGCCAGACCTGTCCCCTGATGCTCACATCAAGAGGATAACAGCAGCAGCATATGCCAGGTTGGCTAACATAAGAACGGCCTTTAGAAACTTGTGTAAGGAATCTTTCAAAACATTATATACCACATATGTCAGACCAATCCTGGAGTATGCGGCACCAGCATGGAGTCCATATCTAGTCAAGCATAAGACTAAAATGGAAAAGGTTCAAAGGTTTGCCACCAGACTAGTACCCGAGCTGAGAGGTATGAGCTACGAGGAGAGACTACGGGAATTAAACCTCACTTCGTTGGAAGACAGAAGAGTTAGGGGGGGACATGATCACCACATTCAAGATCCTCAAGGGAAATGACAGGGTTGATAAAGACAGGCTGTTTAACACAAGGGGCACACGCACTAGGGGACACAGGTGGAAACTGAGTGCCCAAATGAGCCACAGAGATATTAGAAAGAACTTTTTTAGTGTCAGAGTGGTTGACAAATGGAATGCATTAGGAAGTGATGTGGTGGAGGCTGACTCCATACACAGTTTCAAGTGTAGATATGATAGAGCCCAATAGGCTCAGGAACCTGTACACCTGTTGAATGACAGTTAAGAGGCGGGACCAAAGAGCTAGAGCTCAACCCACGCAAGCACAACTAGGTGAGTACAACTAGGTGAGTACATAAGTACACCCGTCCTGCTTGAGGTGCCACCACCACCACCAGCTACACCACCACCACCACCACAACCACCATCATCCCACATGAGTACAACCGTGCTGCTTGAGGTGCTACCACCACCACCACCACAAACACCATCACCACCATCATCCCACATGAGTACACCCGTGCTGCTTGAGGTATCACCACCACCACCAGCTACACCACCATCATCTCATATGAGTACACCCGTGCTGCTTGAGGTACTACCACCACCACCACCACCACCACTACCACCACCTGCTACACCACCATCATCCCACATGAGTACACCCGTGCTGCTAGAGGTGCCATCACCACCACCACCACCAGCTACACCATCCTCATCCCACATGAATACACTCGTCCTGCTTGAGGTGCCACCACCACCACCACCACCATCATCCCACATGAGTACACCCGTCCTGCTTGAGGTGCCACCACCACCACCACCACCATCATCCCACATGAGTACACCCGTGCTGCTTGAGGTGCCAACACCACCACCACTACCACCAGCTTCACCTCCATCATCTGTGGGACATTTGGGGCTTGAATCTGATTATTTAAATATTAATGTAGTAAATTAAATTACGAAGGACCACCCGCTTATATAGTAAAGAGGGAAACTGAGAATTTCTGATCATTAGATAATTCCTAGATGAACCAGTAACTATGGATAAAATACTAGAGAATATGATCATAGAAATAATTAATGGGCTGTATAATTAAATGAATCAAACCCTCAAACACCTACATTGGGGGGTTATTACTGGAACTCAGTACGTCCAGGAACTAGTGTGGTTCGTTCACTAATCCAAATTATAATAATCTAATCCTATGAATTATAGTGAAACCAATGTCATTACCATGAATGGGAACATAGATTATAAGTATAATAATGATAGTCACAATAAACACATGTTAATCTAAAGGAATTCTGCATGTAAGCAATTTCAGAAATTTAATGAATGAATACAAAGGAATCTTAGCTTAATGATGATTCCTTTGTGTAAGCCACGACGCTTCCTCTAATTCCCTGGGCTCGGCTGGCTGACGAGTGGGATGGATTAACATGGGAGAAGGCGGCAGGGAGAATTCTTCTCACGTGCTGCAAAACAAATATTTACAGTAGCAAGTAATTAAACTACTGAATCTCTATGTTCAAGAAATTAAGATTTACAGGCGATAATAGGTAATGACCAGTGGTTTGGTGTTGGTATACGTCGTCACGGTCAATCACCCAGCTACTACACTACACCTTACCGGATGCATCAAATAAGGAGAAGATACTTAGCTAATATGGGCACTGTATAAGTTTTAAGATTGCCGAAATTCGCGTCCCAGGCTCTGGCTTCAGCCTATCCTGGATAATGGCGTGCTTCACTGGCCGGTCACGTGTAGTCAAGAACCAGATTAAAAAGGTTCCTTATGTTACACCGGCACCAGTAGAAGATATTATCTGCAAGGTTGTTCACGCCTCACAGTGGCGACTTTCATCTGAGGATGGATAACGTCTACCCTAATGACTGGGTAATGGCGTCTCCTCGTGAGCACGATGAGGACAGGTCCGCTCGAGAGCTTCCATCCACGTGTACTGGCGTGCTCTCCTCACCCACGCCGCGTCTCTCGTTCATTAGACAAATTATTGTCATGAATATTAGTATTTCTCGCATTTGTGCTTGAAATGTTGGAGACAGGACGGGTTTATTATTTAGAAGAGGGAAATATTATTATTTGCCAATTTAGTGATAGTAAACATATAAGGGAGAGGAATTAATGTCTCTCCATGGCATTCACTTGTGACGTTAACTTTTATTACTAGATAACTGCTATGACTCTAACGCTCTATTCGGCTTTTAGTTGGAGGTAAATTTATCTGTAATTAATTATCACACAGAATGCCTTGGTTATAGAGAATCGAATTTAATTCTCAGATACATTGGATATAATGTGTTTATTGTAATGAAATCTGACACAATACTGGTGTCGAGTGACGTGAGAATTCTAGCCTACTGCACAGATGAAATTATTAGTACATGAGAATTCTACGTGGTGTTAATTTTACTTACTGCAATAATTAGTAGAGTTAGTAATAAGTAATGAGAATACAACAGTGTTGTATTCGGTGTTGGAAATTTCCAACATAACTCCGGGGGGAGGATTCTAGGGTCGTAGTGTACTGTGGAGTACTGACCTATCCCGAAGTGATATTAAGATTAGTACATTAGTATGTTAATATGTTAGTATGTTAGTACACACATAACGAACGTCCCGGATTTATCAAGGACTTACAACAACTCAAGTCTTGCTATTTACATGTCAAATGGAACATGTTATTTATAACCTACACAATATTTAAAGAATTGCTCTTAGTTGAGAACTATAATAGGCTTGTAGTTTCCCTTAGTGGAAACATGTATTAAATATTGAAACATTAAATGATTCAGTTATCGGTAATCAGGAACTCTCTAAAGCTCACAATAAACTCAACAACTAGGGTCGCAGTGACGTGTAATGGTGTATTACGTAGCTGCTGAATCGTAGGTAAACTCAGAATAAGTTCCTAAGAACTGATAACACTATTGTATAATTATACAGTAAAATATTATTAGTCATTTAAGATCAAGGAGACTATGACACTACAGTAAGGTCACTGTCTAGGGTCGCTGTGATTTGTAACTATTGAGTTACTCGACAATAACATCACGCAGCATCACGATCACCCCAAATTCAAATGAGGAAATTGAATTTAATGTGCACTGCCGTGCAGTAGTCATGCTGACTGATGGTACAACTAATTTGCTAACTAGCTAAAATAATAGAAAGGTAGAGAACTGAAAAGTTTATTCATTAAAATCAAGGAAAATTCTGAGTCGACAGTGAGATTAGTAGCCTAGTCATTCTGACTTATGAGCTAATTAAATGGCAGCTCATAGGCTTGACACTGTAAACTGGTTAGTGCGAAATCACCTTTACATGAATTTGAGTTTATTAAATCAGTCTCTATAAGTATAGTCAACTGTAATTAATGGTGAGTACAGATTAGGCTAGTACTCAGTTGACACTACTAAAGTCCCTAAACCTACCTAAATAAATGGTTTGAATTTCTAACCTACCTAAGTAAGGGACTAAGCTAATTGTGAGCAAAAATGTACTCGAATTAACATTGTGAGCAGTATTGAGCTCATTAACAAATCGAGCTATATTGAACTCGTGAACATGGTGAGCTACAGTGAGCTCGTTAGCAGTGCTAACAGGGTGAGTTACATTGAACTCGTCAACAGTGTTGACAGAGTGAGCTACAGTGAGCTCGTTAGCAGTGGTAACAGGGTGAGTTACAGTGAACTCGTCAACAGTATTGACAAAGTGAGCTACAGTGAGCTCGTTAGCAGTGCTAACAGGGTGAGTTGCAGTGAACTTCGTCAACAGTGTTGACAGGGTGAGCTCAGTGAGCTCGTTAGCAGTGCTAACAGGGTGAGTTACAGTGAACTCGTCAACAGTGTTCACAGAGTGAGCTGCAGTGAGCTCGTTAACAGTTAACAGGGTGAGTTCAGTGAACTCGAATTAACGAGGTGGAGTTTTGCATCATTCAATTATCATGACGAGCAGTGCTCGTGGCATGGGGAACATTAAAGCATTCGATTGTCGTGGCGAGCAATATTAAGCTCGTATTCGCATGGGGAACAAGCACTCATATTATTACGTTAATTCTAAGGTGAGCTATATTAAGCTCATGAAGCATGTTAATTAACAATGCTGATGTTTAACGATAATGCATTAAACATATTAGTTCTCTGTAAATTCGCTTACGTATTAGTAAGTTTGCAAGTTTGTTCGTGCTGCGCTCCTACACTAAATAAGCAGAAACGAAAGAAAAACAACTCAAACAAATTAATGCAAGTATTTATCACTAACTCTTAGTGCAGAAAACATGGTATTAAGAAGGTTTTCTTGGCAAACCTTTAAGCGCAAGTATAGTGGACCAGTGGTCCTAGTGAATTTGTAATTACTGAAGTTGCTTGATGACTTCATAGAATTACTAAATTCAGGAAATGCCAGTGGCATTGAGTGCTAGATTCTCTAGCCTAACATTATTAATTACCTAGGGAGTACTAGATTCTCTAGCCCAACATTACAATTTACCTAGGAAGACTGAGTGTGGTCAATTACTACTTGTCGAGAATAATTCTAGGATTGCAGTGAATTCAATGGTTGGTCGTTGTGAATTATACTTGTTTGAGTACGGACCATTGGTTTTCACTGAGAGCTATGAAACATCTCGGCGAGTATCAACTGCACTACATTCAATCTGAGTTTATTACTCAGCTGTGTTTCTCCTTTTAGCTTGCTGCTGGAGAATTGATTTACTGCTGACTAATTTATTATTATTGGCAGGCTTAGGCTTGTTCACATTCAGAACTTTACCAGTAAGTAAGTAGCCACCTGCAGATTGGAGCATATTCATTCCCAATCGTTTAACGTGTCCAGTTATGAACTGGTAATAGTAGTCGGCTCCTACTAGTACATCTACATTGTTAAGGCAGTCAGACGTTAACTTGTTGTCAGCCAAATTAATTTCACGTTCCTGCAGGAAGTGGGCTGTGTACCCCAGACCCTTAATGTTTAAGTCTAAAGGTATTTGATCTACAACAATGGCTTGGACAGCCTTGGCATGACTACCTAGTCGTACAAGCGGTTGAACTACTGAGTATTCATGGGTTCCTCGATTTATCATGGACCCTGACAAGTTTAATTTTACCTGTCCTATTGGTTGTAAATTAAGTGCCTCTGCTGCCCTTTGAGTAATGAAAGTTCTCTGGGAACCTTGATCAAATAGTCCACGTATGGTGATCTTGGCTCCCCTGTTCTTCACTTGAAGTTGGGCAGTAGGCAAAGCAGCATCCACTTGAGATGCTTGAGAAGTTACGCTGTACACATCTCGCACCTTGCAGCACTGTGCTGGTGTAGATTCTCTACGTCCTATTATAGGATTGACATAATTAGTCCTAACTAATTTGCACATTGCAGCATGATGCTTACCCCTTCTACACCTATTGCAGGTGTTCAGTGGGGTGTCACAGCTGTTAACATTATGTGGTTTGAGACACCTAGTACATTTATGTAACTGTTTGAGTCGTCTGACTCTTGTGTCTCTATTAGGATAATTAGTACATTTGTACAGAGAATGTTTTTGATTGCAAAACAAGTCTCCGTGTTGTAGTGGTAAGACACTCGCCTGGCGTTCCGCGAGCGCTATGTCATGGGTTCGTATCCTGGCCGGGGAGGATTTACTGGGCGCAATTCCTTAACTGTAGCCTCTGTTTAACGCAACAGTAAAATGTGTACTTGGATGAAAAAACGATTCTTCGCGGCAGGGGATCGTATTCCAGGGACCTGCCCGAAACGCTACGCTTACTAGTGGCTGTACAAGAATGTAACAACTCTTGTATATATCTCAAAAAAAAAAAAAAAAAAAAAAAAAAAACAAGCACATTCCCCATCCTACAGATCGTTTAGGGGTTACCGATTTAGGTAAAACAGTATTTGCAGGTTGTGATGGTTTTGCTGCTTGCATTTGCTTGTTATTTATTCTCTTGTGAGTACTTGGTGTACTCTGGGGAACCATTAACAGGCTCTTGGGAGTGCTCTTTGGACTATTAGGTCTCTTAGGAGCACCTGTGGGGCTCTTAGGCCTCACTGATGAATCAGTGTTTGACTGATTTTGGTTACATTGATTATTAGCACCTTGGTTACCTAGTGACAGTGTCACTTTAGGAGTTTCAGGTAAGGAAACTGATGTAGGTACAGTTTTCGTGCATTCAGATTTAGCATTAATTACTTGGTCTGCTGTATGATTGCTCATATTGCGCAAACCTGTAAATATATCCTGCATTGACAGGGTATTACCATTCTGGCATACATATAATTTATTAAGTGTGTCACCAGACAATTTTCTCTGGATGATAATTTTAGTCATCCACTCAGTAGTTGGGTGATCCACCTCTTTACTGAAAGAATTTATCAGTGACTCAAGCTGAAAACTAAAGGCTTGTAAGGAGTCAACTGATTGTTCTGGTGAAGATAAATTTAATAATTGGTGCACAAGGTTTATAATAGTCTTCTCATTGTTAGCACTTACTTTAGAAGGCTGTTGGAAGCAATTGTGACCATTACTTGTGTTGCTTAAGGCTTCTTGTTTAGCCTCAGCTTTGATTACAGCTTCTACTGCTGCTGCATCATTAGCTTTATCATTTTCTGGTTCAGATTCACTGATTATTGCAGTTTCACTTGTTTCATCTGCAGCTTCACTTGTTTCTCTGGGTTCTTGTGATAAGCTAGTTAATTCAGTAGCTTTATGTATTGAACTTATAGAATCCAGGGAACATTGAGAAGAGTGGTCTGAAATTTGATCAGACTCTGTGAACAAATCATCACATGAAGCTGTATTAGATGAGAGGTTAGAAAATGAAGGTTGAACTTCAGTTGTGGATCCTGTGTAGTGATCAGTATTGATTAGAGGATTCTCCTCATCTTGAAGTAGTTCAGGTATTTCATCTGAACTGAGTGTTAACTCAGGTGTAGGTCTATTAATGATCTGATCTACCCACTCGGGAATATCTTGTCTCGCAAGCACCTCCTTATATTGGTCTAACCTGGTCTGAACGTAATGTTCATAGTCATCAAGATCAGATTCTGTTAGACATAAGTGGTCTGAGACAGTATGACCGACTTGGAGTAAATTCCTGTGGGACTCGATTACAGTCTTTACATGATCATATTTTTGGATTGCGTTCCTTATGAAACTTGCTAGTCTGTAGACGTCACCTGGGTCAGTTTCTACACAGAAATGACATTTCATAAGCAGTTTTTCTAGAGGGCGTTGAAGAGCTGTCAAGAATCTTGCATTCCTTTCTAAAGGATTCATTCTTGCGGTAAATGGAGCCTGATGGGGCTTATGTAGTTAGTGGTATAGCTATGGTGTCTGCTCCTTGATGTAGAGCAGGTATAAGTATTGACAGCCTGGTATTTCTTGAGGCTGGTTGTAAGTTACCTCATTTAGAGGTTAGCTACCTACCTAATAATAAGCAACTAAGATTTGAGTGGTACCTTGGTCTCACTACAGGTGTTCCTCAGCTTAGCTCTTCTAAATCAGCCTCGGATGGGTAGTGGACTTACAGTAACACTCAAAGACATACATAGAAATATGCAATAAAATAATTACACAATAAATGGTTAATCCCACCCTAGATAGAGTCAGCACAAAAGAATAATATATGTGTCACTAACTAGCTCAAGCCTAGTCGTGAGAATTTCTACTTAAGAAACTACAACTATATTTAGTCTATGCTTGTGCCAAATTCAACACAATCACAGCCTAAATTGCTACCTAATAAAGGTTGGCAAAGATTATATTATGGTGCAGTAATGTGCAAATAATTGTGCTGTGTTTTTGGGTTTTTGTATTTTATATAATATACACTTGTGTAATTATGTGTATAAGAAATTAAATGAACACAAAGGAATTAATTGTGTTTGGCAAGTATTCTACTGCCGTAAATATTATCTAACTCCTAAATGTACTCCTAATTGTGGAATAAAATGTTATCAGGGTTAGTAATGATTAACTAGGATGAGATCAGTAATTATAACATGGATTCAGGCTATAATGGACAGTCTGCTGACAGCCATATATTTAAACATTGGTATAGCCTAAATGGTTAACATTTAATTGGTGTTAGTGATTAATATAAGGTTATGAGCTGTTGCTCTTGGTGACCTAAGGATTCTACTTCAGTATGAAGTGTAGGTCTAAATGTAGTGGGTAATTGGCAATGACCCACTAAAGCTACCTTATACATGAGGTGAAAGTAGCAATATGTTAGTGTGATCTAGACTAACTGATGTGTTACACTGTTAGTTGACACAATTATTTAAATAGTTAGTCTAGCTTCTGTCACACAAGGATTAGTTATTAATGATTAATATTTTAATTATAAATTTAATGCCTATCCGGTTCGAAGGACCATAATGTGGGACATTTGGGGCTTGAATCTGATTATTTAAATATTAATGTAGTAAATTAAATTACGAAGGACCACCCACTTTTATAGTAAAGAGGGAAACTGAGAATTTCTGATCATTAGATAATTCCTAGATGAACCAGTAACTATGGATAAAATACTAGAGAATATGATCATATAAATAATTAATGGGCTGTATAATTAAATGAATCAAACCCTCAAACACCTACATTGGGGGGTTATTACTGGAACTCAGTACGTCCAGGAACTAGTGTGGTTCGTTCACTAATCCAAATTATAATAATCTAATCCTATGAATTATAGTGAAACCAATGTCATTACCATGAATGGGAACATAGATTATAAGTATAATAATGATAGTCACAATAAACACATGTTAATCCAAAGGAATTCTGCATGTAAGCAATTTCAGAAATTTAATGAATGAATACAAAGGAATCTTAACTTAATGACGATTCCTTTGTGTAAGCCACGACGCTTCCTCTAATTCCCTGGGCTCGGCTGGCTGACGTGTAGGATGGATTAACATGGGAGAAGGCGGCAGGGAGAATTCTTCTCACGTGCTGCAAAACAAATATTTACAGTAGCAACTAATTAAACTACTGAATCTCTATGTTCAAGAAATTAAGATTTACTGGCGACAATAGGTAATGACCTGTGGTTTGGTGTTGGTATACGTCGTCACGGTCAATCACCCAGCTACTACACTACACCTTACCGGATGCATCAAATAAGGAGAAGATACTTAGCTAATATGGGCACTGTATAAGTTTTAAGATTGCCGAAATTCGCGTCCCAGGCTCTGGCTTCAGCCTATCCTGGATAATGGCGTGCTTCACTGGCCGGTCACGTGTAGTCAAGAACCAGATTAAAAAGGTTCCTTATGTTACACCGGCACCAGTAGAAGATATTATCTGCAAGGTTGTTCACGCCTCACAGTGGCGACTTTCATCTGAGGATGGATAACGTCTACCCTAATGACTGGGTAATGGCGTCTCCTCGTGAGCACGATGAGGACAGGTCCGCTCGAGAGCTTCCATCCACGTGTACTGGCGTGCTCTCCTCACCCACGCCGCGTCTCGCGTTCATTAGACAAATTATTGTCATGAATATTAGTATTTCTCGCATTTGTGCTTGAAATGTTGGAGACAGGACGGGTTTTTTATTTAGAAGAGGGAAATATTATTATTTGCCAATTTAGTGATAGTAAACTTATATGGGAGAGGAATTAATGTCTCTCCATGGCATTCACTTGTGACGTTAACTTTTATTACTAGATAACTGCTATGACTCTAACGCTCTATTCGGCTTTTAGTTGGAGGTCAATTTATCTGTAATTAATTATCACACAGAATGCCTTGGTTATAGAGAATCGAATTTAATTCTCAGATACATTGGATATAATGTGTTTATTGTAATGAAATCTGACGCAATACTGGCGTCGAGTGACGTGAGAATTCTAGCCTACTGCACGGATGAAATTATTAGTACATGAGAATTCTACGTGGTGTTAATTTTACTTACTGCAATAATTAGTAGAGTTAATAATAAGTAATGAGAACACAACAGTGTTGTATTCGGTGTTGGAAATTTCCAACATCATCTCACATGAGTACACCCGTGCTGCTTGAGGTGCCACCATCACCACCATCGCCACCACCACCACCACCACCACCATCCCACATGAGTACACCCATGCTGCTTGAGGTGCCACCACCAGCACCACCACCACCACCACCAGATACACCACCATCATCCCATGTGAGTACACCCGTGCTGCTTGAGGTGCCACCAACACCACCACCACCACCATCGCCACCACCACCACCACCACCACCAGCTACACCACCATCATCTCACATGAGTACACCCGTGCTGCTTGAGGTGCCACCACAACCACAACCACTACTATCACCACCAGCTACACCACCATCATCCCACATGAGTACACCCGTGCTGCTTGAGGTGCCACCACCACCATCACCACCATCATCCCACATGAGTACACCCGTGCTGCTTGAGGTGCCACCAACACCACCACCACCACCATGGCCACCACTTCCACCACCACCACCAGCTACACCACCATCATCCCACATGAGTACACCCGTGCTGCTTGAGGTGCCACCACCACCACCACCACCACCAGCTACACCACCACCACCACAACCACCACTTCCACCACCAGCTACACCACCACCACCACCACCACAATCACCACCACCACCACCAGCTACACAAACATCATCCCACATGAGTACACCCGTGCTGCTTGAGGTGCCACCAGCACCGCCACCATCATCCCACTTGAGTACACCCGTGCTGCTTGAGGTGCCACCACCACCACCAGCTACACCACAATCATCTCACATGAGTACATCCGTGTTGCTTGAGGTGCCACCACCACCAGCTACACCACAATCATCTCACATGAGTACAACCGTGCTGCTTGAGGTGCCACCACCACCAGCTACACCAGGATCATCCCACATGAGTACACCCGTGCTGCTTGAGGTGCCACCAACACCACCACCATCACCATCTACCCCAGCATCATCCCACATGAGTACACCCGTGCTGCTTGAGGCGCCACCAACACCACCATCGCCACCACCACCACCACCACCAGCTACACCACCATCATCTCACATGATTACACCCGTGCTGCTTGAGGTACTACCACAACTACCACCACAAGCTACACCATCATCTCACATGAGTACACCCGTGCTGCTTGAGGTGCCACCACCACCACCACCACCACCACTACCACCACCAGCTACACCACCATCATCCCACATGTGTACACCAGTGCTGCTTGAGGTGCCACCACCACCACCACCACCAGCTACACCATCCTCATCCCACATGAATACACCCGTCCTGCTTGAGGTGCTACCACCACACCCACCACCATCATCCCACATGAGTACACCCGTGATGCTTGAGGTGCCACCACCAACATCACCACCACCACCACCAGCTACACCAGCATCATCCCACATGAGTACACCCGTGCTGCTTGAGGTGCCACCATCACCACCATCGCTACCACCACCACCACCATCATCCCACATGAGTACACCCGTGCTGCTTGAGGTGCCACCACCATCACCACCACCACCACCACCACTACTACCACCACCAGCTACACCACCATCATCCCACATGAGTACACCCGTGCTCCTTGAGGTGCCACCACCACCACCAGCTACACCATCCTCATCCCACATGAATACACCCGTCCTGCTTGAGGTGCCACCACCACCACCACCACCATCATCCCACATGAGTACACCCGTGCTGCTTGAGGTGCCACCAACACCACCACCACCACCATCGCCACCACCACCACCACCACCACCAGCTACACCACCAATCTCCCTCATGAGTACACCCTTGCTGCCTGAGGTGCCACCACCACCACTTCCACCACCACCACCACCAGCTACACCACAATCATCCCACATGAGTACACCAATGCTGCTTCAGGTGCCACCACCACCACCACCACTAGCTACACCACCACCACAACCACCACAACAACCACTACCACCACCAGCTACACCACCACCACCACCACCACCACCACAATCACCACCACCACCAGCTACATAAGCATCATCCCACTTGAGTACATCCATGCTGCTTGAGGTGCCACCACCACCACCACCATCATCCCACTTGAGTACACCCGTGCTGCTTGAGGTGCCACCACCACCGCCAGCTACACCACAATCATCTCACATGAGTACATCCGTGTTGCTTGAGGTGCCACCACCACCAGCTACACCACCATCATCTCACTAGAGTACACCCGTGCTGCTTGAGGTACTAACACCACCACCACCACCACCACTACCACCACCAGCTACACCACCATCATCCCACATGAGTACACCAGTGCTGCTTGAGGTGCCACCACCACCACCACCACCAGCTACACCATCCTCATCCCACATGAATACACCCGTCCTGCTTGAGGTGCCACCACCACACCCACCACCATCATCCCACATGAGTACACCCGTGCTGCTTGAGGTGCCACTACCAACATCACCACCACCACCACCACCAGCTACACCAGCATCATCCCACATGAGTACACTCGTGCTGCTTGAGGTGCCACCATCACCACCATCGCCACCACCTCCACCACCATTATCCCACATGAGTACACCAGTGCTGCTTGAGGTGCCACCACCAGCACCACCATCACCACCACCACCAGATACACCACCATCATCCCATGTGAGTACAACCGTGCTGCTTGAGGTACTACCACCACCACCACCACCAGCTACACCACCATCATCTCACATGAGTACACCCGTGCTGCTTGAGGTGCCACCACCACCACCACCACTACCACCACCAGCTACACCACCATCATCCCACATGAGTACACCCGTGCTGCTTGAGGTGCCACCACCACCACCACCACCAGCTACACCACCATTATCTCACATGAGTACACCCGTGCTGCTTGAGGTGCCACCACTACCACCACCACCACCACTACCAACAGCTACACCACGATCATCCTACATGAGTACACCCTTGCTGCTTGAGGTGCCACCACCACCACTACCTCCACCACCACCACCACCAGCTACACCATCATCATCCCACATGAGTACACCCGTGCTGCTTGAGGTGCCACCATCACTACCACCACCAACAAGATCACCACCACCACCACCACTACCAGCTACACCACCATCATCCCACATGAGTACACCCGTGCTGTTTGAGGTACCACCACCACCACCACCACCACCAGCAGCCACACCACCATCATCTCACATGAGTACACGTGTTGCTTGAGGTGCCACCACCACAACCACCACCAGCTACACCAGCATCATCCCACATCAGTACACCCGTGCTGCTTGAGGTGCCACCACCATCACCACAACCAGCTATACCTCCATCATCCCACAAAAATACACTCGTGCTGCTTGAGGTGCCACCACCACCACCACCAGCACCTGCTACACCACCATCATCTCACATGAGTACACCTGTGCTGCTTGAGGTGCCACTACAACCACCACCACCACCATCACCACAACCAGCTACACCTCCATCATCCCACATTAGTACACTCGTGCTACTTGACGTTCCACCACCACCACCACCACCACGACCACCAGCTAAACCACCATCATCCCACATGAATACACCAGTGTTGCTTGAGGTGCCACCATCACCACCACCACCACCAGCTACACCACCATCATCCAACATGAGTACACCTGTGCTGCCTGAGGTGCCACCACCACCACCACCAGCAACACCACCATCGTCCCACATGAGTACACCCGTGCTGCTTGAAGTACCACCATCACCACCACCACCACCACCACCACCACCACCAGCTATACCACCCTCATCTCACATGAGTACACCCGTGCTGCTTGAGGTGCCACCACCACCTCCACCAACACCAGTTAAACCACCATCATCCCACATGAGTACACCAGTGCTGCTTCAGGTGCAACCACCACCACCACCACCAGCTACACCACCATCATCCCACATGAGTACTCCCGTGCTACTTGAGGTACTACCACCACCACCACCACCACGACCACCAGCTACACCACCATCATCCCACATGAATACACCAGTGCTGCTTGAGGTGCCACCACCACCACCACCAGCTACACCACCTTCATCCCACATGAGTACACCCTTGCTGCTTGAGGTACCACAATTACCACCACCACCACCACCACCAGCTACACCACCATCATCTCACATGAGTACACCCGTGCTGCTTGAGGTACCACCATTACAACCACCACCACCACCACAAGCTACACCACTATCATCCCACATGAGTACACCCGTTCTGCTTGAGGTACCACCATTACCACCACCACCACCATTACAACCAGCTACACCACCATCATCCCACATGAGTACACCCGTGCTGCTTGAGGTGCCACCACCAGCAGCACCACCACCACCACCACCACCATCATCCCACATGAGTACACCCGTGCTGCTTGAGGTGCCACCACCACCACGACCACCAGCCCCACCACCATCATCTCACATGAGTACACACGTGTTGCTTGAGGTGCTACCACCAGCTACACCCCCACCATAACCACCACCACCAGCTACACCACCACCACCACCACCACTAGCTACACCACCACCACTGCAGTTGCCCTCAAGCTAGAGGAGGAGCAGGCAGGATGTATCCGTCCTCCTGTTTGACATAGGCCTAGGCCTAAGGTCTAGTCTTCAGTGCGCCAAGTAGGTCAGCTACAGCGGCACTAAGTGTGCACCGTCCCTCTTGCCAACTGTGGTAGGCCTTGGACGTGTGGATTGGCCAGAAATTAAGGCAGTAATTGTTAATGTGGAAATATCGAGGCCTGCTGAGGGGAGAGTCGGGAAGTAGGTGGGACGCCTCACGGTACCTGGTACTCCAGGCATCACTCCTGTGAAAATAGTCTTTGTGCCCTCCCTACCCAAGGTCGTGGTTTGTGTGCGCAACTAGTTTGTTTACACGAGAGACTGCCAGGACACCCCATATAGTGCCCCTACACTACGTGTGGGTGTAAATCTTGTGCCTTGTAGGTGTCTATATGTACATGTGTGTGTGTAGGGCAGAGTGCAGTGTTGAAGACATACCACCCAACAACACATGAAGTGAGCCGCAGCAAATAGATGGTTGTTGACACGAGAAGTAAGACTTTGAGACACCAACAACAAGTGACCATCGCTGGTGTACCCGGGAACCATAACGACCCCCCCGGCGTAAGCCCCCATCCCCGCCAGGGGCCCCTGGGTGATAGTCCACACCCGGGGCCCTCCGGTGGGGATCCCAACCCGGGGCCCTCTAACAGTACTGGTACAGGTGACTCTAGTCCAAGGTAGAAGTGGCAAGAAACGGGACAAGTTACAGCGACAGGGTGAGCAGCAACAGCAACCTCAACAACAACAACAACAACGACGACAAGACGAAGACAGTGAGTGGCACACCCTAATCTTTCCTACAGTGGGATTGACAGCAGCAGAGAAGTACAGATGGATTATTGAGGCCGCCCGCGCCCACAGAGAAGAGTATCGTATAGACAGCAGGTGTGTAGGTGGCAATGTCAGTGCACGGGTGCAGGGGCACAGAGTCCTGAAGTACTTCACAGAGACCAGTCTCGAGTACTTCACAGAGACCAGTATCATTCTGTATGATAACTAATTGCAGACGAATTGATCTCTAACAAAAAGCCGAATAGAGCGTTGGAATCATAGCGTCTATCTCGTGACAAAGTTAACGTCACCAGTGAATGCCATGGGGATACATTAATTCCTCTCCCTTATATATTTACTATTCTTAAATTGGTAAATAATAACAATTTCCTCCTCTAAATAATAAACCCGTCCAGTCTTCAACGTTTCAAGCGTAAATGCGAGAAATATTAATGTTCGTGACAATAATTTGTTTTATGAACGCGGATGCGGCGTGGGTAGAGGAAGGCCAGCTCAGTACACGTGGTGAGCCGTTCAGGGGCAGACCTGCGCTTACCGTACTCATAAGAAGACGCCATTGTCCAGCAACTAGGGCAGGCGTTATCCATCCTCAGATGAAAGTCGCCACTGTGAGGCGTGAATAACCTTGCAGATAGTATCTTCAGCTAGTGCTGGTGTCGAATAAGGAGCCCTTTGACTTGGTTCTTGACGACACGTGACCGGCCAGCGAAGCGCGTCACTATCCAGGATAGGGTTAACCAGAGCCTGGGACGCGAAGCACGGCAATCTTAATACTTATACAGTGCCCACAGCTAAGTATATTCTTTTATGTGATGCATCAGGTAAAAGGTTACTAGTAGCAGGGTGATTGTCCGTTATGACGCACGATAACATCTAATAACAGGTGATTAAAATTTGTCACCTGTAACTCTTAATTTTCTTGACTATATAGATTCAGTAGGTCAATCAGTTGCTACTGTAAAATATTTGTCTTGCAGCACGAGAGAAGAATTCTCCAGGCTGCCTTCTCCCATGTTAACCTGTTCCACTCGTCAGTCGACCGAGTCCAGAGAATAAGAGGAACTTCCATGGCTTTCTAAAGGAATCTTCATTAAGCTAAGATTTATTTCCTT
Source organism: Procambarus clarkii (assembly GCF_040958095.1). Taxonomy (NCBI): domain Eukaryota; kingdom Metazoa; phylum Arthropoda; class Malacostraca; order Decapoda; family Cambaridae; genus Procambarus; species Procambarus clarkii. The sequence continues at coordinate 42,093,091 of NC_091180.1, read as the reverse complement.
TTATGATTCTATTGCAATTTTGTGTGCAGAATTCTTTGGGATTATTATGTGGTTTACTGTAATTCATTACTATGCTCATAATCTATGTTCCCCTTTATGGTAATGATAACAGTTTCAATATTATTTTATACGATTAGATTATTATTAATTGAATTAGTGAACGAACCACACTAATTCCTGGACGTACTTACCTCCAGTAATAACCCCCCAATGTAGGTGTTTGAGGTTTGATTCATTTAATAATACAGCCCATTAATTATTTCTATGATCTTATTTCTAGTATTTTATCCATAGTTACTGGTTTCATCTAGGAATTATCTAATGATCAGAAATTCTCAGTTTCCCTCTTTTCTACAAAAGCAGGTGGTCCTTCGTAATTTAATTTACTACGTTAATATTTAAATAATCAGATTCAAGCCCCAAATATCCCACAATCATCTCACATGAGTACACTCGTGCTGCTTGAGGTGCCACCACCACCAGCACCAACAGCACCACCACCATCATCCCACATGATGGTGGGATGGAGGGGGGGCCTCGTAGCCTGGTGGATAGCGCGCAGGACTCGTAATTCTGTGGAGCGGGTTCGATTCCCGCACGAGGCAGAAACAAATGGGCAAAGTTTCTTTCAACCTAAGTGCCTCTGTTACCTAGCAGTAAATAGGTACCTGGGAGTTAGTCAGCTGTCACGGGCTGCTTCCTGGGGTGTGTGTGTGTGTGTGTGTGGTGTGGGAAGAAAAAAAAAAAAAAAAAAAAAAAGTAGTTAGTAAACAGTTGATTGACAGTTGAGAGGCGGGCCGAAAGAGCAAAGGTCAACCCCCGCAATCACACAACTAGTAAACACATGAGTACACCCGTGCTGCTTGAGGTGCCACCACCACCACAACCACCAGCCCCACCACCATCTTCTCACATGAGTACACACTTGTTGCTTGAGGTGCTACCACCACCACCACTACCATCACCACCACCATCATCCCACATGAGTACACCCGTGCTTCTTGAGGTGCCACCACCACCACCACCACAACCGCCACCAGCTAAACCACCATCATCTCACATTAGTACACCCGTGCTGCTTGAGGTGCCACCATCCCCACCACCACCACAACCACCACCAGCTACACCACCATCATCCCACATGAGTACACCCATGCTACTTGAGGTACTACCACTACCACCACCACCACCACCACCAGCTACACCACCATCATCCCACATGAGTTCACCCGTTCTGCTTGAGGTGCCACCACCACCACCACCACAACCATCATCTCACATGAGTACATCCGTGCTGCTTCAGGTGCCATCACCACCACCGCCACCAGCTACACCACCATCATCTCACATGAGTACACACGTGTTGCTTTAGGTGCCACCACCACCACCACCAGCTACACCTCCATCATCTCACATGAGTACACCCGTGCTGCTTGAGGTGCCACCACCACCACCACCACCACCAGCATCATCCCAGATGAGTACACCCGTGCTGATTGAGGTGCCACACCACCACCATCGCTAACACCACCACCACCACCAGCTACACCACCATCATCCCACATGAGTACACCCGTCCTGCTTGAGGTGCCACTACCACTTCCACCACCAGCACCACCACCACCACCACCAGCTGGACCACCATCATCCCACATGAGTACACCCGTGCTGCTTGAGGTGCCACCACCACCACCACCACCACCACCACCAGCATCATCCCAGATGAGTACACCCGTGTTGCTTGAGGTGCCACCACCACCACCAGCTACACCACCATCATCCCACATGAGTACTCCCGTCCTGCTTGAGGTGCGATCACCACCACCACCACCAGCTACACCACCATCATCTCACATGAGTACACACGTGTTGCTTTAGGTGCCACCACCACCACCACCAGCTACACCTCCATCATCTCACATGAGTACACCCGTGCTGCTTGAGGTGCCACCACCACCACCACCACCACCACCACCATCATCCCACATGAGTACTCCCGTGCTGCTTGAGGTGCCACCAACACCACCACCACCACCACCAGCTACACCACCATCATCCCACATGAGTACACCCGTCCTGCTTGAGGTGCCACCACCACTTCCACCACCACCACCACCACCACCACCACCACCAGCTAGACCAACGTCATCCCACATGAGTACACCCGTGCTGCTTGAGGTGCCACTAACACCACCACCAACACCATCGCCACCACCACCACCACCACCAGCTACACCACCATTATCCCTCATGAGTACACCCTTGCTGCTTGAGGTGCCACCACCACCACCAGCTACACCACCACCACAACCACCACCACCATCACCACAAAGCTACACCACCACCACAACCACCACCACCACCAGCTACACCACCACCACCACCACCACCAGCTACACCACCATCATCCCACATTAGTACACCCGTGCTGCTTGAGGTGCCACCACCACCACCACCATATACACTACCATCATCCCACATGAGTACACCCGTGTTGCTTGAGGTGCCACCACCACCACCATCATCCCACATGAGTACACCCTTGCTGCTTGAGGTGCCACCACCATCATCCCACATGAGTACCCCCGTGCTGCTTGAGGTGCCACCACCACGACCACCATCACCAGCTACACCAGCATCATCCCATATGAGTACACCCGTGCTTCTTGAGGTGCCACTACCACCACCACCCTCACCACCACCTGCTACACCACCATCATCTCACATGAGTACACCCGTGCTACTTGAGGTACCACCACCACCACCACCAACACCAGCACCACCACCACCACCAGCTACACCACCATAATCCCACATGAGTACACCCGTGTTGCATGAAGTGCCACCACCACCACCACCAGCTACACCACCATCATCCCACAAGAGTACAACCGTGCTGCTTGAGGTGCCACCACCACCACCACCACCACCAGCTACACAAATATCATCCCACATGAGTATACCCGTGCTGCTTGAGGTGCCACCACCACCACCACCACCACCACCAGCTACACCACTATCACCCTACATGAGTACACCCGTGCTGCTTAAGGTACCACCACCACCACCACCACCACCACCACCACCACCATCATCTCACATGAGTACACCCGTGCTGCTTGAGGTACCACCATTACCACCATTACCACCACCACTACAAGCTACACCACTATCATTCCACATGAGTACACCCATGCTGCTTGAGGTACCACCATTACCACCACCACCACCACCACCAGCTACACCACCATCATCCCACATGAATACACCCGTGCTGGTTGAGGTGCCACCACCACCACCACCACCATCATCCCACATGAGTACACCCGTGCTGCTTGAGGTGCCACCACCACCACCAGCCCCACCACCATCATCCCACATGAGTACACCCGTGCTGGTTGAGGTACTACCATTACCACCACCACCACCACCACCACCACCATCTACACCACCATCATCTCACATGAGTACACCCGTGCTGCTTGAGGTACCACCATTACCACCACCACCACCACCACCACCAGCTACACCACTATCATCCCACATGAGTACACCCGTGCTGCTTGAAGTACCACCATTACCACCACCACCAGCTACACCACAATCATCTCACATGAGTTACCCGTGCAGCTTGAGGTGCCATCACCACCACCACCACCACCAGCTACACCAGCATCATCCTACATGAGTACACTCGTGCTGCTTGAGGGGCCACCACCAACTGCACCACCACCACCACCACCACCACCAGCTACACTACCATCATCCCACATGAGTACACCTGTGCTTCTTGAGGTGCCACCACCAACAGCTACACCACCCTCATCTCACATGAGTACACCCGTGCTGCTTGAGGTGCCACCACCACCTCCACCACCACCAGTTAAACCACCATCATCCCAAATGAGTACACCAGTGCTGCTTGAGGTGCAACCACCACCACCACCACCAGCTACACCACCATAATCCTGCTTGAGTACACCCGTGCTACTTGAGGTACCACCACCAACACCACCACCACCAGCTACACCACCATCATCCCACGTGAGTACACCCTTGCTGCTTGAGGTGCCACCACCACCAGCATCATTCCACATGAGTACCCCCGTGCTGCTTGAGGTGCCACCACCACCACCAGCTATATTACCATCATCCCACATGAGTACACCCGTGCTTCTTGAGGTGCCACCACCACCACCACCACCCCCACCACCACCACCACGACCACCAGCTAAACCACCATCATCCCACATGAATACACCAGTTTTGCTTGAGGTGCCACCACCACCATCACCACCAGCTACACCACCATCATCCCACATGAGTACACCCGTGCTACTTGTGGTGCCACCACCACTTCCACCACCACCACCACCACGACCACCAGCTAAACCACCATCATCCCACATGAATACACCAGTTTTGCTTGAGGTGCCACCACCACCATCACCACCAGCTACACCACCATCATCCCACATGAGTACACCCGTGCTGCCTGAAGTGCCACCACCACCACCACCAGATACACCACCATCCCACATGAGTACACCCATGCTGCTTGAGGTACCACCATTAACACCACCACCACCACCACCATCTACACCACCATCACCCCACATGAGTACACCCGTGCTGCTTGAGGTACCACCACCACCACCACCACCACCAACAGCTACACCACCATCATCTCACATGAGTACGCCCGTGCTGCTTGAGGTACCACAATTACCACCACCACCACCACCACCAGCTACACCACTATCATCCCACATGAGTACACGCGTGCCGCTTGAGGTACTACCACCACCACCACCACCCACACCACCATCAACACACATGAGTATACCCGTGGTGCTTGAGGTGCCACCACCACCACCACCAGCCCCACCACCATCATCTCACATGAGTACAAGCGTGCTGCTTGAGGGGCCACTGTGGGATATTTGGGCTTGATTCTGATTAATTAATAATTAAAGTAGTAAATTAAATTACGAAGGAGGGAAAGTAAAGAGGGAAACTGAGAATTTCTGATCATCAAATAATTCCTAGATGAAACCAGTAACTATGGATATAACTAGAAAGCATGATCATAAGATTAATTAATGGGCTGTATTATTAAAAGAAATTAAGCCTCAAACACCTACATTGGGGGGTTATTACTGGAGGTAAGTACGTCCAGGAATCAGTGTGGTTCGTTCACTAATTCAATTAATAATAATCTAATCCTATAAAATAATGCTGAATACAATATCATTCACATAAAGAAGAATATGAATATGAGCATAATAATGAGTTACAGTAAATCACACATTAATATCAAAACATTCTGAATAAATCAAATTGCAAAGGAATGGATAAAAAGGAAATAAATCTTAGCTTGAAGCAGATTCCTTTAGATAACCATAGAAGTCCTGTTAATCTCCAGATTCGGTACACTGACGAATGGTACGGTTCAACATGGAGAAGGCAGCATGAGGAATTCTTCTCTCGGGCTGCAAGATAAATAACTACCAGTAGCAATTGATTTAACTACTCAATTTATATTAAAAAATGTTAAGATTTACAGATGAAATGCTAATCACCTGTTATTAGGTGTTATCCCGCTTCATAACGAACAATCACCCTGCTATTATCAGACCTGTAAATGATGCATCAAATAAAGGAGTACTTAGCTGTGGGCACTGTATAAGTATTAAGATTGCCGTAATTTCGCATCCCAGGCTCCGGTGAACCTATCCTGGATAGTGATGCGCTTCAAGTTGGCTGATCACGTGTCGTCAGGAACCAAATCAAGGGGTCCCTTATTTAACACCAGCACTAGTTGAAGATATTATCTGCAAGGTCATTCACGACTCACAGTGGCGGCTTTCATCTGAGGATGGATAACACCTGTCCTATTTGCTGGACAATGGCGTCTTTTATGAGTATGGTAAGCGCAGCTTTGCCTCCTTTCGGCTCTGCACGTGTCCGCGTACTGAGGAGGATGGCGTCCCTCCAACCCACGCCGAGTCGACGTTAATAACACAAATTATTGTCTCGAACATTAATATTTCTCGCATTCGCGCTTGAAACTTTAAAGACTGGACGGGTTTATTATTTAGAGGAACAAAATATTATTATTTACCAATTTAAGAATAGTAAATATATAAGGGAGAGGAATTAATGTCTCCCCATGACATTCATTGATGACGTTAACTCTATCGCGAGGTAGACGCTATGATTCTAACGCTCTATTCGGCTTTTAGTTAGAGAACAATTCGTCTGCAATCAGTTGTCATACAGAATGCTTTAATTATGGAGAATCGTATTTAATTCTCACACAAATTGGATATAATGTGTTTACTGTAAGGAAATCTGACGCAATACTGGCGTCAGGTGACGTGAGAATTCTAGCCTACTGCACAGATGAATTATTAGTACATGAGAATTCTACGAGTTGTTAATTTTACTTACTACAATATTTAGTATGGTTAGTAATAAGTAATGAGAATACAACAATGCTGTATTCGGTGTTGGAAATATCCAACATAACTCCGGGGGGAGGATCTTAGGGTCGCAGTGTACTGTGTTGTACTGACCTATCCCGAAGTAATATTAAGATTAGTACATTAGTATGTTAATATGTTAATATGTTAGTATGTTAGTACACACATAACGAACGTCCCGGATTTATCAAGGACTTACAAGGACTTGAGTCTTGCTATTTACATGTCAAATGAAACATGTTGTTTGTAGCCTACACAATATTTATAGAATTCAACTCTCCCAATTTAAACTAACAGAATCTACGGTGATGGGATATCCTGGGTCATAGTGACGTGTAATGTTTCGTTACGTGATATCACATCGTAGTATCATCACAGTTTTCTCAGTGGGAAGTGAAGGAAATTATTCTTCTTCAGAGTTGTAATAGGCTTGCAGTTTCCCTTAGTGGAAACACGCATTAAATATTGAAACATTAAATGATTAAGTTATCGGTAATCTGGAACCCTCTAAAGCTCACGATAAACTCAACAACTAGGGTCGCAGTGACATGTAATGGTGTATTACGTAGCTGCTGAATCGTAGGTAAACTCAGAATAAGTTCCTAAGAACTGATAACACTATGGTATGATTATACAGTAAAGTATTATTAGTCATTTAAGATCAAGGAGACTCTGACACTACAGTAAGGTCACTGTCTAGGGTCGCTGTGACTTGTAACTATTGAGTTACTAGACAATAACATCACGCAACATCACGATCACCTCAAATTCAAATGAGAAAATTGAATTTAATGTGCACTGCCGTGCAGTAGTCATGCTGACTGATGGTACAACTAATTTGCTAACTAGCTAAAATAATAGAAGTAGAGAACTGAAAAGTTTATTCATTAAATCAAGGAAAATTCTGAGTCGACAGTGAGATTAGTAGCCTAGTCATTCTGACTTATGAGCTAATTAAATGGCAGCTCATAGGCTTGACACTGTAAACTGGTTAGTACGGAATCACCTTTACATGAATTTGAGTTTATTAAATCAGTCTCTATAAGTATAGTCAACTGTAATTAATGGTGAGTACTGATTAGGCTAGTACTCAGTTGACACTACTAAAGTCCCTAAGCCTACCTAAATAAATGGTTTGAATTTCTAACCTACCTAAGTAAGGGACTAAGCTAATTGTGAGCAAAGTGTACTCAAATCAACATAGTGAGCAGTATTGAGCTCATTAACAGGTCGAGCTATATTGAACTCGTGAACATGGTGAGCTACAGTGAGCTCGTCAACAGTGTTGACAGGGTGAGCTACAGTGAGCTCGTTAGCAGTGCTAACAGGGTGAGTTACATTGAACTCGAATTAACGAGGTGGAGTTTTGTCATTCAATTGTCATGGCGAGCAATATTAAGCTCGTACGCATGGTGAACAAGCACTCATATTATTACGTTAATTCTAAGGTGAGCTATGTTAAGCTCATGGAGCATGTTAATTAACAATGCTAATGTTTAACGATAATGCATTAAAGATATTAGTTCTCTGTAAATTCACTTACATATTAGTAAGTTTGCAAGTTTGTTCGTGTTGCGCTCCTACACTAAATAAGCAAAAACGAAAGAAAAATCATCTCAAACAATTAATGCAAGTATTTATCACTAACTCTTAGTGCAGAAAACATGGTATTAAGAAGGTTTTCTTGGCAAACCTTTAAGCGCAAGTATAGTGGACCAGTGGTCCTAGTGAATTTGTAATTAAATTCAGGAAATGCCAGTGGCATTGAGTGCTAGACTCTTTAGCCTAACATTATTAATTTCCTAGGGAGTACTAGATTCTCTAGCCTAACATTACAATTTAACTAGTGTGACGGTAACGCGTTGGTGTTCGGCTGTTCAAAGCTAGGGGTATGGCCTCGTCACATAGTATAAAAAAAAATAGAAAATCTGGAACTTCGTCTGTGGTAAGGTAAGGAGAAGACACACAAAACACAAGTAAACTTTAACATTGGAATTTTAATTACGTTAAAGAAATAAAACATGAATAAAATGGACAAACAAATTCGTATAATAAAATCAATCAATCAAAATAATAAGAATAATTAAATGACACAATGAAAAGTTACGTTAAGACAAAATAACAAGAAGTGCAATATACAAGTATATGAAAGGTGCTGGAATATTGGCTTTAAGCTATCACCTCTCTCAGTATACGTACGCTAAAGCTTACGTCTAGCAGGGAGAAGTGTTAACTGTGAAAGCACGGAATATTCTGAGGACTGAGGTCGTGGCGGACCCAGACATCAAGTAGTATGGGGGGGGTGAGTGCAGTTGCAGCCCGACTGGCGACCAATCAGAGGAGCCGGCAGCAAGACGGGTAGTTTGGCGGTTTGAGTCTGAGCAGGTGTTCCTGGCTGCATACGTTTTGCGCTCTGGCAAACCTTGGAGATGTTGTTGTCGTTGTTGGACATCTCTTCCATAGTAGTTTTATATTTTTGTTGCGACGTATTTGTGGAGGGAAGAGCAGGCTCAATCTCTTGAAGGAGATTATCATCACAACTCTCCCCCGAAGCCTGCGGTTCTGGAAGAAGTACGTTGTTATCTGGTGGAGTAATAGATGGAGTCGCTTCTACTTCATAAATTCTGGAGAGATCAGGGGCTAAGATGTTGTCGGAATCTTGGTATAGCGTGTCTCCAGGTGGATTTTCTGCAGTTAGCAAGCCCATAGTAGAAGACTTTGAGATGAGAAGTGGGCGTGCTGCAGGAGGTGTAGGGTGGTGTGGTCCGTGTTGATGGTGGACCGAGCACTTTGCAGGTGTGGAGTGAAGTGCTGGAGCTTCAGGATGATGAAGAGTAGCTCCTTGCCAATTGTTCCGTAGTTCCTTGTAGCAGTAGTCGCTGACAGGTGTATTCTTCTCGCCTCGTTGCTGCATCACGACACCACCACCGTCGGTACCACTGGCGTCGACATGGAGGATGAAGGGCTTATCTGACGAGGTGAGAGTGGAATTAGAATAGGGCAAAGGAGCACGATTATTATCCTGAAAGTATTTGGGAAGATCATTAAGGATTTTGGAATTAGAAAGCGCTGACTCCTTGTCAGTGCTTTCGGGAGGAGAAGCTGGGAAGGTCTCACTGTGGATGTAGGGTTCTGTGAAGGTAGAACAGTTAGTCAGGACAGTGGGAGGAGTACCATTATATTGCTTCAGGAGGTTGACGTGGCACAGCTGGGTCTTCCGCCGCCTATCTGGAGTCTCTATGACGTAGTTGTTATTATTCCTGCACTCTTTGACGCGGTAGGGTCCTGAAAACCTGTTTTGTAAAGGTGAACCTGGGATAGGGAAGTAGGCAAGGACGAAGTCTCCCGGCTTGAATTTTCTTACTTGGCTGGTCTGGTCGTAATGAGTCTTCATTCTCTCCTGGGCTTTCAATAGATTATCATGAGCAAAACGGTTGACTCTCTCTAGAATGTGTTGAAGGTTTTGAAGAAACTGGGGCACATTCTGATGCTCACTGAAGGTGGCATCTCGGAGAGAGTCTTTGAAAGCCTTAAGGGGAGTACGGCACTTACGGCCGTAGAGCATCTCATAAGGAGATACTCCTAGGGACTCATTGGGGAGACTTCTGAAAATACACATTATAAGGTCAATCTGCTAATCCCAATCCTTAGAGGTTTCACTACAAAACTTTTTCAAGAGTGCTTTGATTGTCTGATGACTACGTTCAAGAGAACCCTGTGAAGCAGGATGATAGGGGCTGGACAATACCTGTTTGATGTTGAACTCCTCCAGTGTCCTTTTGAAGAGATCACTGGTGAAGTTGGTACCACAGTCGCTCTGAATCTCCCTGGGAAATCCGTATTGAGTGAAGATCTTCAATAGATGTTTTATAACCGTAGCAGTTGTGATGTTCTTCACTGGAACTGCTATGGGAAATCTGGTGGTAGGACACAGGATGGTTAGGATGTAGGCGTTACCTGAACTGGTCCGAGGTAAAGGACCAACACAGTCTATTATGAGTCTGTGGAAAGGTTCCGCAGGCACCTGTATGGGAATCAGTGGCGCTCTTGGAATGAAGATGTTCGGTTTGCCTGCCATCTGACATGTATGACACTGTTTTACGTACTGTTTGACGTTATTTACCATACCTGGCCAGTAGTAGTCTTGACGAATTCCATGGTAAGTCTTGTTGAAGCCGTAGTGGGAGAGCGCTCCGTGGGCCAGGTGTAGAATAGTGGGCCGCAGGCTGGTGGGAATCACAAGTTGTTCGATGTTGGCCCAATTGTCCTCCTCCTTCAGTTTACTGGGTCTATATCTGCGGTAGAGCAAGTCGTTCTCTAGGAAGAACCCAGGAATACTGTCGGGTTGAGTCTCAGCCTGGAAAAACAATGGTGTTAAAGTAAGATCTTCCCTCTGCAACTTACGGAACTCCAACTTGGTCAGATGCGGGGGGAGTTTCTGAGGGTCTTGAGGGACAGCGGTAGCAGTAGAGTCAGCTGGCTGTGGACGTGCGGCTTGTGCACGGGTGGTCACGAGAACCGGAGGAGAAACTTCATCACTCTCTTGAACCTCTGCTGGAACATACTCTAGAATAGGGTTACTTGGCACAGAGTTACACACCTGGGGTTTGTCCATGACGATCAGGTTGGTCGGTTGCAGGTCTTCTGCCAAGTCGTTGCCTAGGAGAAGTTGCACTCCAGGCATGGGAAAAGGCTTTTCCCTGACGGCGACTTGGACTTCCCCGTTCACGTAGGGACAATCCAGGTGGACTCTGGCGAGAGGGTATGGAGTGGTAGCAGTGAGGTCAGTGATGAAGACAGTTTCTCCGGTGTAGGTGATGTTGGGCACAGCCGACTTCAAGATGATCGATTGAAGAGCCGCTGTGTCCCTCAAGATCTTCAATTTGAAACGTCCCTCCGGATTTGAACCGTTGGCAGAGACAGTTCCAGTATACAGGTGGTTACTGAAAAGAGAAAGATCATTAACATTAACACCAACATTCATCACAGGCTTACCGGTCTTAGGAGGAGTTGGTTTGGGTTTTTGTTGGTCAGTGGTTCCCTTGTATTGAGACTTACCACACTTGTCTATGGTATGTCCATAGAGTCTACAATACTTGCAGTACAGTTGTGAACCAGCTTGATCGGGGCTCACTTTCTCGTAACTGTACCACGACTTCTTACTGGAGGATGGTTCGGGTGTCAGCCGGTGGATGAGGCTGTAAGTGTCAGCCGACTTAGCACACTTCAGGTAGTCGGTTTCTTCTTTATCTGCTAAGTAGAGGCGGACAGGAGGCGGCACACGTCTCAAGAATTCTTCAACAAGCATCAGGTTGACGAGTTCTGTAAAAGTAAAGACATGTGCTGCTTCCAGCCATTTCATGAAATACCTCCGTTTCGTGTTAGCAAACTCGAGGAAGGTAGTGGTACTTGCCTTCAGGTGGTCACGGAATTTCCTTCTATAACTTTCTGTGGAAAGTAGGTAGGCGTCTAACACTGCTTGTTTCAGAGTCTGGTAGTCATTCTCAGACGCCAGAGTACTGAGTGTGACTGCCGCTCTACCTGTAAGATGGACTCTGAGAAGTGTGGCCCATTGGTCGACAGGCCAACTGAGTTGATTAGCAAGGGTTTCAAAGGTGGTAAAGAACACATCAACTTCTGCTTCTACAAAGGATGGCATTAACTTACTTGCATGTGATATATTAAAACTGACGGGAAGATTGGCAGTAGCTTGCTGGCGTTGAGCGAGGTGTGAAGTTTCCAACGTGTATTCTCGTTGACGACACTCAAGAGCCAGAGTCGCTTGTTGCTTGTCATGTTCACGTTGTATCTCCAACTCGCGTTGTTTGGTTTCAAGCTGTTTGGTTTCAAGCTGTAAGCGTTCCCGCTCACGGAGCATTGCAAACTCACGTTCCTTGAGGGCGATTTCTTCCCTTCTTAAGGCAGCCTCACGTTCTTGTTCTTCTCTCCTCAAAGTAGTTTCACGTTCTTGTTCTTCTCTCCTCAAAGTAGTTTCACGTTCTTGTTCTTCTCTCCTCAAAGTAGTTTCGCGTTCTCTGAGGGTGATTTCTCGTTCTTGTTCTTCCCTTCGTATGGCAGCTGCTTCCCTTTGCTGTTCGCGGGCTTCCTTTTGCTGCTCACGTTCAATCTTGGCCAGTTCCAATTTGAGTTTCATCGTTGCCAAATCAGTTTTTTCTGCAATATAGTAAGTTTCATGACTTTCAGAGTCTATCTTACCTTGCTCTAAATAGTAATCCAGCAACAGGTTGTGTAGGTCATTTTTGTTGGCTTGGTAGGGAACTTCTAGTTGATACTCATGTGCAAGAGTTTGTAATTCAGTCTTCTTGGCACGACTTAAAGTCCCTATTTCACCTGCTGCATTTGCACGGAAAGCTTGGAGACGAAACATGGTGAAATTAGCAAATAAAGGTACACGAATATTCAATAGTGAATGTCAGAAACAGGACAACGTGGCAACTGATACCTATCCTGTGAGATCTTTAACAATTAAAGTTAAGTAAAAGATGTTAAATGATTAAATTAAATCAAGGGCGCAGGAAATCTTGTACCCGGTACTCATGTAAGAGGATAAGGGCAAGAAAATCCTACTAACAAATGAAACAGAGTTTCGAAAACAAATGAAACAGTTAATTGCCTCAAAAGTAAAATTGGTAGTCCAAGGATGTAGGCATACCTTGCCAAGTCTCTATAGGACATAAAGCAAGTTTTTCCTACTGAATTTAATATGATACTTACAGAATTAGCGAACTTTTGTGCTCTGAAAAAGTAAGCTAATTCCCTACCGTTGTATGTATCATCATCTCTGACTGACGTGTAGGGGTGCGAGGTGTCAACTGGTGACGAGAACTGCTGCTGAGGTCCCAATTCAGCAACTAAAGTTCGAGCTAGAGGAACTATGGCCCTCTTTGTCCTCCTACAGTCAAATTGCAGAAGATTGGGTACTCTTGACCCGGGGCAGACCACAGTACCAGGGTACCAATATGATGATCTGTCAAGAATGAGAAATATTCAAGGGACAAAGATGGTAAACACGAGTAATAACACGGAGGGAGAGATGACCAATTAAGAGTATGACTGAGGCCTACAGTCACCACGTAATCCAAAGTTGTCTCACCTTCACCATATGTTACTCTCGTAATGCACAATACACCGCACCTTATAAAAAATGAAATTGAATATGAAAAATAGTAAAGCTACGTTAACAAAGTTAAATACGCTTACCATAAATTACCACTTGGCACCAATACCTGAGTGAAGCTCCTAGGACAGGCCCCCATATAATATGTGACGGTAACGCGTTGGTGTTCGGCTGTTCAAAGCTAGGGGTATGGCCTCGTCACATAGTATAAAAAAAATAGAAAATCTGGAACTTCGTCTGTGGTAAGGTAAGGAGAAGACACACAAAACACAAGTAAACTTTAACAATGGAATTTTAATTACGTTAAAGAAATAAAACATGAATAAAATGGACAAACAAATTCGTATAATAAAATCAATCAATCAAAATAATAAGAATAATTAAATGACACAATGAAAAGTTACGTTAAGACAAAATAACAAGAAGTGCAATATACAAGTATATGAAAGGTGCTGGAATATTGGCTTTAAGCTATCACCTCTCTCAGTATACGTACGCTAAAGCTTACGTCTAGCAGGGAGAAGTGTTAACTGTGAAGGCACGGAATATTCTGAGGACTGAGGTCGTGGCGGACCCAGACATCAAGTAGTATGGGGGGGTGAGTGCAGTTGCAGCCCGACCGGCGACCAATCAGAGGAGCCGGCAGCAAGACGGGTAGTTTGGCGGTTTGAGTCTGAGCAGGTGTTCCTGGCTGCATACGTTTTGCGCTCTGGCAAACCTTGGAGATGTTGTTGTCGTTGTTGGACATCTCTTCCATAGTAGTTTTATATTTTTGTTGCGACGTATTTGTGGAGGGAAGAGCAGGCTCAATCTCTTGAAGGAGATTATCGTCACACTAGGAAGACTGAGTGTGGTCAATTACTAATTGTCGAGAATAATTCCAGGTCTGCAGTGAATTCACAACCCGTTCTCGCAAATTCGTAAAGTCAATATTGACTTATTAACTACGTGCATAGGTGATATACTAAACATAATAGATACCCTTAAAAAGATTCATAGAAAAACCCCGACCTTACCTAACCTTGTTAGTATCTTAAGATAAGCATCTTATTGCTTCGTAATTACAATTATTATTTAACCTATACCTATTATAGGTTAGGTAATAATTGTAATTACGAAGCAATAAGATGCTTATCTTAAGATACTAACAAGGTTAGGTAAGGTCGGTGTTTTCTATGAATCTTTTTAAGGGTATCTATTATGTTAAGTATGTCACCGATGCACATATTTAATAAGTCAATATTGACTTATTAAATTTGCGAGAACGGGTTGTGAATTCAATAGTTTGGTCGCTGTGACTTGTACTTGTTCGAGTACGGACCATTGGTTTTCACTGAGAGCTATGAAACATCTCGGCGAGTATCAATTGCACCACATTCAATCTGAGTTTATTACTCAGCTGTGTTTCTCCTTTTAGCTTGCTGATGGAGAATAGATTTACTGCTGACTAATTTATTATTATTGGCAGGTTTAGGCTTGTTCACATTCAGAACTTTACCAGTAAGTAAGTAGCCTCCTGCAGATTGGAGCATATTCATTCCCAATCGTTTAACATGTCCAGTTATGAACTGGTAATAGTAGTCGGCTCCTACTAGTACATCTACATTGTTAAGGCGGTCAGACGTTAATTTCTTGTCAGCCAAATTAATTTCACGTTCCTGCAGGAAGTGGGCTGTGTACCCCAGACCCTTAATGTGTAAGTCTAAAGGTATTTGATCAACAACAATGGCTTGGACAGCCTTGGCTTGACTACCTAGTCGTACAAGCGGTTGAACTACTGAGTATTCATGGGTTCCTCGATTTATCATGAACCCTGACAAGTTTAATTTTACCTGTCCTATTGGTTGTAAATTAAGTACCTCTGCTGCCCTTTGAGTAATGAAAGTTCTCTGGGAACCTTGATCAAATAGTCCACGTATGGTGGTCTTGGTTCCTCTGTTCTTCACTTGAAGTTGGGCAGTAGGCAAAGCAGCATCCACTTGAGATGCTTGTGTAGTTACGCTGTACACATCTCGCACCTTGCAGCACTGTACTGGTGTAGATTCTCTACGTCCTATTCTAGGATTGACATAATTAGTCCTAACTAATTTGCACAGTGCAGCATGATGCTTGCCCCTTCTACACCTATTGCAGGTGTTCAGTGGGGTGTCACAGCTTCTTAACATTATGTGGTTTGAGACACCTAGTGCATTTGTGTAACTGTTTGAGTCGTCTGACTCTTGTGTCTCTATTAGGATAATTAGTACATTTGTACAGAGAATGGTTTTGATTGCAAAACAAGCACATTCCCCATCCTACAGATCGTTTAGGGGTTACCGATTTAGGTAAACCAGTATTTGCAGGTTGTGATGGTTTTGCTGTTTGCATTTGTTTGTTATTTATTCTCTTGTGAGTACTTGGTGTACTCTGGGGAACCATTAACAGGCTCTTGGGAGTGCTCTTTGGACTATTAGGTCTCTTAGGAGCACCTGTGAAGTTATTAGCAGTGTTCTTTGGACTATTAGGTCTCTTAGGAGCACCTGTGGAATTATTAGCAGTGCTCTTTGGACTATTAGGTCTCTTAGGAGCACCTGTGGGACTCTTAGGCCTCACTGATGAATCAGTGTTTGACTGATTCTGGTTACATGGATTATTAGCACCTTTGTTACCTAGTGACAGTGTCACTTTAGGAGTTTCAGGCAAGGAAACTGATGTAGGTACAGTTATGGTGCATTCAGATTTAGCATTAATTGCTTGGTCTGCTGTATGATTGCTCATATTACGCAAACCTGTAAATATATCCTGCATTGACAGGGTATTACCATTCTGGCATACATATAATTTATTAAGTGTGTCACCAGACAATTTTCTTTGGATGATAATTTTAGTCATCCACTCAGTAGTTGGGTGATCCACCTCTTTACTGAAAGAATTTATCAGTGACTCAAGCTGAAAACTAAAAGTTTGTAAAGAGTCAACTGATTGCTCTGGTGAAGATAAATTTAATAATTGGTGCACAAGGTTTATAATAGTCTTCTCATTGTCAGCACTTACTTTAGAAGGCTGTTGGGAGCAATTGTGACCATCACTTGTGTTGCTTAAGGCTTCTTGTTTAGCCTCAGCTTTGATTACAGCTTCGGCTGCTGTTGCAGCATTAGCTTTATCATTTTCTGGTTCAGATTCACTGATCATTGCAGCTTCACTTGTTTCATCTGCAGCTTCACTTGTTTCTCTGGGTTCTTGTGATAAGCTAGTTAATTCAGTAGCATTATGTATTGAACTTATAGAATCCAGGGAACATTGAGAAGAGTGGTCTGAAATTTGATCAGACTCTGTAAACAAATCATCACATGAAGCTGTATTAGATGAGAGGTTAGAAAATGAAGGTTGAACTTCAGTTGTTGATCTTGTATAGTGATCAGCATTGATTAGAGGATTCTCCTCGTCTTGATTTAGTTCAGGTATTTCATCTGAACTGAGTGTTAACCTGGATACAGGTCTATTAATGATCTGATCTACCCACTCGGGAATATCTTGTCTCGCAAGCACCTCCTTATATCGGTCTAAACTGGTTTGAACGGAATGTTCATAGTTATCGAGATCAGATTCTGTTAGACGTAAGTGGTCTGAGACAGTATGACCGATTTGGAGTAAATTCCCGTGGGACTCGATTACAGTCTTGATATGATCATATTTTTGGATGGCGTACCTTATGTAACTTGCTAGTCAATAGACGTCACCTGGGTCAGTTTCGACACAGAAATGACATTTCATAAGCAGTTTTCCTAAGGGACGTTGAAGAGCTGTCAAGAATCTTGCATTCCTTTCTAAAGGATTCATTCTTGCGGTAAATTGAGCCTGATAGGGCTTATGTAGCTAGTGGTATAGCTGGTCTGCTCCTTGATGCAGAGCAGGTATAATGATTTATAGCCTGATAGGGCTTATGTAGCTAGTGGTATAGCTATAGTCTGCTCCTTGATGCTGAGCAGGTATAATGATTGACAGCCTAATATTTCTTGAGGCTGGTTGTAATTTACCTCATTTAGAGGTTAGCTACCTACCTAATAATAAGCAACTAAGATTTGAGTGGTACCTTGGTCTCACTACAGGTGTTCCTCAGCTTAGCTCTTCTAAATCAGCTTCGGATGGGTAGCAGACTTACAGTAACACTCAAAGACATACATAGAAATATGCAATAAAATAATTACACAATAAATGGTTAATCCCACCCTTGATAGGGTCAGCACAAAAGAATAATATATGTGTCACTAACTAGCTCAAGCCTAGTCGTGAGAATTTCTACTTGAGAAACTACAACTATATTTAGTCTGTGCTTGTGCCAAATTCAACACAATCACAGCCTAAATTGCTACCTACTGAAGGTTGGCAAAGATTATATTATGGTGCAGTAATGTGCAAATAATTGTGCTGTTTTTGTTTTTTTTGTATTTTATATAATATACACTTGTGTAATTATGTGTATAAGAAATTAAATGAACACAAAGGAATTAATTGTGTTTGGCAAGTATTCTACTGCCGTAAATATTATCTAACTCCTGAATGTACTCCTAATTGTGGAATAAAATATTATCAGGGTTAGTAATGATTAACTAATATGAGATCAGTAATTTATATTAGTATACTGGATCCCTAAATGTTAATGAACCACTGACTTGAGTGAATCAGTAATTATAACATGGATTCAGGCTATAATGGACAGTCTGCTGACAGCCATATATTGAAACATTGGTATAGCCTAAATGGTTAACACTTAATTGGTGTTAGTGATTAATATAAGGTTATGAGCTGTTGCTCTTGGTGACCTAAAGATTCTACTCCAGTATGAAGTGTAGGTCTAAATGTTGTGGGTAATTGGTTATGACCCACTACAACTATGTATAAGGTAGCTGTTAGTGTGATCTAGGCTAACTGATGTGTTACACTGTTAGTTGACACAATTAATTAAATAGTTAGTCTAGCTACTATCACACAAGGATTAGTTATTAATGGTTAATATTTTAATTATAAATTTAATGCCTATCCGGTTCGATAAGGACCATAATGTGGGATATTTGGGCTTGATTCTGATTAATTAATAATTAAAGTAGTAAATTAAATTACGAAGGACCACCCGCTTTTAAAGTAAAGAGGGAAACTGAGAATTTCTGATCATTAAATAATTCCTAGATGAAACCAGTAACTATGGATATAACTAGAAAGCATGATCATAAGATTAATTAATGGGCTGTATTATTAAAAGAAATTAAGCCTCAAACACCTACATTGGGGGGTTATTACTGGAGGTAAGTACGTCCAGGAATCAGTGTGGTTCGTTCACTAATTCAATTAATAATAATCTAATCCTATAAAATAATGCTGAATACAATATCATTCACATAAAGAAGAATATGAATATGAGCATAATAATGAGTTACAGTAAATCACACATTAATATCAAAACATTCTGAATAAATCAAATTGCAAAGGAATGGATAAAAAGGAAATAAATCTTAGCTTGAAGCAGATTCCTTTAGATAACCATAGAAGTCCTCTTAATCTCCAGATTCGGTACACTGACGAATGGTACGGTTCAACATGGAGAAGGCAGCATGAGGAATTCTTCTCTCGGGCTGCAAGATAAATAACTTCCAGTAGCAATTGATTTAACTACTCAATTTATATTCAAAAATATTAAGATTTACAGATGAAATGATAATCACCTGTTATTAGGTGTTATCCCACTTCATAACGAAGGGTCGAGTCGAGGTCGAGGGAGGGGGTAGACGTACCGTGCGCGCTTCGTTAAAATCGGGACATTAACAGGGATTCGTAGGACTACTGCCGTGGATTACTGATTACAGACATAACAAAGTGCATAGTGACCGCTGGAAAATTGAAAATAGTCATTAACAATAGAACTTTGTGTTAAATAGAGAATAAACGGGAGACCACGTGTGAGCCAGTGAACGAGGCTTTGTGTACATGCGTGTATTAGGATAAAAAACAAAACAAAAAAAATAGTGAACGGTGATTCGTGGAACAGTGATGTGGAACGGGTATCACAACAACATAAGAGTTGGAAGTGAATATTATAAATATAGAACACTAGAAATATAAAATAGTGGCAAGAGGCGGCATCAGTGGTTATAAATCGGGTAACTGGAAACTGGTGACATCAACCTGGGCCACAAGAGGTCACCTGTACTGACCGGGGGACCAGCCTCGCTACCTACGCTAAGTACCTGCCATAAAGTTTGAACAAAATAACACACATAATATTACAAATATACGATATACATATAATATTATAATATTAAACATATAAATATATATACATATATATTGTTACAAATATACAATATACATATAATATTATAAATATATAGATATATACAACAAAACAAGGCAATATGGGAGTAAATAAACAAATTTGTGGCCACTGTAACATCTTCTTAAAGACGAAGGCAACGGGAATTGAATGTTATATCTGTAAGACTAGATTCCATTCGGTTGTACAGGAGTGAGTAACACTACGGCACTGAGAGCTGGCCACTTGCTCTGGGTGTGTAAAAATGACCTGCCAGCTTGGAATATCCTAAAAAACCTTCTAGATAACATGACGCATGAACGGAAAACATCATTCATTGGAAGCCTACCAGCCATCCAGAAGGAGTGGGAAAGGAACAACAATTCTAATATACAAGGGGCGGAGGCTATAGTCAGGGATGAAACTGAGGCTGAAACTCAGGAAGTTGCAAACTCTGACTCAGTAGGCCAGGATGTAGATGACAGTAAACTAGAAAGTGTACCAGACAGCACTGACAGCTCGATAGGTACAGACACCACGACGGTTCTCGATAGAGCAATTCAGAACAGAAGGACAGACTTATGCAAATTTTATGCAAAGGGCATATGCAGACATAGATATGCTGGTAATAAGAAAGGATTAGAATGCAGTTACCAACATCCCAAAAAATGTTTAAATATGCTTAGGAAAGGTGAGTGTCGATTTGGATCAATATGTAGGTTTTTCCATCCTGACATGTGCCAAACCTCACTGGAGGACAGAAAATGCTATGACCTTAGCTGCCCACACTTTCACGTGAAAGGCACGGAACGCTACATAAAGAGTGGCAAGCAGGATAATGAATTTGGAGGAAACTCTATAATTTTTTTATACCAGACCGGCAGAGAATTCAAAAGGAGCAGCATGGAGAGTGTATGGAACTGGATGCCAGATCCACTGGCATTCCAGAATTACAGATACAATTACCCACCGAAAGGGAACTACAACTACGACAGAAAACTGCCCTACAACAATCAGTACTGGTCAGAACAAACTCATTATGTCCACGATTAATGGACGTGCCGAAAAAGTCTCCCATTCAAACTATCACTAATAGAGTAACCTCATTCATCTTTGCCAACATACAAGGACTGAAAACAAGAACAAACAACAAAGTACAGTTCATAAATGGCCTCCTCACGGAGTCAAATGCAGTATTTGGAGCTTTCACAGAAACCCATGCAGGGGAATTGTTGGACAGTGAGATCTGGATTCCAGGATATAACCTATACAGGTGTGATAGGAAAATTAGGTCACATGGAGGAGTGGGTCTGTATATTAGGGAAGACCTTGTATGCTCGGAGCTCCTAAGCGTTACAAATGAGGTGGTAGAGGTACTGGGATTAAAAATAGAGAAAATAAATTTAGTGATTATACTAATATACAAACCGCCAGATGCAACGGCTGAGGAATTCACAGAACAGATAAGCAAAATAGAGAATAGCCTTGATAATTTGGAGAACCCGATACCTGATATTATTTTCCTAGGTGACTTCAACTTGCCTAGTCTCAGGTGGAAAATAGCAAACAATAATATTATACCAGGAAATCTATCAGGACCTAACCAACCACAGATTAGAGAACTACTTAGATTCTGTGACAAATTTTCACTCAATCAGCAGATATCGGAGCCAACGAGAAATGAAAATATTCTAGATCTGGTCTTTACGAACAATGAAGACATTATCAGAGACATTACGATATCAGATACCACATACTCAGATCACAAACTCATTGAAGTGCAAACGACCATCAATACTCAGAATAGACCTAAAACGTTGATAAAGCGAGAGGGGCTATTCAGTAAATTCAATTTTAATAATAAAAGGATAGACTGGGAGATAATAAACAGGGAACTTACAAACATTCCATGGGGAATTGTTCTAAATAATACAAGTCCTACAGAAGGAATAGAAAAACTTACTTCAGAAGCGTATCAAGTCTGTCTGAAACATGTTCCTTTGAGGAAAGCCAGAAAGAGATCTAACGTAGAAAGAGAACGCAGACGACACTATAAACGCAGGAAAAAAATAACGGAACTGCTTATGCAGACACGAATTTACCGTCAAAGAAGGAATAATTTAAATAGGGAGATTGAAGAAATCGAGCGGAAATTGAAACACTCATATGAAACTGAAGAAAGGCAGTTAGAACAGAAAGCAATTCAGGAAATAAAGAAAAATCCAAAATATTTCTTCTCATATGCGAAATCAAAAGCAAAAACCACTGCCAGTATTGGACCTATTCGTACAAGTGAAGGTTCATACACGGAGGATGACAAAGAAATTAGTGAAATCCTAAAAAAGCAGTATGAGGACATGTTTAGCACTCCAATAAACAACATGAAGGTGGAAGATCCAGACAATTTCTTTATGCGGGATATTCAAACCCCTGTAAATATAACTGATATAAACACGAGCGCACTAAATTTTGAAAAAGAAATTGAAAACATGCCCATGCACTCGGCCCCAGGTCCAGACTCATGGAATTCAATATTTATAAAGAAATGCAAAGTGCTGGTAGCACAGGCACTCAGTACAGTGTGGAGGAAGAGCTTGGACACGGGGGAGATACCAGATGCACTTAAAGTAGCAGACATAGCCCCTCTACACAAGGGAGGGAGCAAAGCATTGGCAAAAAATTATAAACCAGTTGCACTAACATCGCACATCATAAAAGTATTTGAGAGAGTGATTAGGAGTCAGGTCACCAATTTCATGGAGACCAATGACCTTCATAACCCAGGCCAACATGGATTTCGAGCGGGAAGATCGTGCCTCTCACAGCTACTTGAGCACTACGACAAAGTCACTGAGGCATTAGAAGAGAAACAGAATGCTGATGTGATATACACGGACTTCGCAAAGGCTTTCGATAAATGTGACCATGGCGTGATAGCACACAAAATGAAGTCAATGGGAATAACCGGTAAAGTAGGACGCTGGATACTCAGTTTTCTGTCAAACAGGACTCAGCGAGTAACTGTCAATCATATAAAATCTAGTCCAAGTGCAGTGAAAAGCTCTGTACCTCAGGGTACAGTCCTTGCACCACTGCTTTTCCTTATTCTCATATCAGATATAGACAAAAATACAAGTCACAGCTTCGTATCATCCTTTGCAGATGACACAAAAATCAGTATGAAAATTACCTCGGCTGAGGACATTGAAAAACTTCAAGCTGATATTAATCAAGTTTTCGACTGGGCATCAGAAAATAACATGATGTTTAACAGTGATAAATTCCAGGTACTCAGGTACGGTAAAAATGAGGACCTTAAACATAATACAGAGTACAAAACACAATCAAATGTACCCATAGTAGGAAAACAGCATGTAAAGGATTTGGGAATAATAATGTCTGACGACCTAACGTTTAAGGAGCATAACCAAGCAAATATTGCGACAGCCAGAAAAATGATAGGATGGATTACGAGAACTTTCAAATCGAGGGATCCCATCACAATGGTTGTACTCTTCAAGGCACTTGTGTTGTCCCGTCTTGAGTACTGCTCAGTACTCACTTCCCCCTTCAAAGCAGGAGAGATTGCTGAAATAGAGGGAATACAGAGAACATATACGGCACGCATAGACGCAATAAAGCACCTAAATTATTGGGATCGTCTCAAAGCCCTCCAAATGTACCAACCCGTTCTCGCAAATTTAATAAGTCAATATTGACTTATTAACTACGTGCATAGGTGATATTCTAAACATAATAGATACCCTTAAAAAGATTCATAGAAAACACCGACCTTACCTAACCTTGTTAGTATCTTAAGATAAGCATCTTATTGCTTCGTAATTACAATTATTACTTAACCTATACCTATTATAGGTTAGGTAATAATTGTAATTACGAAGCAATAAGATGCTTATCTTAAGATACTAACAAGGTTAGGTAAGGTCGGTGTTTTCTATGAATCTTTTTAAGGGTATCTATTATGTTAAGTATGTCACCTATGCACATATTTAAGAAGTCAATATTGACTTATTAAATTTGCGAGAACGGGTTGAATGTACTCACTAGAAAGAAGACGTGAGAGATATCAAATAATATACACCTGGAAGATACTGGAGGGCCAAGTACCAAATCTACACAGTAAAATAACAACATACTGGAGTGAACGACATGGAAGAAAATGTAGAATAGAACCAATGAAGAGCAGAGGTGCCATAGGTACAATCAGAGAACACTGTATAAACATCAGAGGTCCGCGGTTGTTCAACGTCCTCCCAGCAAGCATAAGAAATATTGCCGGAACAACCGTGGACATTTTCAAGAGGAAACTAGATTTATTCCTCCAAGGAGTGCCGGACCAACCGGGCTGTGGTGGGTATGTGGGCCTGCGGGCCGCTCCAAGCAACAGCCTGGTGGACCAAACTCTCACAAGTCGAGCCTGGCCTCGGGCCGGGCTTGGGGAGTAGAAGAACTCCCAGAACCCCATCAACCAGGTATCAACCAGGTATAACGAACAATCACCCTGCTATTATCAGACCTGTAAATGATGCATCAAATAAAGGAGTACTTAGCTGTGGGCACTGTATAAGTATTAAGATTGCCGTCATTTCGCATCCCAGGCTCCGGTGAACCTATCCTGGATAGTGATGCGCTTCAAGTTGGCTGATCAAGTGTCGTCAGGAACCAAATCAAGGGGTCCCTTATTTAACACCAGAACTAGTTGAAGATATTATCTGCAAGGTCATTCACGACTCACAGTGGCGGCTTTCATCTGAGGATGGATAACACCTGTCCTATTTGCTGGACAATGGCGTCTTTTATGAGTACGGTAAGCGCAGCTTTGCCTCCTTTCGGCTCTGCACGTGTCCGCGTACTGAGGAGGATGGCGTCCCTCCAACCCACGCCGAGTCGACGTTCATAACACAAATTATTGTCTCGAACATTAATATTTCTCGCATTCGCGCTTGAAACTTTAAAGACTGGACGGGTTTATTATTTAGAGGAACAAAATATTATTATTTACCAATTTAAGAATAGTAAATATATAAGGGAGAGGAATTATTGTCTCCCCATGACATTCATTGATGACGTTAACTCTATCGCGAGGTAGACACTATGATTCTAACGCTCTATTCGGCTTTTAGTTAGAGAACAATTCGTCTGCAATCAGTTGTCATGCAGAATGCTTTAATTATGGAGAATCGTATTTAATTCTCACACAAATTGGATATAATGTGTTTACTGTAAGGAAATCTGACGCAATACTGGCGTCAGGTGGCGTGAGAATTCTAGCCTACTGCACAGATGAATTATTAGTACATGAGAATTCTACGAGTTGTGAATTTTACTTACTACAATATTTAGTATGGTTAGTAACAAGTAATGAGAATACAACAATGCTGTATTCGGTGTTGGAAATATCCAACAGCCACCACCAACTCCACCACCACCACCGCCACCACCACCACAACCACCACCAGCTACACCACCCTCATCTCACATGAGTACACCCGTGCTGCTTGAGGTGCCACCACCACCACCACTAGCTACACTACCATCATCCCACATTAGTACACCAGTGCTGCTTGAGGTGCAACCACCACCACCACCACCACCAGCTACACCCTTATCATCTCACATGAGTACTCCCGTGCTGCTTGAGGTGCCGCACCACCACCACCACCTACACCACCATCATCCCACATGAGTACACCCGTGCTACTTGAGGTACTACCACCACCACCACCACCAGCTACACCACCATCATCCCACATGAGTTCACCCGTGCTGCTTGAGGTGCCACCACCACCACCTCCACCATCATCATCTCACATGAGTACACCCGTGCTGCTTCAGGTGCCACCATCACCACCACCACCAGCTACACCACCATCATCTCACATGAGTACAAACGTGTTGCTTTAGGTGCCACCACCAGCACCACCACCACCACCAGCTACACCTTTATCATCTCACATGAGTACTCCCGTGCTGCTTGAGGTGCCGCACCACCACCATCGCCACCACCACCACCACCACCAGCTACACCACCATCATCCCTCATGAGTACACCCTTGCTGCTTGAGGTGCCACCACCACCACCACCACCAGCTACAACCCCACCATAACCACCACCACCACCACCACCACCAGCTACACCACCACCACAACCACCACCACCAGCTACACCACCACCACCAGCTACACCACCATCATCCCACATGAGTACACCTGTGCTGCCTGAGGTGCCACCACCACCACCACGAGCTACACCACCATCATCCCACATGAGTACACCCGTGCTGCTTGAGGAACCACCATTACCACCACCACCACTATCTACACCACCATCACCCCACATGAGTACACCCGTGCTGCTTGAGGTACCACCACCACCACCACCAGCTACACCACCATCATCTCACAAGAGTACAACCGTGCTGCTTGAGGTACCACAATTATCACCACCACCACCACCACCAGCTACACCACCATCATCCCACATGAGTACACCCGTGATGCTTGAGGTGCCACCACCACCACCATCAACCCACATGAGTACACCCGTGCTGCTTGAGGTCCCACCAACACCACCACCAGACCCACCACCATCATCTCACTTAAGTACACACGTGTTGCTTGAGGTGCCACCACCACCATCACCACCACCACCAGCTACACCAGCATCATCCTACATGAGTACACTCGTGCTGCTTAAGGGGCCACCACCAACTCCACCACCACCACCACCACCAAGACCACAACCACCAGCTACACTACTATCATCCCACATGAGTACACCCGTGCTTCTTGAGGTGCCACCACCACCACCAGCTACACCACCCCCATCTCACTTGAGTACACCTGTGCTGCTTGAGGTGCCACCACCACCTCCACCACCACCAGTTAAATCACCATCATCCCACATGAGTACACCAGTGCTGCTTGAGGTGCCACCACCACCACCACCACCAGCTACACCACCATCATCCCACATGAGTACACCCGTGTTACTTGGGGTAACCACCACCACCGCCACCACCAGATACACTACCATCATCCCACATGAGTACACCCGTGCTGCTTGAAGTGCCACCACCACCACCACCATCATCCCACATGAGTACACCCTTGTTGCTTGAGGTGCCACCATCACCAGCTACACCAGCATCATCCAACATGATTACACCCGTGCTGCTTGAGGTGCCACTACAACCAACACCACCACCAGCTACACCACCATCATCTCACATGAGTACACTCGTGCTGCTTGAGGTGCCACCACCATCACCACCACCACCACCACCACCATCACCAGCTATACTACCATCATCCCACATGAGTACTCCCGTGCTTCCTGAGGTGCCACCACCATAACCACCCCCACCACCACCTGCTACACCACCATCATCTCACATGAGTACACCCGTGCTACTTGAGGTGCCACCACCACTTCGACCACCACCACCACCACCACCACGACCAAGAGCTAAACCACCATCATCCGACATGAATACACCAGTGCTGCTTGAGGTGCCACCACCACCACCACCAGCTACACCACCATCATCTCACATGAGTACACCCGTGCTGCTTGAGGTACCACCATTACCACCACCACCACCACCAACACCAGCTACACCACTATCATCCCACATGAGTACATCCGTGCTGCTTGAGGTACCACCATTACCACCACCACCACCACCACCACCACCAGCTACACCACCATCATCCCACATGAGTACACCCGTGCTGCTTGAGGTGCCACCACCACCATCATCCCACATGAGTACAACCCGTGCTGCTTGAGGTACCACCATTACCACCACCACCACCACCAGCTACACCACCATCATCCCACATGAGTACACCCGTGCTGCTTGAGGTGCCACCACCACCAGCACCACCACTATCATCCCACATGAGTACACCCGTGCTGCTTGAGGTACCACCATTACCACCACCACCACCACCACCACCAGCTACACCACCATCATCCCACATGAGTACACCCGTGCTGCTTGGGGTGCCAACACCACCACAACCTCCAGCCCAAACACCATCATCTCACATGAGTACACACTTGTTGCTTTAGGTGCTACCAACTCCACCACTACCATCACTACCACCAGCTACACCTCCATCATCTCACATGAGTACACCTGTGCTGCCTGAGGTGCCACCACCACCACCACCAGCTACACCACCATCATCCTACATGAGTACACTCGTGCTGCTTCAGGGGCCACCACCAACTCCACCACCACCACCACCAAGACCACCACCACCAGCTACACTACTATCATCCCACATGAGTACACCCGTGCTTCTTGAGGTGCCACCACCACCACCAGCTACACCACCCTCATCTCACTTGAGTACACCCGTGCTGCTTGAGGTGTCACCACCACCTCCACCACCACCAGTTAAACCACCATCATCCCACATGAGTACACCAATACTGCTTGAGGTGCAACCACCACCACCACCACCAGCTACACCACCATCATCCCATATGAGTACACCCGTGGTGCTTGAAGTGCCACCACCACCACCATCATCCCACATGAGTACACCCTTGCTACTTGAGGAGCCACCACCATCATCCCACATGAGTACCCCCGTGCTGCTTGAGGTGCCACCACCATCTCCACCACCACCACCACCACCATCACCAGCTACACCAGCATCATCCAACATGAATACACCCGTGCTGCTTAAGGTGCCACTACAACCACCACCACCACCATCACCACCACCAGCTACACCTCCATCATCCCACATGAGTACACTCGTGCTGCTTGAGGTGCCACCACCATCTCCACCACCACCACCACCACCATCACCAGCTATACTACCATCATCCCACATGAGTACACCCGTGCTTCTTGAGGTGCCACCACCACTTCCACCACCAACACCACCACCACGACCACCAGCTAAACCACCACCATCATCTCACATGAATACACCAGTGCTGCTTGAGGTGCCACCACCACCACCACCAGCTACACCACCATCATCTCACATGAGTACACCCGTGCTGCTTCAGGTGCCACCAGCACCACCACCATCATTCCACATGAGTACACCCGTGCTTCTTGAGGTGCCACCACCACTTCCACCACCAACACCACCACCACCACCACCAGCTACACCACTATCATCCCACATGAGTACACCCGTGCTGCTTGAGGTACCACCATTACCACCAACACCACCACCACCAGCTACACCACCATCATCCCACATGAGTACACCCGTGCTGCTTGAGGTGCCACCACCACCAGCACCACCACCATCATCCCACATGAGTACACCCGTGTTGCATGAGGTGCCACCACCACCACAACCTCCAGCACCACCACCATCATCTCACATGAGTACACACTTGTTGCTTTAGGTGCTACCACCACCACCACTACCATCACTACCACCAGCTACACCTCCATCATCTCACATGAGTACACCCGTGCTGCTTGAGGTGCCACCACCACCACCACCACCACCACCAGCATCATCCCATATGAGTACACCCGTGCTGCTTGAGGTGCCACACCACCACCACCACCATCGCCACCACCACCATCACCACCAGCTACACCAACATCATCCCACATGATGAGAGGAAATTCTTCAGGAGTCAGAGAAGGAAAAAGACTTGGGGGTTGATATCACGCCAGACCTGTCTCCTGCAGCTCATATCAAGCGAATAACATCAGCGGCATATGCCAGGCTGGCCAACATACGAACGGCATTCAGAAACTTGTGTAAAGAATCATTCAGAACTTTGTATACCACATATGTCAGGCCAATCCTGGAGTATGCAGCCCCAGCATGGAGTCCATATCTAGTCAAGGATAAGACTAAACTGGAAAAGGTTCAAAGGTTTGCCACCAGACTAGTACCCGAGCTGAGAGGTATGAGCTACGAGGAGAGACTACGGGAATTAAACCTCACTTCGCTGGAAGACAGAAGAGTTAGGGGGGACATGATCACCACATTCAAGATTCTGAAGGGGATTGATAGGGTAGATAAAGACAGTCTATTTAACACAAGGGGAACACGCACAAGGGGACACAGGTGGAAACTGAGTGCCCAAATGAGCCACAGAGATATTAGAAAGAACTTTTTTAGTGTCAGAGTGGTTGACAAATGGAATGCATTAGGGGGTGATGTGGTGGAGGCTGACTCCATACACAGTTTCAAGTGTAGATATGACAGAGCCCGATAGGCTCAGGAATCTGTACACCTGTTGATTGACGGTTGAGAGGCGGGACCAAAGAGTCAGAGCTCAACCCCCGCAAACACAACTAGGTGAGTACATGAGTACTCCCGTGCTGCTTGAGGTGCCACCAACACCACCACCACCACCACCACCACCACCACCACCAGCTAGACCACCATCATCCCACATGAGTACACCCGTGCTGCTTGAGGTGCCACCAACACCACCACCACCACCATCGTTACCACCACCACCACCACCACCAGATACACCACCATTATCCCTCATGAGTACACCCTTGCTGCTTGAGGTGCCACCACCACCACCAGCTACACCACCACCACAACCACCACCACCATCACCACCAGCTACACCTCCACCACAACCACCACCACCACCAAAACCAGCTACACCACCATCATCCCACCTTATTACACCCGTGCTGCTTGAGGTGCCACCACCACCACCACCAGATACACTACCATCATCCCACGTTAGTACACCCTTGCTGCTTGAGGAGCCACCACCATCATCCTACATGAGTACACCCGTGCTTCTTGAGGTGCCACCACCACCACCACCTGCTACATCACCATCATCTCATATGAGTTCACCCATGCAACTTGAGGTGCCACCACCACTTCCACCACCACCACCACCACCACCATCAACACCACCATCACCCCACATGAGAACACCCGTGCTGTTTGAGGTACCACCACCACCACCACCACCACCAACAGCTACACCACCATCATCTCACATGAGTACGCCCATGCTGCTTGAGGTACCACAATTACCACCACCACCACCACCACCAGCTACACCACTATCATCCCACAAGAGTACACGCGTGCTGCTTGAGGTACCACCACCACCACCACCACCCCCACCACCATCAACACACATGAGTATACCCGTGATGCTTGAGGTGCCACCACCACCACCACCAGCCCCACCACCATCATCTCACATGAGTACACCCATGCTGCTTGAGGTGCCACCACCACCACCACCAGCTACACCACCATCATCCCACATTAGTACACCAGTGGTGCTTGAGGTGCAACCACCACCTACACCACCATCATCCCACATGAGTACACCCGTGCTACTTGAGGTACTACCACCACCACCACCACCACCACCAGCTACACCACCATCATCCCACATGAGTTCACCCGTGCTGCTTGAGGTGCCACCACCACCACCATCATCATCTCACATGAGTACACCCGTGCTACTTCAGGTGCCACCACCACCACCACCACCAGCTACACCACCATCGTCTCACATGAGTACACATGTGTTGCTTTAGGTGCCACCACCAACACCACCACCACCAGCTACACCTTTATCATCTCACACGAGTACTCCCGTGTTGCTTGAGGTCCCGCACTACCACCACCACCACCAGATACACCACTATCATCCCACATGAGTACACCCGTGCTGCTTGAGGTGCCACCAACACCACCACCACCACCATCACCACCACCACCACAACCACCAGCTACACCACCATCATCCAACATGAGTACACCCGTGCTGCTTGAGGTGCCACCACCACCACCACCACCAGCTACAACCCCACCATAACCACCACCACCACCACCACCACCAGCTACACCACCACCACAACCACCACCACAACCACCACCACCAGCTACACCACCACCACCAGCTACACCAACATCATCCCACATCAGTACACCTGTGCTGCCTGAGGTGCCACCACCACCACCACCAGCTACACCACCATCATCCTACATGAGTACACTCGTGCTGCTTGAGGGGCCACCACCAACTCCACCACCACCACCAAGACCACCACCACCAGCTACACTACTATCATCCCACATGAGTACACCCGTGCTTCTTGAGGTGCCACCACCACCACCAGCTACACCACCCTCATCTCACTTGAGTACACCCGTGCTGTTTGAGGTGCCACCACCACCTCCACCACCACCAGTTAAACCACCATCATCCCACATGAGTACACCCGTGCTGCTTGAAGTGCCACCACAACCACCATCATCCCACATGAGTACACCCTTGCTACTTGAGGAGCCACCACCATCATCCCACATGAGTAACCCCGTGCTTCTTGAGGTGCCACCACCACTTCCACCACCAACACCACCACCACGACCACCAGCTAAACCACCATCATCTCACATGAATACACCAGTGCTGCTTGAGGTGCCACCACCACCACCACCAGCTACACCACCATCATCTCACATGAGTACACCCGTGCTGCTTGAGGTACCACCATTACCACCACCACCACCACCACCACCAGCTACACCACTATCATCCCACATGAGTACACCCGTGCTGCTTGAGGTGCCACCATTACCACCAACACCACCACCACCAGCTACACCACCATCATCCCACATGAGTACACCCGTGCTGCTTGAGGTGCCACCACCACCAGCACCACCACCATCATCCCACATGAGTACACCCGTGCTGCTTGAGGTGCCACCACCACCACAACCTCCAGCACCACCACCATCATCTCACATGAGTACACACTTGTTGTTTTAGGTGCTACCACCACCACCACTACCATCACTACCACCAGCTACACCTCCATCATCTCACATGAGTACACCCGTGCTGCTTGAGGTGCCACCACCACCACAACCTCCAGCACCACCACCATCATCTCACATGAGTACACACTTGTTGCTTTAGGTGCCACCACCACCACCATCATTTCACATGAGTACAAACGTGTAGCTTTAGGTGCCACCACCACCACCACCACCACCAGCAGCTACACCTCCATCATCTCACATGAGTACACCCGTGCTGCTTGAGGTGCCACCACCACCAGCATCATCCCATATGAGTACACCCGTGCTGCTTGAGGTGCCACACCACCACCATCGCCATCACCACCACCACCACCAGCTACACCAACATCATCCCACATGAGTACTCCCGTGCTGCTTGAGGTGCCACCAACACTACCACCACCACCACCACCACCACCACCACCACCACCACCACCAGCTACACCACCATCATCCCACATGAGTACACCCGTGCTGCTTAAGGTACCACCATTACCACCACCACTACCACCACCATCAGCTACACCACTATCATCCCACATGAGTACAACAGTGCTGCTTGAGGTACCACCATTACCACCACCACCACCACCACCAGCTACAGCACCATCATCCCACATGAGTACTCCCGTGCTGCTTGAGGTGCCACCACCACCACAACCACCACCACCAGCTACACCAGCATCATCCTACATGAGTACACTTGTGCTGCTTGAGGGGCCACCCCCAACTCCACCACCACCACCACCACCCCCACCACCAGCTACACTACCATCATCCCACATGAGTACACTCGTGCTTCTTGAGGTGCCACCACCACCACCACCACCACCACCAGATACACTACCATCAACCCACATGAGTACACCCTTGCTGCTTGAGGTGCCACCACCACCACCATCATCCCACATGAGTACACTCGTGCTTCTTGAGGTGCCACCACCACCACCACCACCAGCTACACTACCATCATCCCACATGAGTACACTCGTGCTTCTTGAGGTGCCACCAGCACCACCACCACCAGCTACACTACCATCATCCCACATGAGTACACCCGTGCTGCTTGAGGTTCCACTACAACCACCACCACCACCATCACCACCACCAGATACACCTCCATCATCCCACATGAGTACACTCGTGCTGCTTGAGGTGCCACCACCACCACCACCACCACCACCACCACCAGCTACATCACTATAATCCCATATGAGTACAATAGTGCTGCTTGAGGTACCACCACTACCACCACCACCACCACCAGCTACATCACCATCATCTCACATGAGTACACCCGTGCTGCTTGAGGTACCACCATTGCCACCACCACCAGCTACACCACTATCATCCCACATGAGTACAACAGTGCTGCTTGAGGTACCACCATTACCACCACCACCACCACAATCTACAGCACCATCATCTCACATGAGTTCACTCGTGCTGCTTGAGGTGCCACCACCACCACCACCACCACCACCACCACCAGCTACACCAGCATCATTCTACATGAGTACACTTGTGCTGCTTGAGGGGCCACCACCAACTCCACCACTACCACCACCACCCCCACCACCAGCTACACTACCATCAACCCACATGAGTACACCCTTACTGCTTGAGGTGCCACCACCACCACCATCATCCCACATGAGTACACTCGTGCTTCTTGAGTTGCCACCACCTCCACCACCACCAGCTACACTACCATCATCCCATATGAGTACACTCGTGCTTCTTGAGGTGCCACCACCACCACCACCAGCTACACTACCATCATCCCACATGAGTACACCCGTGCTGCTTGAGGTGCCACTACAACCACCACCACCACCATCACCACCACCAGCTACACCTCCATCATCCCACATGAGTACACTCGTGCTGCTTGAGGTGCCACCACCACCACCACCACCAGCTACACCACTATCATCCCATATGAGTACAACAGTGCTGCTTGAGGTACCACCGTTACCACCACCACCACCACCACCAGCTACAGCACCATCATCTGACATGAGTTCACCCGTGCTGCTTGAGGTGCCACCACCACCACCACCACCACCACCACCAGCTACACCAGCATCATCCTACATGAGTACACTTGTGCTGATTGAGGGGCCACCACCAACTCCACCACCACCACCACCACCACCACCCCCACCACCAGCTACACTACCATCATTCCACATGAGTACACTCGTGCTTCTTGAGGTGCCACCACCACCACCACCACCAGATACACTACCATCAACCCACATGAGTACACCCTTGCTGCTTGAGGTGCCACCACCACCACCATCATCCCACATGAGTACACTCGTGCTTCCTGAGGTGCCACCACCACTACCAGCTACACTACCATCAACCCACATGAGTACACTCGTGCTGCTTGAGGTGCCACCACCACGAACACCGTCACCAGCTACACTACCATCAACCCACATGAGGACACCCATGCTGCTTGAGGTGCCACCACCACCACCATCATCACACATGAGTACACTCGTGCTTCCTGAGGTGCCACCACCACTACCAGCTACACTACCATCAACCCACATGAGTACACTCGTGCTGCTTGAGGTGCCACCACCACGAACACCGTCACCAGCTACACCTCCATCATCCCACATGAGTACACTCTTGCTGCTTGAGGTGCCACCGCCATCTCCACCACCACCACCACCAGCTATATTACCATCATCCCACATGAGTACACCCGTGCTTCTTGAGGTGCCACCACCACCACCACCCCCACCACCACCTGCTACACTACCATCATCTCACATGAGTACACCCGAACAAAGTTCACTTTATAGATGGTCTCCTTCATGAGGCAAATGCAGTGTTTGCAGCCCTAACGGAAACTCACACAAAGGACTACCTTGATGGTGAAATATGGATCTTAGAATACAATCTCTTCAGATGTGATAGGAAACACCGGCTTCAGGGTGGGGTCAGCCTTTACACCAAAGACACACTCATCTGTACTGAGCTGCTAAACATCTCAAATGATATGGTGGAAGTGCTGATAGTCAAAATAGAGATCCTAAATGTAGTTGTTGTCCTTGTTTATAAGTCGCCGGAGGCAAACCCTCAGCAGTTTAAAGACCAACTAATGAAAATAGAACACTGCTTGGAAAACCTCGCAAATCCAGCTCCGAACATTATCCTGCTTGGGGACTTCAACCTACGGCACATGAAATGGAAGCACCTGGCTAATTCACTAATATCAGAAAGAATACCAGGAAGTAGCCTAAATGAACAGGCACATGCAAATGACCTGCTACGGATGTGCGATAAGTTTGCCTTAAACCAGCAAATAGTAGAACCAACTAGGAAGGAGAACACCCTGGACCTCATTTTCACTAATAATGATGAATTGATCAGGAACATAATGATTACAAATACCTGTTACTCATATCACAACTTAATTGAAGGTCTGACAACCATGGGGAATGGACCTTCAAAACCAGTCCAGATTCCCGGTGGGGGAGATTTCAGCAAATTCAACTTCAATAATAAACAGATAAACTGGGAGCAAATAAACCAGGACTTCACAGAAATAAACTGGGAAGAACACCTAGAAAATGCAAACCTGAACCAGTGCCTGGAAAAAATAAGCTCAGTAGCACTAGAAATATGTTCAAACCGCATACCCCTAAGAAAAAAGAGAAAGAGGTGCAGATTGGAACGGGAACGTCGTTCCCTATATAGGAGAAGAAAACGAATCGCGGAACAACTTGAGAGTCGCACCCTATCTCAAGAACGGCGAAGAAGGTTAGGTAGAGAAATAGAAACAATTGAACTCAATCTACAAGAATCATACAAAACCCAGGAGAGGCAAAGAGAGCAAAAGGCCATCAGTGAAATAGAGAGAAATCCGAAATATTTTTTCTCCTATGCAAAATCAAGATCAAAAACCACATCTAGTATCGGGCCCATGCGAAAGGGAGATGGAACTTTCACCGATGACAACAAAGAAATGAGCGAGTTACTGAGGAAGCAGTACGACTCTGTTTTCAGCGAGCCATTAAATGCACTAAAGATTGATAACCCTAATGAATTTTTCATGGATATGATACCAACATCAAATCATATATCAGACGTCGCCTTATCCCCACTAGATTTTGAAGAAACCATAAACAGTATGCCTATGCACTCTGCACCAGGCCCGGATTCTTGGAACTCCATATTCATCAAGAACTGTAAAAAAACACTATCGCAGGCCCTTCATATTCTGTGGAGACAAAGCCTAGATACTGGCGTTATCCCTGACATACTAAAAATAGCAGAGATAGCACCACTCCATAAAGGAGGAAATAAGGCAGAGGCAAAAAATTACAGACCAATAGCACTAACATCGCACATCATAAAAAATTTTGAGAGAGTGCTAAGAAGTAAGATCACAAAATACATGGAATCACAGCATCTCCATAACCCCGGACAACATGGTTTCAGAACAGGGCGCTCTTGCCTGTCGCAGTTGCTGGACCACTATGATATGGCATCAGATGCAATGGAAGACACACAAAACGCTGATGTAATTTACACAGATTTCGCAAAAGCTTTTGATAAATGTGACCATGGTGTTATTGCACATAAAATGCGTTCAAAAGGAATTACAGGGAAAATAGGCAGACGGATCTACAATTTCCTGCCTAACACAACCCAATGTGTAATAGTCAACAAAATAAAATCCAGCCCATCAACCGTGAAGAGCTCAGTCCCCCAGGGTACTGTACTTGCTCCAGTACTTTTTCTCATCCTCATATCGGACATAGACCAGAACACAACCTATAGCACTGTATCATCTTTTGCAGATGACACTACGATTTTCATGAGAGTTGGCAACATAGAGGACACGGCAAACCTCCAATCAGATGTAGATCAGGTCTTTCTATGGGCTACAGAAAATAATATGGTGTTTAACGAGGATAAGTTCCAGCTCATGCGCTACGGAAAAATTGAAAATATAAAAACAGAAACCACGTATAAAACTCAGGCAAATCATAACATAGAACGAAAAGGCAATGTAAAGGATCTGGGTGTACTCATGTCGGAAGACCTTACCTTTAAAGAACACAATAAAGTAACCGTCACAACTGCAAGAAAAATGACAGGTTGGATAACAAGAACTTTCCACACTAGAGATGCTATACCGATGATGATACTTTTCGAAACGCTTGTGCTCTCTAAAGTGGAGTACTGCTGCACAATGACAGCCCCTTTCAAAGCTGGAGAAATTGCCGACCTGTAGAGCGTGCAGAGATCCATTACTGCTAGAATCCACTCAGTAAAACATCTAAATTACTGGGACCGACTAAAGAGCCTAAATCTGTACTCCCTTGAGCGCAGGCGGGAGAGATACATAATAATTTACACGTGGAAAATATTTGAGGGGCTGGTCCCAAACCTGCACACAGAAATAACATCACATGAGACCAGGAGGCATGGCAGGATGTGCAGAATACCCCCGTTGAAAAGCAGAGGTGCAACAGGTACTCTGAGAGAGAACTCTATCAACATCAGAGGCCCGAGACTGTTCAACACGCTTCCGCTACACATAAGGGGCATAACTGGCCGACCGCTCACAGTGTTCAAGAGAGAACTGGATAAGCACCTCCAAAGGATACCTGATCAACCAGGCTGTGACTCATACGTCAGGCTGCGAGCAGCCGCGTCTAACAGCCTGGTTGATCAGTCCAGCAACCAGGAGGCCTGGTCGACGACCGGGCCTTGGGGATACAAAGCCCCGGAAGCACCTCAAGGTAAACCGTGCTACTTGTGGTGCCACCACCACTTCCACCACCACCACGACCACCACGACCACCAGCTAAACCACCATCATCTCACATGAATACACCAGTGTTGCTTGAGGTGCCACCACCACCACCAGCTACACCACCATCATCCCACATGAGTACACCCGTGCTGCCTGAAGTGCCACCAACACCACCACCACCATCATCCCACATGAGTACACCCGTGCTGCTTGAGGTACCAACATTACCACCACCACCATCTACACCACCATCACCCCACATGAGTACACCCGTGCTGCTTGAGGTACCACCACCACCACCACCAGCTACACCACCATCATCTCACATGAGTACGCCCGTGCTGCTTTATGTACCACCATTACCACCACCACCACCACCACCAGCTACACCACTATCATCCCACATGAGTACACCCGTGCTGCTTGAGGTACCCCCACCACCACCACCACCCCCACCACCATCAACCCACATGAGTACACCCGTGGTGCTTGAGGTGCCACCACCACCACCACCAGCCCCACCACCATCATCTCACATGAGTACACACGTGCTGCTTGAGGTGCCGCCACCACCACCACCAACTACACCAGTATCATCCTACATGAGTACAAGCGTGCTGCTTGAGGGGACACCACCAACTCCACCACCACCACCACCACCACCAGCTACACCACCCTCATCTCACATGAGTACACCGGTGCTGCTTGAGGTGCCACCACCACCTCCACACCACCAGTTAAACCACCCTCATCCCACATGAGTACACCAGTGCTGCTTGAGGTGCAACCACCACCACCACCACCAGCTACACCACCATCATCCCACATGAGTACACCCGTGCTACTTGAGGTACTACCACCACCACCACCACCAGATACACTACCATCATCCCACATGAGTGCACACGTGCTGCTTGAGGTGCCACCACCACCACCATCATCCCACATGAGTACACCCTTGCTACTTGAGGAGCCACCACCATCATCCCACATGAGTACCCCCGTGCTGCTTGAGGTGCCACCACCACCACCACCACCAGCTATATTACCATCATCCCACATGAGTACACCCGTGCTACTTGAGGTGCCACCACCACTTCCACCACCACCACCACCACCACAACCACCAGCTAAACCACCATCATCCCACATGAATACACCAGTCCTGCTTGAGGTGCCACCACCACTTCCACCACCAGCACCACCACCACCACCACCTAGACCACCATCATCCCACATGAGTACACCCGTGCTGCTTGAGGTGCCACCACCACCACCACCATCGCCACCACCACCACCACCACCACCATCGCCACCAACACCTCCTCCACCAGCTACACCACCATTATCCCTCATGAGTACACCCTTGCTGCTTGAGGTGCCACCACCACCACCAGCTATACCACCACCACAACCACCACCACCATCACCACCAGCTATACCACCACCACAACCACCACCAGCAACACCACCATCATCCCACATTAGTACACCCGTGCTGCTTTAGGTGCCACCACCACCACTACCACCAGCTACACCACCATCATCCAACATCAGTACACCCGTACTGCTTTAGGTGACACCACCACCACTACCAACACCAGATACACTACCATCATCCCACATGAGTACACCCGTGCTGCTTGAGGTGCCACCACCACCATCATCATCCCACATGAGTACCCCCGTGCTGCTTGAGGTGCCACCACCACGACCACCATCACCAGCTACACCAGCATCATCCCACATGAGTACACCCGTGCTGCTTGAGGTGCCACTACAACCACCACAACCACCATCACCACCACAAGCTACACCTCCATCATCTCACATGAGTACACTCGTGCTGCTTGAGGTGCCACCACCATCTCCACCACCACCACCAGCAGCTATATTACCATCATCCTACATGAGTATACCTGTGCTGCTTGAGGTGCCACCACCACCACCAGATACACTACCATCATCCCACATGAGTACACCCGTGCTGCTTGAGGTGCCACCACCACGAACACCATCACCAGCACCAGCTATATTACCATCATCCCACATGAGTACACCCGTGCTTTTGAGGTGCCACCACCACCACTACCCCTGCCACCACCTGCTACAATACCATCATCTCACATGAGTACACCCGTGCTACTTGTGGTGCCACCACCACTTCCACCACCACCACCACCACCACGACCACCAGCTAAACCACCATCATCCCACATGAATACACCCGTGCTACCTGAAGTGCCACCACCACCACCACCAGATACACCACAATCATCCCACATGAATACACCCGTGCTGCTTGCGGTACCACCATTACCACCACCACCACCACCACCATCTACACCACCATCACCCCACATGAGTACACCCGTGCTGCTTGAGGTACTACCACCACCACCACCAGCACCACCAGCTACACGACCATCATCTCACATGAGTACGCCAGTGATGCTTGAGGTACCAACATTACCACCACCACCACCACCACCTCCCTCACCACCATCAACCCACAAGAGAACACCTGTGGTGCTTGAGGTGCCACCACAACCACCACCAGCCCCACCATCATCATCCCACCTGAGTACACCCGTGCTGCATGAAGTGCCACCACCACCACCAACAGCTACACCACCATCATCCCCTATGAGTACACCCGTGCTGCTTGAGGTGCCACCACCACCACCATCATCCCACATGAGTACACCCGTGTTGCTTGAAGTGCCACCACCACCAGCCCCACCACCATCATCCCACATGAGTACACCCGTGCTGTTTGAGGTACCACCATTACCACCACCACCACCTCCACCACCATCATCCCACGTGAGTACACCCGTGCTGCTTGATGTACCACCAACACCACCACCACCACCACCACCACCACCACCACCAGCTACACCACCATCATCCCACATGAGTACACCCGTGCTGCTTGAGGTACCACCATTACCACCACCACCACCTCCACCACCATCATCCCACATGAGTACACCCGTGCTGCTTGACGTACCACCACCACCACCACCACCACCAGCTACACCACCATCATCTCACATGAGTACGCCCGTGCTGCTTTATGTACCACCATTACCACCACCACCACCACCACCAGCTACACCACTATCATCCCACATGAGTACACCCGTGCTGCTTGAGGTACCACCACCACCACCACCACCCCCACCACCATCAACCCACATGAGTACACCCGTGATGCTTCAGGTGCCACCACCACCACCACCAGCCCCACCACCATCATCTCACATGAGTACACACGTGCTGCTTGAGGTGCCGCCACCACCACCACCACCACCAGCTACACTAGCATCATCCTACATGAGTACAAGCGTGCTGTTTGAGGGGACACCACCAACTCCACCACCACCACCACCACCACCACCACCACCACCACCACCCCCACCACCACCACCACCACCACCACCACCACCAGCTACACCACCCTCATCTCACATGAATACACCCGTGCTGCTTGAGGTGCCACCACCACCACCACCACCACCACCACCACCACCACCACCAGCTACACCACCCTCAGCCCACATGAGTACACCAGTGCTGCTTGAGGTGCAACCACCACCACCACCACCATCATCCCACATGAGTACACCCTTGCTACTTGAGGAGCCACCACCATCATCCCACATGAGTACCCCAGTGCTGCTTGAGGTGCCACCATCACGACCACCATCACCAGCTACACCAGCATCATCCCACATGAGTACACCCGTGCTGCTTGAGGTGCCACTACAACCACCACCACCACCACCACCATCACCACCACCAGCTACACCTCCATCATCCCACATGAGTACACTCGTGCTGCTTTAGGTGCCACCACAATCTCCACCACCACCACCACCACAAGCTATATTACCATCATCCTACATGAGTACACCCGTGCTTCTTGAGGTGCCACCACCACCACCACCCCCACCACCACCTGCTACACCACCATCATCTCACATGAGTACACCCGTGCTACTTGAGGTGCCACCACCACTTCCACCACCACCACGACCACCAGCTAAACCACAATCATCCTACATGAATACACCAGTGTTGCCTGAGGTGCCACCACCACCACCAGCTACACCACCATCATCCCACATGAGTACACCCGTGCTGCATGAAGTGCCACCACCACCACCAACAGCTACACCACCATCATCCCCCATGAGTACACCCGTGCTGCTTGAGGTGCCACCACCACCACCACCATCATCCCACATGAGTACACCCGTGTTGCTTGAAGTGCCACCACCACCAGCCACACCACCATCATCCCACATGAGTACACCCGTGCTGCTTGAGGTACCACCATTACCACCACCACCACCTCCACCACCATCATCCCACATGAGTACACCCGTGCTGCTTGATGTACCACAACCATCATCCCACATGAGTACACCCGTGCTGCTTGATGTACCACCACCACCACCACCACCACCACCACCACCACCACCACCACCAGCTACACCACCATCATCCCACATGAGTACACCCGTGCTGCTTGAGGTACCACCATTACCACCACCACCAGTTACACCACCACCACCACCACCACCAGCTACACCACCCTCATCTCACATGAGTACACCCGTGCTGCTTGAGGTGCCACCACCACCTCCACCACCACCACCACCATCATCGCACATTAGTACACCCGTGCTGCTTGAGGTGCCACCACCACCACCACCACCAGCTACATTAGCATCTTCCTACATGAGTACACCCGTGCTGCTTGAGGTGCCACCACCACCTCCACCACCCACCACCACCACCAGCTACACCACCATCATCTCACATGAGTTCACCCGTGCTGCTTGAGGTGCCACCACCACCACCACCAGCTACATTAGCATCATCCTACATGAGTACACTCGTGCTGCTTGAGGGGCCACCACCAACTCCACCACCACCACCACCAGCTATATTACCATCATCCCACATGAGTACACCCGTGCTTCTTGAGGTCCCACCACCACCACCACCTGCTACACTACCATGATCTCACATGAGTACACCTGTGCTACTTGTGGTGCCACCACCACTTCCACCACCACCACCACCACCACGACCACCAGCTAAACCACCATCATCCCACATGAATACACCACTGTTGCTTGAGGTGCCACCACCACCACCACCATCACCAGCTACACCACCATCATCCCACATGAGTACACCCGTGCTGCTTGAGGTACCACCATTACCACCACCAACACCACCACCATCTACACCACCATCACCCCACATGAGTACACCCGTGCTGCTTGAGGTACTACCTCCACCACCACCACCAGCTACACCACCATCATCTCACCTGAGTACGCCCGTGCTGCTTGAGGTACCACCATTACCACCACCACCACCACCACCACCAGCTACACCACTATCATCCCACATGAGTACACCCGTACTGCTTGAGGTACCACCACCACTACCACCACCAACCTCACCACCATCAACCCACAAGAGTACACCCGTGGTGCTTGTTGGAAATTTCCAACACTAAATACAACACTGTTGTATTCTCATTAATTATTACTAAATCTACTAATCATTGTAGTGATTCAAATTAACCCAACGTAGAGTTCACATGTACTAATAATTACATCTGTACAATAAGGCTAGAATTCTTACGTCACCCGACGCCAGTATTGCATCAGATTCCATTGTAATAAACACATTTATATCCAGTGTGTCTGAGAATTGAATTTGATTCTCTATAGACAACTGTGTTCTGTTTGATAATTAATTACAGATAAACTGATCCCCAACTAAAGCCTAATAGAGCGTTTATAGTTATAACTGTTATCTAGTAATAAATTTAACGTCATGCGTGAATGCCCTGGAGAGACTTTAATTCATATCCATTGTTCGTTTACTATCCTAAAACGGGCAAATAATAATATTTAACTCCTCTAAATAATAAACCCGTCCTTATCCGAGCATTTCAATAACAACTGCGAGATATGATAATATCCGTAATAAATAATTTGTGTAGCAAACGCGGGACGCGGAGCG
This sequence comes from Procambarus clarkii, assembly GCF_040958095.1. Classification (NCBI taxonomy): domain Eukaryota; kingdom Metazoa; phylum Arthropoda; class Malacostraca; order Decapoda; family Cambaridae; genus Procambarus; species Procambarus clarkii. The sequence goes on along the minus strand of NC_091180.1, from coordinate 42,048,518 downwards.
GGGAGAGAGGAGACGCCATTACCCCAGCCACCAGGGTAGACGCCATCAAGAGCTCCAGAAGAAAGTCGCCACTGTGAGGTGTGAAGAACCTTTGCAGACATTAACTTTGCTGGTGTCAGTGTCACTTTACATAACAAGTTGAATTGTCAAGAGATTTAATTTGACATTCGGCCAGAACCTGTTAAATTTTGTTCTATGTAGTACCACGTGATCGGCCAGTGGAGCGCGTCAGTATCTAGGATAGGCTGGACACCACGTGTTCTTTATTACGAAGCCGGAACCTAGGACGCGAACTTCGGCAAGCCTTAACTTACACAGTGCCCATATTAGCTAAGTACCTTTATCCTTATTTGATGCATCATCTAGGGGGGGGTTTGTAGCTGGGTAGCTTGTCGTGACGCCGTGCGACAATAAAAAACTACAGGTCATTATTTATTCTTACTATTTAATCTCAATTTCTTGAACATAGATGTCTAGCAGCTTAATCTGTTGCTACTGAATATAATTTGATTTACAGCGTGTGTGAAGAATTCTCCGAGCTGTCATTTCCAGTGTTAATCATCTCCCAGTGTTCCATGACGAGTCCAGGAGAATCAGAGGACGAGTCGTATCTAACTTCATGGAAATCGTCTTCAAGCTAAGACTCCTTCCGTATTCCTTGATTTCTATTATCTGTATTCTTTTACATGCAGAACTCTGTTTTCATTGGATTGACATGTGTTTATTATAATTATCAATTCTCATGTTCGTAATCTATGTTCTCATTGATGATAAAGATAATGATTCTATAAATGGTCATAGGATTAGATTATTACACATTTGACTGGTGAACGAACCACGCTAGTTCCTGGACGTATTGAGTTCCAGTAATAACCCCCCAATGTAGGTGTTTGAGGCTTTGATTCAGTTAATTATACAGCCCATTAATTATATCAGTGATCATATTCTCTAGTATTTTATCCATAGTTACTGGTTCATCTAGGAATTGTCTAATGATCATATTTTCTTAGTTTCCCTCTTTACTATAAAAGTGGATGGTCCTTCGTTTTGATTTTCATCACATTAACTATTTAAATAAATAGAGTCAAGCCCCAAATGTCCCACATTATGGTCCTTCGAACCGGATAAACATAAATTATAATTATAAATACTAATTAATAATAACTAATCCTTGTGTGATGTAAGCTAGACTAACTATTTAATTAATTGTGTCTGCCAACAGTGTAACACATCAGTTAGTCTAAGTCACACCAACACATTGCTACTTTCACCTCATGTATAAGGTAGCCTTAGTTGGACACAGTCAATTACCCACAACACTTAGACCTATACCTCACACAGAAGTGAGAATCTTTAGGTCACCAGGAGCAACAGCTCATAACTTTTATAACAATTCCACACTAACACCTGTGTTAGAGTGGCCTCACCATCTAACCATTATATACTTAGGTGGTAATGACATCCATCCTACTCGTCATCCAGCTGAGGTGATCAAACACCTGAAAGCCATAATTTCTTCTTTCAAGCTCATCAGTAATTCGGTAGTATTCACGTTAGTGGAACCTCGCCAACCAAGTCAAGATAATCGTTGGGGAGTAACCCCAGAATACTACCAGAGAGCTGCTAAGTACATAAATTTCAGGCTGAAAAAACGAGTGAGATTGGATGCCACTTATATCTAATTTACAGCCAGACCTTATAGACAAAACCTGACTAAAGATGGTGTACACTTGTCTGGTGAGTCTAGGTTGCATGTGGTTGACAAGTTAATCAACACCATCAACTATCACAAACGGCTGTGGCTAGCAAGCCAAACTTAACTGTACATAATTGTTTGACCTGTGTGTGCAAGTGCACTCTTATAAAAACAAAAAACCCAAAAATACAGCACAATTATATTTACCTTACTGTACCACAATAATCTTTACCAATCTTATTAGGTAGAATTTAGGGTGAGATTGTGCTGAATTTGGTACAAGCCCAGACTAAATAAATTTATAGTTCTTAGTTAGGAATTATCACGACTAGAATTAAGCTAGTCAGTAGTGTGTGTATTATACTATTTGTGCTGACCCTAAACAGGGTGGGATTAAATTTGAGATAACTCTGATTGGAGTGTCTCCATAATATTTCTCTTGTATTCATTATTTTGTGTATCTATTTTGTGTACTGCTGGGTAATCCCCATTAACTCTGATGGTGATATAGAAGAGCTAACCGGACGAGAACTAATGGTGAAGTTCAGACAGTGCACAAAATATCTAGCTACTTGTTGTTAGGTAGGTAGGTACATTTAACCTCAAGTGAGGTAGAGCATAAATTAGCCACTTTAAATTAGGCTACATTTAATGTTACTTGTCCACTAATGAACAAGTACCCAAGCTTCATTAGTAGTACATATAATAATCCCATGAAGTTCGGACCCAAGCCCAACATGGCTACTCCTGAGCAATTAAGGAGAACCTACATTGGCCTTAAAGGTCATTTGACCAGATTAATTAACAAGGCTGAGGGCTTATCTAAAGATACTCCCATTGACTCTTATCACTTAGAGACATCAGTAAGAGTAGCTGATCTGAAATTTGATCAAGTCAAATCTGCAAGTCAATCTTATCTTGATCTACTGAATACCACAGAGATTGATCCTGATGAAGTAAGTCAAATTGTAGACGATATCTCCCAGTATGAAGATGAGACTCAAGATATACTTTACAGGCCAATTTTTTTAATTTTTTATCTAAATTAGCCAAACAATCTGGATCCAATACCAGTAACACAGGGTCTCAATTCAATAACCAACTACCAGAGGTTCGTTTACCTACTTTAGACTTACCTACCTTTTCAGGATTAGATACAGAAAATTGGGACAATTTTTGAACTTCATTTGAAGTTCACATACATAAGAAACCGTCTCTGGACAAGGTTTCTAAATTTTCATACCTACTTAGTCTTCTCAAAGGAGAGGCTAAAAAGGTCATACATAACCTAACTCTTAATGAGAGTAATTATGTGGAAGCTATAAAACTCTTGAAGTTGAACTATTGCAACAAAGAGTTAAATATAGCTACCCTCTATTATCAATTGCTAGATCTGAATGCACCAAATAGTAGACCAGAGTCACTTCAAAGCTTCAGACTAGAAGTAGAGTCTCTAGTAAAGGCCTTAGGTACTAAAGTTGATATACCAGCTTCAGAATGGTCAATCAAGTTACTATTGCAGAGGAAATTACATCGAAATGTCTTAACAGAGCTCTGCTCACATTATAATACCGAGTTTCTCACTCTTGACCAAATATTCGAGGGATTGAGAATAACGGATAACAGGTTGAAGACTGATGATAAAATTAAACCTGAGTCTAAACCCACTAATACTGACACTTCAGTCAAACCTAAACAGGGTTTGAATAAGTCTAATAAATATAAATCCAAGACTACTCCATCCACTGGGAAAAGAAGTGGAAATGTAGGTACTTATTCGGTGTCTCCTTCTGAGATAACCAATGACTTGTCTACTAAAGAGACCAAGTCTATTAACCAGAGAAGGTGTCTGTTCTGCAATCAAGGACATGCCACCTACCAATGCTCTGTTTATCCTACTTATAATACTAGGGTTAAAAGGTTGCAAGAAATACACAAGTGCATGGGCTCTCATGATCCCAAAAAATGTGTAGTGCAGCTACGTCCCTGCAATAGATGCAACCAAGGTGTACATCACTACGCCTTATGTAGAAAATCATCTACACCAACTATGACCACTGGGGAGAATTCTACGAATTCTACCGCAGTGCAATATTGCAAAGTGCATCAAGAAGTAAATGTACTTGCTACTGAGTCAGGCAATAATACCACTCTGCCTACAGCTCAACTTAGACTAATAAACCGAAGATCTAGAATTAACACTAGAGGTTTTTTTGACCAAGGATCACAGAAAACCTTCATTACACAACAGTTGGTAGATGAGTTAAATTTAAAACCTACCAAAAGTGTGAGGTTAAATATTTCTGGTTTCTTGTCGAATAGTGGACCTCGTGAATACCAAGTAGTTAAGGTATTAGTAAGACTCGGATCTTCCACTAGTCCAATACAAGCGGTAGTAGTAGATAAACTTCCTACAGACCTGCAGGTCACAGGGTTAGCTCGCACTGCGAGACATCTTAGACGAAACCGCATGAGGCTAGCAGATTATAAAATAAATTCTGACTGCCTCACTGATGTTGGAATACTTATAGGCGCGGATTATTATTACAAATTTATAACTGGATGCACCAGACAACACGGAATGAATTTGTTGTCGTCTGCAGGAGGCAAATTGCTTACGGGACCGGTGCTTTTCCGACAAAATCCAGCGTCAACAAACCAACAATCTAATAACATAATAGTGGCGTGACTAGGCTTGGAACAGTCACCCCTACGTTCCAGGGAGATATCTGAAGATATTGAGTCTGATCCACCTGTACATCGTTTGTGGGATTTAGACACTTTAGGTATCATCCCTGAACAACCAAGCCCTGATGATACATGGACTTACCAGCAATATCTGGATACAGTTGTCTATGAAAATAAACAATACTGGGTAAGACTCCCATGGAAGTTGGATCATCCACAACTTCCAGTTAATTATTTTATGGCAGCCTCACAATTGCAGTCTCAATTAGCACGACTACAGAAGCAGCCAGACAAACTGAACATGTATCATCAACTCATCCAACAACAACTTAACAGTAAATTTATTGAAGTTGTTGATGACGATGACCGAAAAATAGGTCATTATTTACCTCATCACGCTGTGGTGAAAGACTCATTGACAACACCTGTTCGTATTGTCTTTAACTGTAGTGCTAAAGTAAAGCCAAGCAGTGTGTCTTTAAATGAATGTCTCCAAACGGGACCTAGCCTAACACAAAGGCTACATGATGTGCTGTTACGATTTCGCACTGGTATCTTCGCCTATACTCCTGATATCAACAAAGCTTTCCTCCGAGTAGGTTTACAGGAGGAAGATCGTAACTACACCAAATTTCTCTGGATTAAGGACCCACTGGAACCTAACAGTGATATCATCACATACCGATTTGCCTCAGTATTATTCGGAGCTACGTCCTCACCGTTTCTTTTGCAAGCAACATTAGACACACATTTGAGGAAATCAAATAGCCCTTATAAGGCAGACATTAGCGACAACTTGTATGTCGACAAATTCCAGGAAACAACTAATGATCAAACTAATTTGGTAGAAATCTACCATGAGGCTAACCGTGAGCTATTAGGAGCCAATATGCCACTACAGTCATGGGCCTCAAATAATGAATTACTCAACCAGGTAATCGAGAAAGAATTTCCAGGTTATCAGGTACCCAATCAATTAAAGGTTCTAGGTGTGGAATGGAACACCAATACTGACGAGATGAATGTCAAGTCAGTACACACTGATAACTCAACCCTTACCATGAGAACACTGCTCTCGTTTGTCAGTCAACCATTTGACCCTTTAGGCCTACTTAGTCCTATATTAATAAGGGGCAAACTCCTAATACAGGAGTGCTGGCAGAAACATATGGGATGGGATGATCCGTTACCAAGTGAGTTACAAACTAAATGGCAGATACTCTCAACGGATTTTAATCAGTTAGGTGTTTTGAAATTTCCTCGTAACGCTTCAGGACCGATCTTACCCACCAATTTGCACGTTTTCTGCGATGCCTCTGGCAAAGCATATGGCGCAGTAGCCTACTTAGTTAATAGTGCACAATCAATTTTGCTCACATCTAAAGCAAGAGTTGCTCCCATTAAGAGGAGATCTTTACCTCAAATGGAGTTGACTGCATTGCTGGTGGGAGTAAGATTGGCTCATTGCCTGACAAAGACACTCAATAATATCCACTTTGGTGAGATTGTCGTGTGGTCAGACAACGAGGCAGTCTTACAATGGGTAAGAAACAACAACAAGACTCCCTACGTCAGTAATCGTGTCAGGGAGATTCATGAGTTATCTGTTGGATATAAATTCAGACATGTTCCTACTAAGGACAATCCTGCAGATTATTTATCTCGAGGGTTAACACTAAAACAACTTATCAAGTCTTCGCTGTGGTTCAATGGACCTTCATGGCTTGTTGGTGGTCAGTGGCCCAAACAAAAGCCACAAGTCATAGTGACCAATATCACCACTCCCATGAAAGAACCAGAACCTCAACGAATCTTAGCCATTGATCCTCACAATTATTCTAACTTAAGCAAGTTATTAAGAGTGACTGCACATGTGTCTGACTTTCTTGCTAAGATAGGAATTCGACATAAGTTTCCCAATCCTATCCTCTACTGGATCAAACGTGCGCAACAAGAGACATATGGAAGCGAATATGAAAAATCTTCCAGATAAATTAACTAAGTCTCTGGGTATCTGGTATGATGCCAACACTCATAATATACTAAGATGTGGAGGACGTTTGCTTCATGCAAAAATTGATCTGGACACAAAGAATCCAATTCTTCTACCTCGTCACCACATCATCACTAAACGTCTTGTTTTACATCACCATCAATATGGTACTTTACATGGTGGAGTGTTAGATACTCTCACCGACCTTAGACAAAAGTGCTGGCTTCCTCAAGGTCGTCAGACAGTTAAGTCAATAATTAAATCTTGTGTAATCTGTAAAAGATACGATGCTAGAGTATGTCCTTATCCAGGACCTCCACCACTCCCTGAAGAAAGAGTGGTTCATCTTCGTCCCTTTGAAACCACTGGTGTTGATTACACAGGAGCCTTACTCCTCACTGGCAACCCAGACAAGATTCCAGTGAAAGCATACATTTGTCTCTTTACGTGTGCTACAACCAGAGGCGTACATTTAGAGGTGACTTCAGATATGAGTGCCTTCCTCCAGGCCTTCCGCCGATTTGCAGCTCGCAGATCTTGTCCCAAATTAATGATATCGGACAATGGTTCCAATTTTGTGGCAGGAGAAGCTTGTTTGCGAGAAGTCTGGAACCACCCAGAAGTACAGTCAGTCCTACAGAGACGACAATGTCACTGGAAATTCATAGCACAGAGAGCCCCTTGGCAAGGTGGGTTCTATGAGCGAATGGTAGGCACAGTCAAGAAGTGTTTAAGGAAAACTTTACACAGACAAAAGGTCAGTTACTCCGAGCTCCAAACCATTATTGTGGAAATCGAGGCACGAGTCAATAACCGTCCATTAACATACCTGTCTGATGATTTCACCCAGAGAGAGCCTCTGAGTCCCTCACACTTGATCCATGGAGGTCTACTGAGCCCTCTCATCCCTTTAGCCGAAGAGGACCCCGTAGACCCGTCCCATGTGACCAGAGGTGACTTGGTGGAAAGCTACCAGCATCTCTCAAGAGTTATTAACAGGTGGAATGAGGTGTGGACTCGAGAGTACCACTACGGAGCTTCGAGCTCTTATAATAAGGTGCAACTAAAACCAGGGGACCTAGTACTGGTCGACAGTGATGGACCAAGAACAGAGTGGCCCATAGGCAAAATTGTTGCCATTCATCCAGATCATCAAGGTGTCCTGAGAGTAGTGAAAGTTTTATGCAGAGGCAACACTACTCTAAAAACTTTGGAGAAGCTGGTTCCTCTTGAATTGGCTGAGCGAGAATATCAGCCGGATCCAGTTTCTCCAGTAGTTTCCGAGAACAGTAATTCTGATCCTCCGAGCAACGGCCCCACTAGAGCTGCTGCTCAACAATGTAGGCGGAAACTGCAATCCTATTACAGCTCTGACCAATAGTAATTCCTTTTACATCCAATTTAGATAACTATGATGATACTGCGGTGTGATGTCAAGTAACAAACCATTACAAGTCACTATGACCCAGGACATTCCCATCACAGTAGATTCTGTTGTTTAAATTGTGTGATTTAAATCTTTAATTATTGTGTAGGCTATAAATAACATTGTTTATCTAGAGTACCTGAGAGTTTGCAGACTTAGAGATTTGTAACATACACATTACATGTCATAGCGACACCAATCTCAGAGTTATTGTAGGCTTTCTTAATTATTAGCTTTAGGTAATTCATAATAACATGTTCCTTTTAACATGAAAATCAGCAAGACTTAAGTTTCTTGTATGTCCTTGACAAATACGGGACATTCGTTATGTGTGTACTAACATACTAACATTTTAACATACTAATATTAATACCAACTTCAGGATAGGTGTCAGTACTCCACATTACACTACGACCCTAGAGTCCTGCCCCCGGAGTTATGTTGGAAATTTCCAACACTAAATACAACACTGTTGTATTCTCATTAATTATTACTAAATCTACTAATCATTGTAGTGATTCAAATTAACCCAACGTAGAGTTCACATGTACTAATAATTACATCTGTACAATAAGGCTAGAATTCTTACGTCACCCGACGCCAGTATTGCGTCAGATTCCATTGTAATAAACACATTTATATCCAGTGTGTCTGAGAATTGAATTTGATTCTCTATAGACAACTGTGTTCTGTTTGATAATTAATTACAGATAAACTGATCCCCAACTAAAGCCAAATAGAGCGTTTATAGTTATAACTGTTATCTAGTAATAAATTTAACGTCATGCGTGAATGCCCTGGAGAGACTTTAATTCATCTCCATTGTTCGTTTACTATCCTAAAACGGGCAAATAATAATATTTAACTCCTCTAAATAATAAACCCGTCCTTATCCGAGCATTTGAATAACAACTGCGAGATATGATAATATCCGTAATAAATAATTTGTGTAGCAAACGCGGGACGCGGAGCGGGGAGAGAGGAGACGCCATTACCCCAGCCACCAGGGTAGATGCCATCAAGAGCTCCAGAAGAAAGTCGCCACTGTGAGGTGTGAAGAACCTTTGCAGACATTAACTTTGCTGGTGTCAGTGTCACTTTACATAACAAGTTGAATTGTCAAGAGATTTAATTTGACATTCGGCCAGAACCTGTTAAATTTTGTTCTATGTAGTACCACGTGATCGGCCAGTGGAGCGCGTCAGTATCTAGGATAGGCTGGACACCACGTGTTCTTTATTACGAAGCCGGAACCTAGGACGCGAACTTCGGCAAGCCTTAACTTACACAGTGCCCATATTAGCTTTGTTTGTAGCTGGGTAGCTTGTCGTGACGCCGTGCGACAATAAAAAACTACAGGTCATTATTTATTCTTATTATTTAATCTCAATTTCTTGAACACAGATGTCTAGCAGCTTAATCTGTTGCTACTGAATATAATTTGATTTACAGCGTGTGTGAAGAATTCTCCGAGCTGTCATTTCCCGTGTTAATCATCTCCCAGTGTTCCATGACGAGTCCAGGAGAATCAGAGGATGAGTCGTATCTAACTTCATGGTAATCGTCTTCAAGCTAAGACTCCTTCCGTATTCCTTGATTTCTATTATCTGTATTCTTTTACATGCAGAACTCTGTTTTCATTGGATTGACATGTGTTTATTATAATTATCAATTCTCATGTTCGTAATCTATGTTCTCATTGATGATAAAGATAATGATTCTATAAATGGTCATAGGATTAGATTATTACACATTGGACTGGTGAACGAACCACACTAGTTCCTGGACGTATTGAGTTCCAGTAATAACCCCCCAATGTAGATGTTTGAGGCTTTGATTCAGTTAATTATACAGCCCATTAATTATATCAGTGATCATATTCTCTAGTATTTTATCCATAGTTACTGGTTCATCTAGGAATTGTCTAATGGTCATATTTTCTTAGTTTCCCTCTTTACTATAAAAGTGGGTGGTCCTTCGTTTTGATTTTCATCACATTAACTATTTATATAAATAGAGTCAAGCCCCAAATGTCCCACAGTGCTTGAGGTGCCACCACAACCACCACCAGCCCCACCACCATCATCTCACATGAGTACACACGTGTTGCTTGAGGTGCCACCACCACCACCATCACCACCACCAGCTACACCTCCATCATCTCACATGAGTTCACCCGTGCAGCTTGAGGTGCCACCACCACCACCACCACCAGCTACACTATCATCATCCAACATGAGTACACCCGTGCTTCTTGAGGTGTCACCACCACCACCATCACCACCACCACCAGCTAAACAACCCTCATCTCACATGAGTACACCCGTGCTGCTTAAGGTGCCACCACCACCTCCACACCACCAGTTAAACCACCCTCATCCCACATGAGTACACCAGTGCTGCTTGAGGTGCAACCACCACCACCACCACCAGCTACACCACCATCATCCCACATGAGTACACCCGTGCTGCTTGAGGTGCCACTACAACCACCACCACCACCATCACCTCCACCAGCTACACCTCCATCATCCCACATGAATACACTCGTGCTGCTTGAGGTGCCTGCACAATCTCCACCACCACCACCACCACCACCATCAGCTATATTACCATAATCCCACATGAGTACACCCGTGCTTCTTGAGGTGCCACCACCACCAACACCCCCACCACCACCTGCTACACCGCCATCATCTCACATGAGTACACCCGTGCTACTTGAGGTGCCACCACCACTTCCACCACCACCACCACCACAACGACCACCAGCTAAACCACCATTATCCCACATGAATACACCAGTCCTGCTTGGGGTGCCACCACCACTTCCACCACCAGCACCACCACCACCACCAGCTAGACCACCATCTTCCCACATGAGTTCACCCGTGCTGCTTGAGGCGCCACCACCACCACCACTACCACCAGATACACTACCATCATCCCACATGAGTACACCCGTGCTGCTTGAGGTGCCACCACCACCACCATCATCCCACATGAGTACACCCTTGCTGCTAGAGGAGCCTCCACCATCATCCGACATGAGTACCCCCGTGCTGCTTGAGGTGCTACCACCACGACCACCATCACCAGCTACACCATCATCATCCCACATGAGTACACCCGTGCTGCTTGAGGTGCCACTACAACCACCATCTCCACCACAAGCTACACCTCCATCATCCCACATGAGTACACTCGTGCTGCTTGAGGTGCCACCACCACCACCACCACCACCAGCTATTTTACCATCATCCTACATGAGCACACCCGTGCTTCTTGAGGTGCCACCACGACCACCACCCCCACCACCACCTTCTACACCACCATCATCTCACATGAGTACACCCGTGCTACTTGAGGTGCCACCACCACCTCCACCACCACCATGTTACGGACCCGAGCCCGACGTCCGAGCATGGAGTAGTGACGACCGCGCCATCTGTGGGTCGGCTCCCGAAACCCCCTCCAAATGGCCGCCGCCATCTAGTAAGGACGAGATATACTGGCCACAAGGGCCAGTTTCCAGTCCTGATCAGCTCATAACACAGCTGCTGTTGACCTCTGGTGAGGTGGAGCTTAGACAGCAACGCCATCTATGGAGTGGATAGGTGGGCGTTTGTGTCTAAGCCGGTAAGTGACATGCCCTAGAGTGTCCTTGTTACTGATGACGTGTCTGATTACAGAGTCGACCTGGGACTGCTGTAATGGAAGTTGAGTCAGTCTGCCCAAGGCAGCCGTCTCGTCACCAAGTGTTTGCTGCAGCAGCTGTGAGTCGCCCCCCCCCCCCCGGATGAACACTGTGGTGTTACCCTGCCTGTGAAGCGGCAGTTGAAGGATTGTCATACCCGGGACTGACATGTGGAGACGCTTAACCACTGGGGTGTTGTGGAAAGGAGAGTGATCTGTGGTATCACACGAGGCTCCTGACTTGGGTGCGACCCTAGTATCGCTCGTGGAGTGGCCTAACCAGCGTCGCTGATTTGGAACCTGCCAGTGGTTGTGGCTTGTGGTTGACGGCCTCCACCACGGTGCCCCCAGTGAAACTGTGTTTTGGCTGGCCTGTGGCTGGGGTAGACTCAAGATTCTCGAAGGATTCGTCGTGAGGCCACGAGAGCACCAAGAGCTTGGTGCTCTCGTTAACGTCCAGGGTCTTCAGGGGAAGACTACATCGTGTATTATAGTGTTTATACCCCCCCCCCCCCCACGTGTAATCGTTTATATCTTATTTATTGGTGACAGTGATAATTATATTATATTAAGTTTTTTACTTTATTTCCCTTCCCCTTTAATTTACTTGCGTTACGGATCACATCCCTTGAAAGCCACTACTGGCTGGGGCCGGATACCCACCTCTAACAACATCAGAGTAAGAACCCCGTTGCGACCCGAGAGGGCCGTAACACCACGACCACCAGCTAAACCACCATCATCCCACATGAATACACCAGTGTTGCTTGAGGTGCTACCACCACCACCACCAGCAGCTACAAAACCATCATCCCACATGAGTACACCCGTGCTGCTTGAGGTGCCACCACCACCACCACCACCACCATCATCCCACATGAGTACACCCGTGCTGCTTGAGGTACCACCATTACCATCACCACCATCACCCCACATGAGTACACCCGTGCTGCTTGAGGTGCCACCACCACCACCACCACCACCACCACCAGCTACACCATCATCTCACATGAGTACACCCGTGCTGATTGAGGTACCACCATTACCACCACCACCACCACCAGCTACACCACTATCATCCCACATGAGTATACATGTGCTTCTTGAGGTACCACCATTACCACCACCACCACCACCACCAGCTACACCACCATCATCTCACATGAGTTCACCCATGCTGCTTGAGGTGCCACCACCACCACCACCACCACCACCACCAGCTACACCAGCCTCATCCTACATGAGTACACTCGTGCTGCTTGAGGGACCACCACCAACTCCACCACCACCACCACCACCACCACCACCAGCTACACAACCCTCATCTCACATGAGTACACCCGTGCTGCTTGAGGTGCCACCACCACCTCCACACCACCACCACCACCACCTCCACCACCTCCACCACCACCAGTTAAACTACCATCATCCCACATGAGTACACCAGTGCTGCTTGAGGTGCCACCACCACCACCACCACCAGTTAAACCACCATCATCCCACATGAGTACACCAGTGCTGCTTGAGGTGCAACCAAAACCACCACCAGCAGCTACACTACCATCACCCCACATGAGTACACCCGTGCTACTTGAGGTACTACCACCACCACCACCACCACCACCACCACCAGCTACAATGCCATCATCCCACATTAGTACACCCGTGCTGCTTGAGGTGCCACCACCACCACCACCACCACCACCACCACCACCACCACCACCACCAGATACACTACCATCATCCCACATGAGTACACCCGTGCTGCTTGAGGTGCCACTACAACCACCACCACCACCATCACCACCACCAGCTACACCTCCATCATCACACATGAGTACACCCGTGCTGCCTGAATTGCCACCACTACCACCACCAGATACACCACCATCATCCCACATGAATACACCAGTGTTCCTTGAGGTGCCACCACCACCACCACCAGCTACACCACCATCATCCCACATGAGTACACCTGTGCTGCCAGAAGTGCCACCACTACCACCACCAGATACACCACAATCATCCCACATGAGTACACCCGTGCTGCTTGAGGTACCACCACCACCACCACCACCCCCACCACCATAAACCCACATGAATACACCCGTGGTGCTTGAGGTGCCACCACCAGCCCCACCACCATCATCTCACATGAGTACACACGTGTTGATTGAGGTGCCACCACCACCACCATCACCACCACCAGCTACACCTCCATCATCTCACATGAGTTCACCCGTGCTGCTTGAGGTGCCACCACCACCAGCTACACCACCACCACCACCACCACCACCACCACCAGCTACACTACCATCATCCCACATGAGTACACCCGTGCGTCTTGAGGTGCCACCACCACCACCACCAGCTACACCACCCTCATCTCACATGAGTACACCCGTGCTGCTTGAGGTGCCACCACCACCACCACCACCACCACCAGCTACACCACCCTCATCTCACATGAGTACACCCGTGCTGCTTGAGGTGCCACCACCACCACCACCACCACCACCAGCTACACCACCCTCATCTCACATGAGTGCACTCGTGCTTCTTGAGGTGCCACCACCACCACCGCCACCAGCTACACCACCATCTTCCCACATGAGTACACCCGTGCTGCTTGAGGTGCCACCACCACCACCACCAGCTACACCACCCTCATCTCACATGAGTACACCCGTGCTTCTTGAGGTGCCATCACCACCACCACCACAACTACTACCACCACCACCAGATACACTACCATCATCCAATATGAGTACACCCGTGCTGCATGAGGTGCCACCACCACCACCATCATCCCACTTGATTACACCCGTGCTGCTTGAGGTACCACCATTACCACCACCAACAACACCAGCAGCTACACCACCATCATCTCACATAAGTACACCCGTGCTGCTTGAGGTACCACCATTACCACCACCACCACCACCAGCTACACCACAATCATCTCACATGAGTACACACGTGTTGCTTGAGGTGCTACCACCACCACCACCACCATCACCACCACCAGCTACACCAGCATCATCCCACATGAGTACACCCGTGCTGCTTGAGGTGCCACTACAACCACCACAACCACCATCACCACCACAAGCTACACCTCCATCTTCCCACATGAGTACACCCGTGCTTCTTGAGGTGCCACCACCACCACCACCCAACCACCACCTGCTACACCACCATCATCTCACATGAGTACACCCGTGCTACTTGTGGTACCACCACCACCACCACCACCACCACCACCACCACCACCACCAGCTACACCATCATCCCACATGAGTACACCCGTGCTGCTTGAGGTACCACCACCACCACCACCACCCCCACCACCATCAACCCGCATGAATACACCCGTGGTGCTTGAGGTGCCACCACCACCAGTCCCACCACCATCTCGCATGAGTACACACGTGTTGATTGAGGTGCCACTACCACCACCACCACCACCACCAGCTACACCATCATCTCACATGAGTTCACCCGTGCTGCTTGAGGTGCCACCACCATAAGCTACACCAGCATCATCCTACATGAGTACAAGCGTGCTGCTTGAGGTGCCACCACCACCACCACCACTACTAGCTACACCACCCTCATCTCACATGAGTACACCCGTGCTTCTTGAGGTGCCACCACTACCACCACCCCCACCACCACCAGCTACACCACCCTCATCTCACATGAGTACACCCGTGCTTCTTGAGGTGCCATCATCACCACCACCACCACCACCACTACCACCACCACCACCACTACCACCACCACCAGATACACTACCATCATCCCATATGAGTACACCCGTGCTGCATGAGGTGCCACCACCACCACCATCATCCCACATGAGTACACCCGTGCTGCTTGAGGTACCACCATTACCACCACCACCAACACCAGCAGCTACACCACCATCATCTCCCATGAGGACACCCGTGCTGCTTGAGGTGCTAACACCACCACCACCACCATCACCACCACCAGCTAAACCAGCATCATACCACATGAGTACACCCGTGCTGCTTGAGGTGCCACTACAACCACCACAACCACCATCACCACCACACGCTACACCTCCATCATTCCACATGAGTACACTCATGCTGCTTGAGGTGCCACCACCATCTCCACCACCACAACCACCAGCTATATTACCATCATCCTACATGAGTACACCCGTGCTTCTTGAGGTGCCACCACCACCACCACCCAACCATCTCCTGCTACACCACCATCATCTCACATGAGTACACCCGTGCTACTTTAGGTGCCACCACCACTTCCACCACCACCACCACCACCACGGCCACCAGCTAAACCACAATCTCCCACATGAATACACCAGTGTTGCTTGAGGTGCCACCACCACCACCACCACCACCAGCTACACCACCATCATCCCACATGAGTACACCCGTGCTGTATGAAGTTCCACCACCACCACCACCAGCTACACCACTATCATCCCACATGAGTACACCCGTGCTGCTTGAGGTACCACCATTACCACCACCACCACCACCACCAGCTACACCACCATCATTTCACATGAGTTCACCCGTGCTGCTTGAGGTGCCACCACCACCACAACCACCACCACCGCCACCACCAGCTACACCAGCATCATCCTACATGAGTACGCTCGTGCTGCTTGAGGGGCCACCACCAACTCCACCACCACCACCACCACCACCACCACCAGCTACACTACCATCATCCCACATGAGTACACCAGTGCGTCTTGAGGTGCCACCACCACCACCACCACCACCAGCTACACTACCATCATCTCACATGAGTACACCTGTGCTGCTTGAGGTCCCACCACCACCTCCACCACCACCAGTTAAACCACCATCATCCCACATGAGTACACCAGTGCTGCTTGAGGTGCAACCACCACCACCACCAGCCAGCTACACTACCATCATCCCACATGAGTACACCCGTGCTACTTGAGGTACTACCAGCACCACCACTACCACCACCACCACCACCACCACCTACACCACCATCATCCCACATTAGTACACCCGTGCTGCTTGAGGTGCCACCACCACCACCACCACATACACTACCATCATCCCACATGAGTACACCCTTGCTGCTTGAGGTGCCACTACAACCACCACTACCATCACCACCACCAGCTACACCTACATCCTCCCACATGAGTACACTCGTGCTGCTTGAGGTGCCACCACCACCAGCATCATCCCACATGAGTACACCCGTGCTGCTTGAGGTACCACCATTACCACCACCACCACCACCACCATCTACACCACCATCAGCCCACATGAGTACACCCTTGCTGCTTGAGGTACCACCACCACCACCACCAGCTTCATTATCATCTCACATGAGTACACCCGTGCTGCTTGAGATACCACCATTACCACCACCACCAATATCAGCTACACCACTATCATCCCACATGAGTACAACCGTGCTGCTTGAGGTACCACCATTACCACCACCACCACCACCAATAACAGCTACACCACTATCATCTCACATGAGTACACCCGTGCGTCTTGAGGTGCCACTACCACCACCACCACCACCAGCTACACCACCCTCATCTCACATGAGTACACCCGTGCTGCTTGAGGTGCCACCACCACCTCCACCACCATCTACACCACCATCACCCCACATGAGTACACCCGTGCTGCTTGAGGTGCCACCACCACCACCACCACCACCACCACCAGCTACACCATCATCTCACATGAGTACACCCGTGCTGATTGAGGTACCACCATTACCACCACCACCACCACCAGCTACACCACTATCATCCCACATGAGTATACATGTGCTTCTTGAGGTACCACCATTACCACCACCACCACCACCACCAGCTACACCACCATCATCTCACATGAGTTCACCCATGCTGCTTGAGGTGCCACCACCACCACCACCACCACCACCAGCTACACCAGCCTCATCCTACATGAGTACACTCGTGCTGCTTGAGGGACCACCACCAACTCCACCACCACCACCACCACCACCAGCTACACAACCCTCATCTCACATGAGTACACCCGTGCTGCTTGAGGTGCCACCACCACCTCCACACCACCACCACCACCACCTCCACCACCACCAGTTAAACTACCATCATCCCACATGAGTACACCAGTGCTGCTTGAGGTGCCACCACCACCACCACCACCAGTTAAACCACCATCATCCCACATGAGTACACCAGTGCTGCTTGAGGTGCAACCAAAACCACCACCAGCAGCTACACTACCATCACCCCACATGAGTACACCCGTGCTACTTGAGGTACTACCACCACCACCACCACCACCACCACCACCACCACCAGCTACAATGCCATCATCCCACATTAGTACACCCGTGCTGCTTGAGGTGCCACCACCACCACCACCACCACCACCACCACCACCACCAGATACACTACCATCATCCCACATGAGTACACCCGTGCTGCTTGAGGTGCCACTACAACCACCACCACCACCATCACCACCACCAGCTACACCTCCATCATCACACATGAGTACACCCGTGCTGCTTGAATTGCCACCACTACCACCACCAGATACACCACCATCATCCCACATGAATACACCAGTGTTCCTTGAGGTGCCACCACCACCACCACCAGCTACACCACCATCATCCCACATGAGTACACCTGTGCTGCCAGAAGTGCCACCACTACCACCACCAGATACACCACCATCATCCCACATGAGTACACCCGTGCTGCTTGAGGTACCACCACCACCACCACCACCCCCACCACCATAAACCCACATGAATACACCCGTGGTGCTTGAGGTGCCACCACCAGCCCCACCACCATAAACCCACATGAATACACCCGTGGTGCTTGAGGTGCCACCACCAGCCCCACCACCATCATCTCACATGAGTACACACGTGTTGATTGAGGTGCCACCACCACCACCATCACCACCACCAGCTACACCTCCATCATCTCACATGAGTTCACCCGTGCTGCTTGAGGTGCCACCACCACCAGCTACACCACCACCACCACCACCACCACCACCACCAGCTACACTACCATCATCCCACATGAGTACACCCGTGCGTCTTGAGGTGCCACCACTACCACCACCAGCTACACCACCCTCATCTCACATGAGTACACCCGTGCTGCTTGAGGTGCCACCACCACCACCACCACCACCACCAGCTACACCACCCTCATCTCACATGAGTACACCCGTGCTGCTTGAGGTGCCACCACCACCACCACCACCACCACCAGCTACACCACCCTCATCTCACATGAGTGCACTCGTGCTTCTTGAGGTGCCACCACCACCACCGCCACCAGCTACACCACCATCTTCCCACATGAGTACACCCGTGCTGCTTGAGGTGCCACCACCACCACCACCAGCTACACCACCCTCATCTCACATGAGTACACCCGTGCTTCTTGAGGTGCCATCACCACCACCACCACAACTACTACCACCACCACCAGATACACTACCATCATCCAATATGAGTACACCCGTGCTGCATGAGGTGCCACCACCACCACCATCATCCCACTTGATTACACCCGTGCTGCTTGAGGTACCACCATTACCACCACCACCAACACCAGCAGCTACACCACCATCATCTCACATAAGTACACCCGTGCTGCTTGAGGTACCACCATTACCACCACCACCACCACCACCAGCTACACCACAATCATCTCACATGAGTACACACGTGTTGCTTGAGGTGCTACCACCACCACCACCACCATCACCACCACCAGCTACACCAGCATCATCCCACATGAGTACACCCGTGCTGCTTGAGGTGCCACTACAACCACCACAACCACCATCACCACCACAAGCTACACCTCCATCTTCCCACATGAGTACACCCGTGCTTCTTGAGGTGCCACCACCACCACCACCACCCAACCACCACCTGCTACACCACCATCATCTCACATGAGTACACCCGTGCTACTTGTGGTACCACCACCACCACCACCACCACCACCACCAGCTACACCATCATCCCACATGAGTACACCCGTGCTGCTTGAGGTACCACCACCACCACCCCCACCACCATCAACCCGCATGAATACACCCGTGGTGCTTGAGGTGCCACCACCACCAGTCCCACCACCATCTCGCATGAGTACACACGTGTTGATTGAGGTGCCACTACCACCACCACCACCACCACCAGCTACACCATCATCTCACATGAGTTCACCCGTGCTGCTTGAGGTGCCACCACCATAAGCTACACCAGCATCATCCTACATGAGTACAAGCGTGCTGCTTGAGGTGCCACCACCACCACCACCACTACTAGCTACACCACCCTCATCTCACATGAGTACACCCGTGCTTCTTGAGGTGCCACCACTACCACCACCCCCACCACCACCAGCTACACCACCCTCATCTCACATGAGTACACCCGTGCTTCTTGAGGTGCCATCATCACCACCACCACCACCACCACTACCACCACCACCACCACTACCACCACCACCACCACTACCACCACCACCAGATACACTACCATCATCCCATATGAGTACACCCGTGCTGCATGAGGTGCCACCACCACCACCATCATCCCACATGAGTACACCCGTGCTGCTTGAGGTACCACCATTACCACCACCACCAACACCAGCAGCTACACCACCATCATCTCCCATGAGTACACCCGTGCTGCTTGAGGTGCTAACACCACCACCACCACCATCACCACCACCAGCTAAACCAGCATCATACCACATGAGTACACCCGTGCTGCTTGAGGTGCCACTACAACCACCACAACCACCATCACCACCACACGCTACACCTCCATCATTCCACATGAGTACACTCATGCTGCTTGAGGTGCCACCACCATCTCCACCACCACAACCACCAGCTATATTACCATCATCCTACATGAGTACACCCGTGCTTCTTGAGGTGCCACCACCACCACCACCCAACCATCTCCTGCTACACCACCATCATCTCACATGAGAACACCCGTGCTACTTTAGGTGCCACCACCACTTCCACCACCACCACCACCACCACGGCCACCAGCTAAACCACAATCTCCCACATGAATACACCAGTGTTGCTTGAGGTGCCACCACCACCACCACCACCACCAGCTACACCACCATCATCCCACATGAGTACACCCGTGCTGTATGAAGTTCCACCACCACCACCACCAGCTACACCACTATCATCCCACATGAGTACACCCGTGCTGCTTGAGGTACCACCATTACCACCACCACCACCACCACCAGCTACACCACCATCATTTCACATGAGTTCACCCGTGCTGCTTGAGGTGCCACCACCACCACAACCACCACCACCGCCACCACCAGCTACACCAGCATCATCCTACATGAGTACGCTCGTGCTGCTTGAGGGGCCACCACCAACTCCACCACCACCACCACCACCACCACCACCAGCTACACTACCATCATCCCACATGAGTACACCAGTGCGTCTTGAGGTGCCACCACCACCACCACCACCACCAGCTACACTACCATCATCTCACATGAGTACACCTGTGCTGCTTGAGGTCCCACCACCACCTCCACCACCACCAGTTAAACCACCATCATCCCACATGAGTACACCAGTGCTGCTTGAGGTGCAACCACCACCACCACCAGCCAGCTACACTACCATCATCCCACATGAGTACACCCGTGCTACTTGAGGTACTACCAGCACCACCACTACCACCACCACCACCACCACCACCTACACCACCATCATCCCACATTAGTACACCCGTGCTGCTTGAGGTGCCACCACCACCACCACCACATACACTACCATCATCCCACATGAGTACACCCTTGCTGCTTGAGGTGCCACTACAACCACCACTACCATCACCACCACCAGCTACACCTACATCCTCCCACATGAGTACACTCGTGCTGCTTGAGGTGCCACCACCACCAGCATCATCCCACATGAGTACACCCGTGCTGCTTGAGGTGCCACTACAACCACCACCATCACCACCACCCGCTACACCTCCATCATCCCACATGAGTACACTCGTGCTGCTTGAGGTGCCACCACCACCAGCATCATCCCACATGAGTACACCCGTGCTGCTTGAGGTACCACCATTACCACCACCACCACCACCACCATCTACACCACCATCAGCCCACATGAGTACACCCTTGCTGCTTGAGGTACCACCACCACCACCACCACCACCAGCTTCATTATCATCTCACATGAGTACACCCGTGCTGCTTGAGATACCACCATTACCACCACCACCAATATCAGCTACACCACTATCATCCCACATGAGTACAACCGTGCTGCTTGAGGTACCACCATTACCACCACCACCACCACCAATAACAGCTACACCACTATCATCTCACATGAGTACACCCGTGCGTCTTGAGGTGCCACTACCACCACCACCACCACCAGCTACACCACCCTCATCTCACATGAGTACACCCGTGCTGCTTGAGGTGCCACCACCACCTCCACCTGGTTGATACCTGGTTGATGGGGTTCTGGGAGTTCTTCTACTCCCCAAGCCCGGCCCGAGGCCAGGCTCGACTTGTGAGAGTTTGGTCCACCAGGCTGTTGCTTGGAGCGGCCCGCAGGGCCACGTACCCACCACAGCCCGGCTGATCCGGAACTTCTCTTAGAAAACCGTCCAGTTTTCTCTTGAAGATGTCCACGGTTGTTCCGGCAATATTTCTTATGCTCGCTGGGAGGACGTTGAACAACCGCGGACCCCTGATGTTTATACAGTGCTCTCTGATTGTGCCTATGACACCTCTGCTCTTCACAGGTTCAATCTTGCATGTTCTTCCATATCGTTCACTCCAGTACGTTGTTATTTTACTGTGTAGATTTGGGACCTGACCCTCCAGTATTTTCCAGGTGTATATTATTTGGTATCTCTCTCGTCTCCTTTCTAGAGAGTACATTTGGAGAGCTTTGAGACGATCCCAATAATTTAGGTGTTTTATCTCGTCTATGCGTGCCGTATATGTTCTCTGTATTCCCTCTATTTCAGCAATCTCTCCTGCTCTGAAGGGGGAAGTGAGTACTGAGCAGTACTCGAGACGGGACAGCACAAGTGACTTGAAGAGTACAACCATTGTGATGGGATCCCTGGATTTGAAAGTTCTCGTAATCCATCCGATCATATTTCTGGCTGACGCGATATTTGCTTGGTTATGCTCCCTAAACGTTAGATCGTCGGACATCATTATTCCCAAATCCTTGACATGCTGTTTTCCTACTATGGGAAGATTCGATTGTGTTTTGTACCCTGTATTATGTTTCAGATCCTCATTTTTGCCGTACCTGAGTACCTGAAATTTATCACTGTTAAACATCATGTTATTTTCTGCTGCCCAATCAAAAACTTTGTTGACATCTGCTTGTAGTTTTTCAATGTCTTCAGCAGAGGTAATTTTCATGCTGATTTTTGTGTCATCTGCAAAGGACGACACGAAGCTGTGGCGTGTATTTTTGTCTATATCAGATATGAGAATAAGGAACAGTAGCGGTGCAAGGACTGTACCTTGAGGTACAGAGCTTTTAACATCGCTTGGACTCGATTTTATCTGATTGACTGTTACTCTTTGTGTTCTGTTCGACAGGAAATTGAGTATCCAGCGTCCTACTTTTCCAGTTATTCCCATTGACCTCATTTTGTGAGCTATCACCCCATGGTCACATTTGTCGAACGCCTTTGCAAAGTCTGTGTATACAACATCTGCATTTTGCTTTTCTTCTAGGGCTTCTGTGATTTTGTCATAGTGGTTGAGTAACTGTGACAGACAGGATCTTCCCGCTCTAAATCCATGTTGTCCTGGATTGTGCAATTCATTGTTTTCCATAAAACTAGAAATTTGATTCCTAATCACTCTTTCAAACACTTTTATTATGTGTGATGTTAGTGCAACTGGCCTATAATTTTTTGCCAAGGCTTTACTCCCCCCCTTGTGCAACGGAGCTATATCTGCAGATTTAAGTGCTGCTGGTATCTCCCCTGTATCCAGGCTCTTTCTCCATATTACGCTGAGTGCTCTCGCTACTGGTACTTTACATTTCTTTATGAATATTGAATTCCATGAGTCAGGCCCAGGAGCTGAGTGCATAGGCATATTATCAATTTCTCTTTCAAAGTCTTCCGAGTTTGTGGTAATATCCGTTATATTATCTGCAGCTTGAATGTCATTCATAAAGAAGCTGTCTGGGTCATCAACTTTCATGTTGTTTATTGGTGTGCTAAACATAGCCTCATACTGGCTTCTTAGAATTTCACTAATCTCTTTGTTGTCCTCTGTGTACGTACCTTCATTTGTAATTAACGGTCCAATACTGGTCGAGGTTTTGGATTTTGATTTTGCGTATGTGAAAAAATATTTCGGATTTTTCCTTATCTCTTGTATAGCTTTCTGTTCCAATTCCATTTCCTCAGACTCATATGATCGCTTCAACGTTTGTTCTATTTCCTCAATCTCCCTGCTTAGGCTTGTTTTCCTTGCTTGTGATAGTTGTGTCTGCCGAAGCATTTCCGTTATTTTTTTCCTTCTCCTGTACAGTCGTCTCCGTTCTCTTTCTAGAGTGGTCCTCTTTCTGCCCCTCCTCACAGGTACGTGCTTCAAGCAGACCTTGTAAGCTTCAGCTGTCAGTTGAGCTATTCCCTGTGTGGGAGTTTTGTCGCTTAAGACCGTCTCCCATTGAATGGTTGCAAGGTCTACATTTATTTTTTCCCAGTCAATCCTCTTATTGTTGAAATTGAATTGATTGAATATTCCTTCTCGCTTGTTGGGTCTCTTAGACCTACTACCGTTATTTATGCTAGTTCGCACTTCAATGAGCTTATGGTCTGAGTATGAAGTATCCGAGATTGTGATATCCCTGATTAGTTCATCATTGTTTGTGAATAACAAGTCTAGTGTGTTTTCGTTCCTAGTTGATTCTGTAATCTGTTGATTGAGCGAGAATTTGTCACAGAATCTCAAAAGTTCTCTAACCTGTGGTTGGTTATTTCCCGGGTCATTCCCTGCTATGATATTTGTGTTTGCCGTTCTCCATCTTAGACTCGGTAAATTGAAATCTCCAAGAAAGATAATATCTGGAGCTGGGTTTGCTAGGTTGTCAAGTATGTTCTCTATTTTGTGCATCTGTTCTGTGAATTCCTCAATCGTTGTATCTGGCGGTTTATATATTAGAATAATAATTAGGTTTAGTTTCTCTACCTTCATTCCAAGTACCTCTACCACCTCATTAGTTGAATTTAATAGTTCTGTGCATACCAGGTCTTCTTTAATATACAGACCTACTCCTCCATTTGACCTAGTTTTTCTATCACATCTATATAGATTATAATTTGGAATCCAGATTTCACCATCCATGTAATCTTTTGTATGAGTTTCCGTGAATGCCCCAAATATTGAGTTTGACTCTAATAGAAGGCCATTTATGAACTTAACTTTATTTCTTGACTTTGGCTTTAAACCTTGAATGTTTGCAAATATGAATGATTGTCCATATTGTGTGTAACTTCTGGAAGGTTTTGGTAGTTCTCCCTCCTCTCTACCCTGACCCAGGGTGTGTTGTTGTGGCAATGGTTTGTCCAGTTTTGGAAGTGATACTGGGGAGTGTGGTAGTCTCTGTGTAGTTGGGGGGTGTAGTATGTGTGGGCTTGATGACGAACTGTAGTCCAGTCTTGGGCATTTCCCCCTCTCCATCCGTACTCCTGCCACGTTTCTGCCTGTCTGTTTCTCCCTCTGTTTGTACCTGCCTCTAAAAAATTTTCAGGGCTATTATGTTGGACTTCTTCTCTTATATGGCGCTGTGTACCTCTGACGTGGAAATCGGGGCAGTGAAGATCGTAGCATTTCCTCTCATTGACTGAGAGTGTGCATAGCTTAGGGTGAAAATATCTACACTCTGTATCAAAACGACATCTGCCTTTCCCTAACCAGTTTCGGCATTTCCGTGGGTGCATGAATGAGCATTCCGTGCCTCTGGGCCCATATCTACACTGTCCTTTTGCATAATACCAGCAAATATTTTCATTTGTGATTGTATTATTCTTGTTTGTACCCGTGCACGACTTGGCTACCTCTGTGTTTTTTGTTCCAACTTTCTCGTTTCTGCATTCATTCTCGGTATTGCCCTTATCTTTCTCCTTGTTGCTTTCGTCTTTCTCATTTGTGTTCTCATTCGTCTCATTTTTTCTCTCCTTATTCATATCACCAGTGTGCTCTACAATATTGCCTTCATTTTTGTGTACCTCGACACTATACCCTTCTACATTGCTACTTTGACTCTCTAACTTCTCAGTCCCTGGGTTGTGTTCAGAGTTCGTTGCTGTCTTTATATACTCTGCATATATTTCTGGTAGTTTTTGTGTGAATTGTAGCCTGTGTACTTCAGGAATGTTATTCATTAGTTTGGTGATGTTTTCCCACAACTGTCTGTCTCTTTGACAGATCCAGTAGTTACCTTCCCGGTTTGCATATTGTGTAGGTAATCCTGTACAACTCGGGTGAAACCTTATGTTACAAATGTTACATACAATGCCTACAACACTCTTCCGAAGTGACTTAAGGCAGCCTCCACACACCTCCATGTTGGGTTTGTGATGTTATATACTAACCACTGTTTTCAAACCTCTCGAATTCCAATTTTTTATTTTTAATCACACACATGCCAGGTATTTAACACCTAGACAGCAGTTATCATCATATGTTGATTTAGTCATACTGTAGTCACATAACGATTTAAACAATTATTATCTGGGTTTTACATGTATGATTGAAATAAGGATATAATAGCTAATACAGTATCCTTATTTAAGGATGTAATGGAGTTTACCTTGACCCATGAAAAAATCCTGCTATCATTTCACCACCACCAGCAGCTACACTACCATCATCCCACATGAGTACACCCGTGCTACTTGAGGTACTACCACCACCACCACCACCAGCTACACCACCATCATCCCACATTAATACAACAGTACTGCTTAACGTGCCGCCACCACCACCACATACACTATCATCATCCCGCATGAGTACACCCTTGCTGCTTGAGGTGCCACTACAACCACCACCATCACCACCACCAGCTACACCTCCATCATCCCACATGAGTACACTCGTGCTGCTTGAGGTGCCACCACCATCTCCACCACCACCACCACCACCACCACCACCACCACCAGCTATATTACCATCATCCCACATGAGTACACTCGTGATGCTTGAGGTACCACCACCACCAGCATCATCCCACATGACTACACCCGTGCTGCTTGAGGTGCCACTACAACCACCACTACCACCACCACCACCACCAGCTACACCAGCATCATCCCACATGAGTACACCCGTGCTGCTTGAGGTGCCACCACCACCACAACCACCACCAACACCACCACCAGCTACACCACCATCTTCCCACATGAGTACAACCGTGCTGCTTGAGGTGCCACCAACACTACCACCAACACCATCACCACCACCACCACCACCAGCTACACCACCATCATCCCACATGAGTACACCCGTGCTGCTTAAGGTACCACCATTACCACCACCTATACCACCATCTACACCACCATCACCCCACATGAGTACACCCGTGCTGCTTGAGGTACCACCACCACCACCACCACCAGCTACACCACCATAAGAACATAAGAACATAAGAACAAAGGTAACTGCAGAAGGCCTATTGGCCCATACGAGGCAGCTCCTATTCTATAACCACCCAATCCCACTCATATACTTGTCCAACCCGTGCTTGAAACAATCGAGGGACCCCACCTCCACAATGTTACGCGGCAATTGGTTCCACAAATCAACAACCCTGTTACTGAACCAGTATTTACCCAAGTCTTTCCTAAATCTAAACTTATCCAATTTATATCCATTGTTTCGTGTTCTGTCCTGTGTTGATACTTTTAATACCCTATTAATATCCCCCCGGTTATGTCCATTCATCCACTTGTAAACCTCTATCATGTCACCCCTAACTCTTCGCCTTTCCAGTGAATGCAACTTAAGCTTTGTTAATCTTTCTTCATATGAAAGATTTCTAATTTGGGGAATTAACTTAGTCATCCTACGCTGGACACGTTCAAGTGAATTTATATCCATTCTATAATATGGCGACCAAAACTGAACTGCATAATCTAAATGGGGCCTAACTAGAGCAAGATATAGCTTGAGAACCACACCAGGTGTCTTGTTACTAACGCTGCGATTAATAAATCCAAGTGTCCGATTTGCCTTATTACGAACATTTATGCATTGATCCTTTTGTTTTAAATTCTTACTAATCATAACTCCCAGATCCCTTTCGCAATCCGACTTCGCAATCACAACACCATCTAGCTCGTATCTTGTAACTCTATCGTCATTACCTAACCTCAGAACTTTACATTTATCAGCATTAAACTGCATCTGCCAATCCTTTGACCATTTCAAAACCCTATCTAGATCAACTTGAAGTGATAGTGAGTCCTCCTCCGAATTAATTTCCCTACCGATTTTCGTATCATCGGCAAATTTGCAAATGTTGCTACTCAAACCTGAATCTAAATCATTTATATATATTATAAACAACAGAGGTCCCAGGACAGAGCCTTGAGGCACTCCACTTACAACATTTTCCCACTCTGACTTGATTCCATTTATACTAACTCTCTGTTTCCTTTGGTATAGCCATGCCCTAATCCAGCTTAATATAGCACCCCCAATACCATGAGACTCTATTTTTTTAATCAGTCTTTCATGTGGCACTGTATCAAAAGCTTTGCTAAAGTCAAGGTATACAACATCGCAATCCTTACCACTATCAACTGCCTCAACAATGCTAGAATAAAAAGATAACAAATTTGTTAAACATGAACGGCCATTTATAAAACCATGTTGCGACTCAATTATTAATTTATGTTTTTCAAGATGAAGACGAATTTTATTTGCTATTATAGATTCGAGTAACTTTCCCACAATAGACGTTAGGCTAATTGGTCGATAGTTAGACGCAAGTGATCTATCTCCTTTCTTAAAAACTGGTATCACATTAGCAACTTTCCAAAACTCTGGCACTCTGCCTGACTCTATTGATTTATTAAATATGGTTGACAGTGGGTCACAAAGCTCCTCTTTGCATTCTTTAAGCACCCTAGCAAACACTTCATCCGGCCCTGGGGATTTGTTTGGTTTGAGTTTTACTATTTGTTTAAGAACATCCTCCCTGGTAACTGCTAAACTCGTCAACCTGTCCTCGTCCCCACCCACATAGACTTGTTCGGCTGAAGGCATATTGTTAAGTTCCTCTTTAGTAAATACAGATACAAAATATTTATTAAAAATACTACTCATCTCTTCATCACTATCTGTTATTTGACCTGTCTCAGTTTTTAATGGACCTATCCTTTCCCTAGTCTTAGTACGATATAACTGAAAAAACCCTTTAGGATTTGTCTTTGCTTGCCCTGCTATGCGAACTTCATAGTTTCTTTTTGCTTTCCTTATCTCTTTTTTAACATTTCTAACCAGTTGTACGAATTCCTGTTCTAAAGTGACCTCCCCATTTTTAATCCTTTTGTACCAAGCTCTCTTTTTACCTATAAGGTTCTTCAAATTCTTTGTTATCCACTTTGGGTCATTAGTATACGATCTATTCAATTTGTATGGTATACTACGTTCCTGAGCTTTGTTTAGAATATTCTTAAATAAGTTATATATTGAATCCACATCGAAATCCCCATTTAAGTCACCTATCGCTGGGTTCATGTCTCGCTCCAAGACCGGCCCACACCCCATACCCAAGCCATTCCAATCAATTTGACCCAAAAAATTTCTTAGGCTATTAAAATCAGCTTTTCGAAAATCTGGCACTTTAACAGAATTTTCTCCTACTGGTCTATTCCATTCTATGCTAAATCTGATTTCTTTGTGATCACTGCTCCCTAGCTCACTCCCTATTTCGATGTCATTAATTTGCGTTTCCCTGTTAGTTAACACTAAATCTAAAATATTATTTTCCCGTGTTGGTTCCTTAATGTGTTGCGTAAGAAAGCAATCGTCAATTAATTCTAGAAAATCTTCTGCTTCACTATTCCCTGTTTTGTTCAACCAGTTTATTCCGCTAAAATTAAAGTCACCCATGACATAAATACTGTTAGATCTAGATGCTCTAGATATTTCATCCCATAGATGCTTTGCTTCCATTCTGTCTAAATTTGGTGGCCTATATATTACTCCTATTATAATATTATTAGCTTTTTCGTTTAATTCAATCCAAATAGTTTCTGTGTGTGGCTCTGTTTTGATTCCCTCTTTGAGACTACATTTCAAATTGTCCCTAACATATATGGCTACTCCACCTCCTCGTCTAATATATCTATCTGTGTGAAATAGTTTAAATCCATATATTTGATATTCAGCTAATAGTTCTCTATTTTCTACATTCATCCACGTTTCGGTAAGTTAATCCCACATGAGTACACTCGTGATGCTTGAGATGCCACCACCACCACCACCACCACCAGCTACACCACCATCATCCCACATGAGTA
The DNA here is from genome assembly GCF_040958095.1 of Procambarus clarkii. Lineage (NCBI taxonomy): Eukaryota > Metazoa > Arthropoda > Malacostraca > Decapoda > Cambaridae > Procambarus > Procambarus clarkii. The sequence goes on along the minus strand of NC_091180.1, from coordinate 42,018,374 downwards.
CACCCGTGCTGCTTGAGGTACCACCACCACCATCACCAACACCACCAGCTACACCTCCATCATCTCACATGAGTACACATGTGCTGCTTGAGGTCCACCACCACCACTACCACCACCAGCTACAATAGCATCATCCCATATGAGTACACCTGTGCTGCTTGAGATACCACCATTACCACCACCACAAATATCAGCTACACCACTATCATCCCACATGAGTACAACCGTGCTGCTTGAGGTACCACCATTACCACCACCACCACCACCAATAACAGCTACACCACTATCATCTCACATGAGTACACCCGTACGTCTTGAGGTGCCACTACTACCACCACCACCACCAGCTACACCACCCTCATCTCACATGAGTACACCCGTGCTGCTTGAGGTGCCACCACCACCTCCACCACCACCAGCAGCTACACTACCATCATCCCACATGAGTACACCCGTGCTACTTGAGGTACTACCACCACCACCACCACAACCACAACCACCACCACCACCAGCTACACCACCATCATCCCACATTAATACACCAGTACTGCTTGACGTGCCACCACCACCACATACACTATCATCATCCCGCATGAGTACACCCTTGCTGCTTGAGGTGCCACTACAACCACCACTACAACCACCACCATCACCAACACCAGCTACACCTCCATCATCCCACATGAGTACACTCGTGCTGCTTGAGGTGCCACCACCATCTCCACCACCACCACCACCACCACCACCACCACCACCAGCTATATTACCATCATCCCACATGAGTACACTCGTGATGCTTGAGGTACCACCACCACCAGCATCATCCCACATGACTACACCCGTGCTGCTTGAGGTGCCACTACAACCACCACCACCACCACCATCACCACCACCAGCTACACCTCCATCATCCCACATGAGTACACTCGTGCTGCTTGAGGTGCCACCACCATCTCCACCACCACCACCACCACCACCACCACCACCAGCTATATTACCATCATCCCACATGAGTACACCCGTGCTTCTTGAGGTGCCACCACCAACACCACCCCCACCACCACCTGCTACACCACCATCACCACCACCACCAGCTACACCAGAACCATCCCACATGAGTACACCCATGCTGCTTGAGGTGCCACCACCACCACCACCACTACCAACAGCTACACCACCATCATCCTACATGAGTACACCCGTGCTGCATGAGGTGCCACCACCACCACCATCGCCACCACCTCCACCAGCTACACCACCATCGTCCCACTTGAGTACACCCGTGCTGTTTGAGATGCCACCACCAACACCACCAGCAACACCACCATCATCCCACATGAGTACACCCGTGCTGCTTGAGGTGCCACCACCACCACAACCACCACCAACACCACCACCAGCTACACCACCATCTTCCCACATGAGTACAACCGTGCTGCTTGAGGTGCCACCAACACTACCACCAACACCACCAGCTACACCACCATCATCCCACATGAGTACACCCGTGCTGCTTGTGGTACCACCACCACCACCACCACCACCACCAGCTACACCACCATCATCCCACATGAGTACACCCGTGCTGCTTGTGGTACCACCACCACCACCACCACCACCACCACCAGCTACATCACCATCATCCCACATGAGTACACTCGTGATGCTTGAGATGCCACCACCACCACCACCACCAGCTACATTACCATCATCCCACATGAGTACACCAGTGCTGCTTGAGGTACCACCACCACCACCACCATCACCAACACCACCAGCTACACCTCCATCATCTCACATGAGTACACACGTGCTGCTTGAGGTCCACCACCACCACCACCACCACCAGCTACAATAGCATCATCCCATATGAGTACACCTGTGATGCTTGAGGTGCCACCACCACCACCATCGCCACCACCACCACCACTACCAGCTACACCACCATGATTCCACATGAGTACATCCGTCCTGCTTGAGGTGCCACCACCACTTCCACCACCAGCTCCACCACCACCCCTACCACCAGCTAGACCACCATCATCCCACATAAGTACACCCGTGCTGCTTGAGATGCCACCAACACCACCACCTCCACTATCGCCACCACCAGCTACACCACCATCGTCCCTCATGAGTACACCCTTGCTGCTTGAGGTGCCACCACCACCACCACCACTACCAACAGCTACACCACCATCATCCTACATGAGTACACCCGTGCTGCTTGAGGTTCCACCACCACCACCACCATCGCCACCACCACCACCTCCACCAGCTACACCACCATCGTCCCACTTGAGTATACCCGTGCTGTTTGAGATGCCACCACCAACACCATCACCACCACCACCACCACCAGCAGCTACACTACCATCATCCCACATGAGTACTACCGTGCTGCTTGAGGTACCACCATTACCACCTCCACCACCAGCTACACCACCATCATCCCACATGAGTACACCCGTGCTGCTTGAGGTGCCACCACCACCACAACCACCACCACCACCACAACCACCACCACCACCACCACCAGCTACACCACCATCATCCCTCATGAGTACAACCGTGCTGCTTGAGGTGCCACCAACACTACCACCAACACCATCATCACCACCACCACCACCACCACCAGCTACACCACCATCATCCCACATGAGTACACCAGTGCTGCTTGAGGTACCACCATTACCACCACCACCACCACCAGCTACACCACCATCACCCCACATGAGTACACCCGTGCTGCTTGAGGTACCACCACCACCACCAACACCACCACTACCACCAGCTACACCAACATCATCCCACATGAGTACACCCGTGCTGCTTGAGGTACCACCACCACCACCACCACCACCAATAACAGCTACACCACCATACTCCCACATGAGTACACTCGTGATGCTTGAGATGCCAACACCACCACCAGCACCACCACCAGCTTCACCACCATCATCCCACATGAGTACACCCGTGCTGCTTGAGGTGCCACCACCACCACCACCACCACCGTCAACCCACATGAGTACACCCGTGATGCTTGAGGTGCCACCACCACCACCACCACCAGCCCCACCACCATCATCTCACATGAGTACACACGTGTTGCTTGAGATGCCACCACCACCACCACCACCACCAGTTAAACCACCATCATCCCACATGAGTACACCATTGCTGCTTGAAGTGCCACCACCACCAGCTACACCACCATCATCCCACACGAGTACACCCGTGCTACTAGAGGTACTACCACGACAACCACCACCACCACCACCACCACCAGCAGCTACACCACCATCATCCCACATTAGTACACCCGTGCTGCTTGAGGATCCACCACCACCACCACCACCACCAGCTCCACCACCATCATCCCACATGAATACACCCGTGCTGCTTGAGGTTCCACCACCACCACCATCATCCCACACGAGTACACCCGTGCTACTAGAGGTACTACCACGACAACCACCACCACCACCACCACCACCACCAGCTACACCACCATCATCCTACATTAGTACACCCGTGCTGCTTGAGGATCCACCACCACCACCACCACCACCAGCTCCACCACCATCATCCCACATGAATACACCCTTGCTGCTTGAGGAGCCACCACCTTTATCCCACATGAGTACATCCGTGCTGCCTGACATGCCACCACCACCATCAGCAGCTACACCACCATCATCCCACATGAGTACACCCGTTCTGCTAGAGGTACCACCATTACCACCTCAACCACCCCCACAAGCTACACCACCATCACCCCACATGAGTACACCCTTGCTGCTTGAGGTACCACTACCACCACCACCACTACCACCACCAGCTGCACCACTATCATCTCACATGAGTACACCCGTGCTGCTTGAGGTACCACCATTACCACCACCACCACCACCACCAGCTACACCACTATCATCCCACCTGAGTTCACCCGTGCTGCTTGAGGTACCACCATTACCACCACCACCACCACCACCAGCTACACTACCAACATTCCACATTAGTACACCCGTGCTGCTTGAGGTGCCACCACCACCACCACCGCCAGCCCCACCACCATCATCTTACATGAGTACACACGTGTTGCTTGAGGTGCCACCACCACCACCATCACCACCACTACCATAACCACCACCAGCTACACCTCCATTATCTCACATGAGTTCACCTGTGCTGCTTGATGTGCCACCACAACCACCACCACCACCACCAGCTACACCAGCATCATCCCACATGAGTACATTCGTGCTGCTTGAGGGGCCACCACCAACTCAACCACCACCACCACCACCACCACCACTACCACCACCACCACTACCACCACCACCATTAGCTACACTACTATCATCCCACATGAGTACACCCTTGCTTCTTGAGGTGCCACCACCACCACGACCACCAGCTACACCACCATCATCTCACATGAGTACACCCGTGCGGCTTGAGGTGCCAGCACCACTACCACCATTACCACCTCCACCACCACCAGCTACACCACCATCATCCCACATGGGTACACCCATGCTGCTTGAGGAGCCACCGCCACCACCACCACCACCACCACCACCACAAGCTACACCACCATCATCCCACATGAGTACACCCTTGCTGCTTGAGGAGCCACCACTATCATCCCACATGACTACATCCGTGCTGCTTGAGGTGCCACCACCACGACCACCATCACCAGCTACACCACTATCATCCCACATGACTACACCCGTGCTGCTTGAGGTACCACCATTACCACCACCACCACCACCACCAGCTACACTACCATCATTCCAAATGAGTACTCCCGTGCTGCTTGAGGTGCCACCACCACCACCACCACCAGCCCTACCACCATCATCTTACATGAGTACACACGTGTTGCTTGAGGTGCCACCACCACCACCACCACCATCACCACCACTACCATCACCACCACCAGCTACACCTCCATCATCTCACATGAGTTCACCCGTGCTGCTTGATGTGCCACCACAACCACCACCACCACCACCAGCTACACCAGCATCATCCCACATGAGTACATTCGTGCTGCTTGAGGGGCCACCACCACGACCACCATCACCAGCTACACCAGCATCATCCCACATGAGTACACACGTGTTGCTTGAGGTGCCACCACCACCACCACAACCATCACCACCACCAGCTACACCTCCATCATCTCACATGAGTTCACCCGTGCTGCTTGAGGTGCCACCACTACCACCACCACCAGCTACATTACCACCACCACCACCACCACCACCAGCAACACTACCATCATCCCACATGAGTACACTCGTGCTGCTTGAGGGGCCACCACCAACTCCACCACCACCACCACCACCACTACCACCACCACCACCACCACCACTACCACCACCACCACCACCACCACCACCACCACCACCAGCTACACTACCATCATGCCACATGAGTACACCCGTGCTTCTTGAGGTGCCACCACCACCACCACCACCACCAGCAACACCACCAACATCTTACATGAGTACACCCGTGCTGCTTGAGGTGCCACAACACCTCCACCACCACCAGCTACACCAGCATCATCCCACATGAGTACACCCGTGTTGCTTGAGGAGCCACCACTACCACCACCACGACCAGCTACACCTCCATCATCTCACATGAGTACACCCGTGCTGCTTGAGGTACCACCACAACCACCACCACCAGCTGCACCAGCATCATCCCACATGAGTACACCCGTGCTGGTTGAGGTGCCACCACCATCACCACCACCACTACCACCAGCTACACCACCATCATCCTACATGAGTACACCCGTGCTGCTTGTGGTGCCACCACAACCACCACCACCACCACCACCACCTCTAGCTACACCACCATCATCCCACATGAGTACACCCGTGCTGCTTGAGGTGCCACCACCACAACCACCACCACCACCACCACCAGCTACACCACCATCATCCCACATGAGTACACCCGTGCTGCTTGAGATACCACCACCACCACCACAACCACCACCACCAGCTACACCAGCACCATCCCACATGAATACACGCGTGCTGCTTGAGGTGCCACCACCACCACTACCACCACCACCATCTTCACCACCATCATCTCACATGAGTACACCCGTCCTGCTTGAGGTGCCACCACCACCACCACCACCACCAACAGATACACCAGCATTATCCCACATGAGTACACCCGTGCTGCTTAAGGTGCCACCACCACCACCATCGTCACCACCATCATCCCACATGAGTACACCCGTCCTGCTTGAGGTGCCACCACCACCACCACCAACACCACCATCATCCCACATGAGTACATCCGTGCTGCTTGAGGTGCCACCACCACCACCACCAACACCACCATCATCCCACATGAGTACACCCGTACTGCTTGAGGTGCCACCAACACCACAACCACCACCATCACCACCACGACCACCAGCTACACCACCATCATCCCACATGAGTACAACCGTGCTGCTTGAAGTGCCACCAACACTGCCACCAACACCACAACCACCACCATCACCACCACGATCACCAGCTACACCACCATCATCCCACATGAGTACACCCGTGCTGCTTGAGGTGCCACCACCAACACAACCACCACCACCACCACAACCAGCTACACCACCATCATCCCAAATGAGTACACCCGTGTTGCTTGAGGTACCACCATTACCACCACCACCACCACCACCAGCTACACCACCATCACCCCACATGAGTACACCCGTGCTGCTTGAGGTACCACCACCACCACCAACACCACCACTACCACCAGCTACACCACCATCATCCCACATGAGTACACGCGTGCTGTTTGAGGTACAACCACCACCACCACCACCACCATCTACAGCACCATCATCCCACATGAGTACACTCTTGATGCTTGAGATGCCAACACCACCACCACCACCACCACCAGCTACACCACCATCATCCCACATGAGTACACCCGTGCTGCTTGAGGTGCCACCACCACCACCACCACCACCATCAACCCACATGAGTACACCCGTGCTGCTTGAGGTTCCACCACCACCACCACCACCAGCCCCACCACCATCATCTCACATGAGTACACACGTGTTGCTTGAGATGCCACCACCACCACCACCACCACCAGCTACACCAAAATCATCCCACATGAATACACCCGTGCTGCTTGAGGTGCCACCACCACCACCACCACCACGAGCCCCACCACCATCATCTCACATGACTACACACGTGTTGCTTGAGATGCCACCACCACCACCACCACCATCACCACCACCAGCCACGCCTCCATCATATCACATGAGTTCACCCGTGCTGCTTGAGGTGCCACCACCACCACCACCAACTACACCACCATCATCCTACATGAGTACACTCGTGCTGCTTGAGGGGCCACCAACAACTCCACCACCACCACCACCACCACCAGCTACACTACCATCATCCCACATGAGTACACCCGTGCTCCTTGAGGTGCCACAACCACCACCACCACCACCACCACCACCACCACCACCAGCTACACCACCCTCATCTCACATGAGTACACCCGTGCTGCTTGAGGTGCCACCACCTCCACAACCACCAGTTAAACCACCATCATCCCACATGAGTACACCATTGCTGCTTGAAGTGCCACCACCACCAGCTACACCACCATCATCCCACACGAGTACTCCCGTGCTACTAGAGGTACTACCACGACAACCACCACCACCACCACCAGCTACACCACCATCATCCCACATTAGTACACCCATGCTGCTTGAGGTGCCTCCACCACCACCACCACCACCACCAGCTCCACCACCACCACCACCACCAGCTCCACCACCATCATCCCACATGAATACACCCGTGCTGCTTGAGGTGCCACCACCACCATTATCATCCCACATGAATACACCCGTGCTGCTTGAGGAGCCACCACCATTATCCCTCATGAGTACATCCGTGCTGCTTGAGGTGCCACCACGACGACCACCATAACCAGCTACACCAGCATCATCCCACACGAGTACACCCGTGCTACTAGAGGTACTACCACGACAACCACCACCACCACCACCACCAGCTACACCACCATCATCCCACATTAGCACACCCGTGCTGCTTGAGGTGCAACCACCACCACCACCACCAGCTCCACCACCATCATCCCACATGAATACACCCGTGCTGCTTGAGGTGCCACCACCACCATTATCATCCCACATGAATACACCCGTGCTGCTTGAGGAGCCACCACCATTATCCCTCATGAGTACATCCGTGCTGCTTGAGGTGCCACCACCACGACCACCATAACCAGCTACACCAGAATCATCCCACACGAGTACTCCCGTGCTGCTTGAGGTGCCACTACAACCACCACCACCACCATCACCACCACCAGCTACACCTCCATCATCCCACATTAGTACACCCGTGCTGCTTGAGGTGCCACTACAACCACCACCACCACCATCACCACCACCAGCTACACCTCCATCATCCCACATTAGTACACCCGTGCTGCTTGAGGTGCCACTACAACCACCACCACCACCAGCTATACTACCATCATCTCACATGAGTACACCCGTGCTACTTGAGGTGCCACCAAAACTTCCACCACCACCACAACGACCACCAGCTACACCACCATCATCCCACATGAGTACACCCGTGCTGCCTGACTTGCCACCACCACCACCACCATCAGCAGCTACACCACCATCATCCCACATGAGTACACCCGTGCTGCCTGAGGTTCCACCACCACCACCACCAGCTACACCACCATCATCCCACATGAGTACACCCGTGCTGCTAGAGGTACCACCATTACCACCTCAACCACCCCCACAAGCTACACCACCATCACCCCACATGAGTACACCCGTGCTGCTTGAATTACCACTACCACCACCACCACTACCACCACCAGCTACACCACCATCATCTCACATGAGTACACCCATGCTGCTTGAGGTACCACTATTACCACCACCACCACCAGCTACACCACTATCATCCCACATGAGTTCACCCGTGCTGCTTGAGGTACCACCATTACCACCACCACCACCACCACCACTAGCTACACTACCATCATCCCACATGAGTACACCCGTGCTGCTTGAGGTGCAACCATTACCACCACCACCACCATCATCCCACATGAGTACACCCGTGCTGCTTGAGATGCCACCACCACCACCACCACCAGCCCCACCACCATCATCTCACATGAGTACACCCGTGCTGCTTGATGTGCCACCACAACCACCACCACCACCACCAGCTACACCAGCATCATCCCACATGAGTACATTCGTGCTGCTTGAGGGGCCACCACCAACTCCACCACCACCACCACCACCACCACTACCACCACCACCATTAGCTACACTACCATCATCCCACATGAGTACACCCGTGCTTCTTGAGGTGCCACCACCACCACGACCACCAGCTACACCACCATCATCTCACATGAGTACACCCGTGCTGCTTGAGGTGCCACCACCCCTACCACAACCAGCTATACCACCATCATCCCATATGAGTACACCCGTGCTTCTTGAGGTACTACCACCACCACCACCACCACCACCACCAGCTACACCACCATGATCCCACATGAGTACACCTGTGCTGCGTGAGGTGTCACCAACACCACCACCACCACCACCATCATCCCACATGAATACACCCGTGCTGCTTGAGGTGCCACCACCACCACCACCAGCTACACGACCATCCTCCCACATGAGTACACCCGTGCTGCTTGAGGTGCCAGCACCACTACCACCACCACCACCTCCACCACCACCAGCTACACCACCATCATTCCACATGAGTAAACCCGTGCTAAAAGAGGTACTACCACCACCACCACCATCACCACCACCACCAGCTACGTCACCATCATCCCACATTAGTACAACCGTGCTGCTTGAGGTGCCACCACCACCACCAGCCACACTACCACCAGCTCCACCACCATCATCCCACATGAGTACACCCTTGCTGCTTGAGGAGCCACCACCATCATCCCACATGAGTACATCCGTGCTGCTTGAGGTGCCACCACCACGACCACCATCACCAGCTACACCAGCATCATCCCACATGAGTACACCCGTGCTGCTTGAGGTGCCACTACAACCACCACCACCACCATCACCACCACCAGCTACACCTCCATCATTCCAGCTGAGTACACCCGTGCTGCTTGAGGTGCCACTACAATCACCACCACCACCATCACCACCACCAGCTATACAACCATCATCCCACATGAGTACACCCGTGCATCTTCAGGTGCCTCCACCACCACCACCAGCTACACATCCATCATCTCACATGAGTACACCCGTGCTACTTGAGGTGCCACCTCCACTTCCACCAACACCATCACGACCACCAGCTACACCACCATCATCCCACATGAATGCACCAGTGCTGCTTGACATGCCACCACCACCACCACCACCAGCTACACCACCATCATCCCACATGAGTACACCCGTGCTGCCTGAGGTTACACCACCACCACCACCACCACCACCACCACCACCACCACCACCTACACCACTATCATCTCACATGAGTACACCAGTGCTGCTTGAGGTACCACTATTACCACCACCACCACCATCATCCCTCATGAGTACACCCGTGCTGCTTGAGGTGCGACCACCTGAGTGTTAGGCTTGAGAAGGTCCCCCGGGATCATGTCACAGAGCTTCAGGTAGAGTAGAAGGGAAGCTATGAGGCTACACTTAGTAATTCTAGAAAAAAAAGGGGGAGGAAGTGAAGCCAACGTGACGTTATAGGCGAAATTCGCCCCCTGACATCAAAGCAGGGATAAGGGCCAGCTGCAATGGTTTTGCAGCTGCGCTCAGGCTATATACGGGGAGAGAGTAAGGAGCCGAGGGGGTTATGTAATAATGGGATCGAGCCATGGGGCTCCGAGGGAATATTTTGCAGGTACAGCGGTCGGGAAGGTGTGAATACAGGTGGACACACTCTGGGCGGATGGGCCTAGAGTAATGTGCTACAGCTGTGGTGAGCACAGCAAGGAAGGATGACCAGAGAGCTGTGAGGGATCTACAGCGTTCTGGGATTGGTGCCCTGGAACGAGACGTCAGCACAGACCCGAGGGAACATGACCCTGGGGTAGGAATCTCCGTTGCTCTGGAGGCCAGGATCACGTTAGCTCAGAGCAACGATGGGACATTGACAACATTCACCAGGCTGGACAGCCTGGGTTTTGTCTGGGTCATGGAGGATCTATGACCTAGCAACCATGGGACACGAAGACAAGAGAAGTGATGCTGCCAATTGTGGAGGAGAGGCCAGTGAAACATTGTGTGATCATTGTAAGCCCTTATGTCAACAGTACAGGGCAAGATGTTAAATTATTAACTTGTTACTAAAGATGAAGAACCTTAGATATATATGTGTTGTGTATATATTAATGACTAGTGTCATTTCTGTTTAAGTGCCAGCATTCTGGTCCATGTAATTTTATGGTTATGTTTGTATGTAATTATATGTCAGCAGTTTAGGTATATGTACATTGTTGGAGATGGGAAAAATTATTACAGACTATTTTACCTGTGCTATGATGTAAATATAATGTATATGTTGGAGAAGTGTTGTGAGTCATGTCGGGGAAAATTTTAATTTATTTCATCGTGTGTATGATGAACTTAATGGATGATTTTTTAGTTGTACACATATGGTGGGTGCATCCTCCAGGTCCTTGCACTAATGGAACCATTGCAATGATGCATATGGGGACATATGCGTGTTTAAGGAGGGGAGTGGTGTTGTAATCCACAAGTTAGTAGGAATTATTAGCTAGAGGATCATTACTACAACACTTAACGAATGATGATTGGAAGTACATGTAAGTAGACAGACTATGGATCACATATCTAAGAAAGGTCAATGGATTAAGACCGAAGCTGTTTAGCCAAATTAATAATTCCTGGAAAGAGGAATTATTCTTCGTCAGGCTTCTAGGATCAAGGTTACCACTCTAGGGATAAGGTTAATCGGATTATACCTTCCTTGAGAGGCAGGGTGAAATGTTTGAGGCCATGGCTGACTGGAGTCAGTCTGATTGCGGGAGTGGAACTGACAAGTCCTCTGGATCTCCGTTTGTGGCAGCAGTGAAGTGTAGCAGACAGCTATGCGAGAGCCTGATGTGATCTTAGTGACGAAGTTAAGTCTGCAGTATGTGAGTATCGAATGAAAGACTAACCGGGTGTGGAGCGTTGTAGTAATCATTCCGTATTAGGGACTTAGGCGGAAGTTATGAGTGTGGGTGGTGATCGCGGAGGTCAAGTGGTCTATGGGTATTGGAAGTGTATTGACCTAATAGAGTATGTTAATTAATATAGTATTATTTGTCAGAGTCTATTCTTTGTAATTAAATGACAAAACCCGACGGCCTTTAAAGACCTTCCATCTGTCCCCTCATAGTGTTCCTGGTTTGGTTGGTGAGGGAATGTTAGGGAATTGGCAGACGACATATTTGGTGGCAGCGCAAACAGGTTTTGGAACACTGTGCGAGATGAAGAAAGTGTGGTTCTGGTTTAGTTGGTGAGGGAATGTTCGGGAAATGGTAGACGTCGGGTTGTGGTGAGAATGGGGGTTACTAGACGGAGGAAAGAAGGGTCAGGTGAGACCAGGGCAGAGGAGTTAGTTAATTAAAGGGACTAGGCCATTGTGGGGCACATGTGGGGTTTATTTCTTTCTTTCCAGATTCCCGCAACGAGAGACAGCTAAGAGGCAAGTCTGGACCACTGAAGCATCGGGATCCAAAACAAGTGCAGTGTTCGTAGTGCGGATTATACAGTGTTCGTAGTGTGGATTATACAGTGTTCGCAGTGCGGATTATACAGCGTGGCGAGGTAAACTAGCGCGGGTGAATGTGGGCCAGCGTAGGCCATGTGCGGCCATGTGCGGGCCAAGCGATGGGTGGGCCAAGCGAGCCGCACCTTGGAGCTTGTTTTATATCGTTGGTAAGGCGGAAATAGTGAGAAACCGTTGCTAAGGTGAAATTAATCGTGTAAACTACGTAATTTAAAGTTAATTAAATTTCATGTAACGTGTAAATCGAATATTTTAAGGATAATGAAATATTACCTAAAGTACTGTGCGAGTTCCGGCGTTGTCAGGTGTAGATACAGAAAATAGGCGCAGTGAATTATGGACGCCTTGGCATAGCGAGCGACGCGTAATTTGACGTCTAGGGTTCGCCGTCTACTGTACCCTGGAGAGGGCCAGGGAGATTTTTTTGTGGGTGCAGGTAGCATTATGGAGAGTGTTACCTGGGACACGGGGAGCGTGTTCCGTTGGTGGGGGTGTGTGGCGCCGGGTGTAGTGGATGGTTGTGTATTGGCGTTTGTACGCCGGGGTGTGTAGTGTAATGCACGTGTAGTGGCGTATTAGACGCCAGCGTAATGACTAGTTTACTGTAGTGTAATGTGCATGTTTTGACTGTTGATATTATGGATGTAGTATAGTGCATGACATTGTTGGCATTGTAGCGCCAAGGTGTAGCATGTGTAGCATTACTGGTTGTTGTAACACCGGGTGTATTGTAGACATTAGCGTTGAAGTATGTTAACGCAGGTGGTAGAGTGTGGCGGGTGGCCACTACACAAGAAATTATGCCTGACGAGTGTTGGTCAGGTAATTAACGGATTACGAGAGAGAAGGGAGTGTGTGTGGCGTCTGGTTACTTATTGGTGGTGACGTCTCGTGGTGTTTTGATGCGCTCTGGCGCAAGGCATATGCCTGTGGTGGTAATGGTGTTGGGGACGCCTTGTGTGTTGTGTTGAGGGCGTTGGGGACGCTGTGTTGTGTTGAAGGCGTTGGGGACGCCGTGTGTTGTGTTGAGGGCGTTGGGGACGCCGTGTGTTGTGTTGAGGGCGTTGGGGACGCCGTGTGTTGTGTTGAGGGCGTTGGGGACGCCGTGTGTTGTGTTGAGGGCGTTGGGGACGCCGTGTGTTGTGTTGGGGACGCCGTGTGTTGTGTTGGGGACGCCGTGTGTTGTGTTGAGGGCGTGGGGACGCCGTGTGTTGTGTTGAGGGCGTTGGGGACGCCGTGTGTTGTGTTGAGGGCGTTAGGGACGCCGGGTGTTGTGTTGAGGGCGTTGGGGACGCCATTGGGTGGTGTAGTGTAGTGGCGTTTGGACGCCTGGTATGGAGTGTGGTGTTGTGGAGTATATGGTGGCGCAGGGGCGACAGGTAGTGGTCGGTAAGGTGAGTATTGGCGTAGCAAGGTCGGTGCGTTAGGACGCAGGAAGTGGTTGTAGGGGTGTGTGGCGTTATATTGAGGTCATCAGTGGTTGGGATGACCAGTGGTAATGGTGTGTCGGAGTAAGTAAGTCTTATGGATAAGATGAAATGTGGATAATTGCAGAGTTGGTGGCTGCAGTAGGCGAGTCAAGTCGATATCTCTAGCAAGACTCATAAAAGACTAATAAAAATTCATTATTTTCATTAAAATTTTCATTAATTAAGTCGGAGTGGGTAAGTCTTATGGATAAGATTATAATGTAGAATTTCAAAATTTCAGGTGTTGGTGGTTGCAGTGGGCGAGCCAAGTAGATATACTAATTTCTCATTAATTAAGTTGTTACAGGAATCTCGCAAAAGCGAGCCAGTGGCAGTATGATGCTTTAGTGACATTAGTTGTGAAATTATTTTAATGAGGTATTTATTGTGATAATGTATGTATATACTGTATATTACCTCATCGGCACCATTACTGAGTGTTAGGCTTGAGAAGGTCCCCCGGGATCATGTCACAGAGCTTCAGGTAGAGTAGAAGGGAAGCTATGAGGCTACACTCAGTTATTCTAGAAAAAAAAGGGGGAGGAAGTGAAGCCAACGTGACGTTATAGGCGAAATTCGCCCCCTGACATCAAAGCAGGGATAAGGGCCAGCTGCAATGGTTTTGCAGCTGCGCTCAGGCTATATACGGGGAGAGAGTAAGGAGCCGAGGGGGTTATGTAATAATGGGATCGAGCCAGGGGGCTCCGAGGGAATATTTTGCAGGTACGGCGGTCGGGAAGGTGTGAATACAGGTGGACACACTCTGGGCGGATGGGCCTAGACCAGAGAGCTGTGAGGGATCTACAGCGTTCTGGGATTGGTGCCCCGGAACGAGACGTCAGCACAGACCCGAGGGAACATGACCCTGGGGTAGGAATCTCCGTTGCTCTGGAGGCCAGGATCACGTTAGCTCAGAGCAACGATGGGACATTGACAACATTCACCAGGCTGGACAGCCTGGGTTTTGTCTGGGTCATGGAGGATCTATGACCCAGCAACCATGGGACACGAAGACAAGAGAAGTGATGCTGCCAATTGTGGAGGAGGCCAGTGAAACATTGTGTGATTATTGTAAGCCCTTATGTCAACAGTACAGGGCAAGATGTTAAATTGTAATTAACTTATTACTAAGGATGAAGAACCTTAGAGATATATGTGTTGTGTATATATTAATAACTAGTGTCATTTCTGTTTAAGTGCCAGCATTCTGGTCCATGTAATTTTATGGTTATGTTTGTATGTAATTATATGTCAGCAGTTTAGGTATATGTGCATTGTTGGAGATGGGAAAAATTATTACAGACTATTTTACCTGTGCTATGATGTGAATATAATGTATATGTTGGAGAAGTTTTGTGAGTCATGTCGGGGAAAATTTTAATTTATTTCAATTGTGTGTATGATGAACTTATTGGATGATTTTTTAGTTGTACACATATGGTGGGTGCATCCTCCAGGTCCTTGCACTAATGGAACCATTGCAATGATGCATATGGGGACATATGCGTGTTTAAGGAGGGGAGTGGTGTTGTAATCCACAAGTTAGTAGGAATTATTAGCTAGAGGATCATTACTACAACACTTAACGAATGATGATTGGAAGTACATGTAAGTAGACAGACTATGGATCACATATCTAAGAAAGGTCAATGGATTAAGACCGAAGCTGTTTAGCCAAATGATTAATTCCTGGAAAGAGGAATTATTCTTCGTCAGGCTTGTAGGAACAAGATTACCTCTCTAGGGATAAGGTTAATCGGATTATACCTTCCTTGAGAGGCTGGGGTGAAATGGTTGAGGTAGATGGCTGACTGGAGTCAGTCTGGTTGTGGAAGTTGAACTAGCAAGTCCTCTGAGGTCTCCGTTTGTGGCAGCAGCGAAGTGTAGCAGACAGCTATGCGAGAGCCTGTTGTGATCTTA
The DNA here is from genome assembly GCF_040958095.1 of Procambarus clarkii. Taxonomy (NCBI): domain Eukaryota; kingdom Metazoa; phylum Arthropoda; class Malacostraca; order Decapoda; family Cambaridae; genus Procambarus; species Procambarus clarkii. Next base: position 42,002,083 of record NC_091180.1, on the reverse strand, counting down.
GTGACCAAGTTAAGTCTGCAGTATGTGAGTATTGAATGTAAGACTAACCGGGTGTGGAGCGTTGTAGTAATCATTCCGTATTAGGGACTTAGGCGGAAGTTACGAGTGTGGGTGGTGATCGCGGAGGTCAAGTGGTCTATGGGTATTGGAAGTGTATTGACCTAATAGAGTATGTTAATTAATATAGTATTATTTGTCAGAGTCTATTCTTTGTAATTAAATGACAAAACCCGACGGCCTTTAAATACCTTCCGTATGTTCATTCATTGTGTTCCAGTATAAACCTAGTGGTACGCCTCAAGGGTCTGGTGTGTGTAGGAGTACACGGTGGTAGTAACGGTTGCTGAGGCAAGGTGTTATGTGTTGTGTAATCGCTGTGTTCGGAATGAACCGGGGTTCAGCGTCACGACAACACTACCATCATCCCACATGAGTACACTCGTGCTGCTTGAGGGGCCACCACCACCACCACCACTACCACTACCACCACCACCACCACCACCAGCTACACCAGCATCATCCCACATGAGTACACCCGTGCTGCTTGAGGTGTCACCATCACCACCACCACCACTACCACCAGCTACACCACCATCATCCTACATGAGTACACCCGTGCTGCTTGTGGTGCCACCACCACCACCATCGCTACCACCACCACCACCACCAGCTACACCACCATCATCCCACATGAGTACACCCGTGCTGCTTAAGATACCACCACCACCACCACCACCACCAGCTACACCACCATCATCCCACATGAATACACCCGTGCTGCTTGAGGTGCCACCACCACCACCATCTTCACCACCATCATCTCACATGAGTACACCCGTCCTGCTTGAGATGCCACCACCACCACCACCACCAGCTACACGAGCATCATCCCACATGAGTACACCCGTGATGCTTAAGGTGCCACCACCACCACCACCATCATCCCACATGAGTACACCCGTCCAGCTTGAGGTGCCACCACCACCAACACCACCACCATCCCACATGAGTACATCCGTGCTGCTTGAGGTGCCACCACCACCACCACCAACACAACCATCATCCCACATGAGTACACCCGTGCTGCTTGAGGTGCCACCAACACCACAACAACCACCATCACCACCCCGACCACCAGCTACACCACCATCATCCCACATGAGTACACCCGTCCTGCTTGAGGTGCCACCACCACCTCCAGCACCAGCACCACCACCACCACCACCACCACCACCAGCTAGACCACCATCATCCCACATGACTACACCCTTGCTGATTGAGGTACCTCCACCACCACCACCACTATAATCCCACATGAGTACACCCGTGCTGCTTGAGGTTATCTTGAGATGATTTCGGGGCTTTTTAGTGTCCCCGCGGTCCGGTCCTCGACCAGGCCTTCACCCCCAGGAAGCAGCCCATGACAACTGACTACCACCCAGGTACCTATTTTACTGCTAGGTAACAGGGGCATAGGGTGAAAGAAACTCTGTCCATTGTTTCTCGCCGGCGTCTGGGATCGAACCCAGGACCACAGGATCATAAGCCCAGCGTGCTGTCCGCTCGGCTGACCGGCTCCTTGTTGAGGTGCCACAACAACCACCACCACCATCATCCCACTTGAGTACACCCGTGCTGCTTTAGGTGCCACCACCACCACCACCAGCTGCACTACCATCATCTCACATGAGTACACCCGTGCTGCTTGAGGTACCACCACCACCACCAACACCACCACTACCACCAGCTACACCACCATCATCCCACATGAGTACACGCGTGCTGTTTGAGGTACCACCACCACCACCACCACCACCACCACCACCACCACCACCATCTACACCACCATCATCCCACATGAGTACACTCGTGATGCTTGAGATGCCAACACCACCACCACCACCACCACCAGCTACACCACCATCATCCCACATGAGTACACCCGTGCTGCTTGAGGTGCCGCCACCACCACCACCACCACCACCACCACCACCACCACCACCATCAACCCACATGAGTACACCCGTGCTGCTTGAGGTTCCACCACCACCACCACCACCAGCCCCACCACCATCATCTCACATGAGTACACACGTGTTGCTTGAGATGCCACCACCACCACCACCACCACCACCACCACCACCACCACCACCACCACCACCAGCTACACCAAAATCATCCCACATGAATACACCCGTGCTGCTTGAGGTGCCACCACCACCACCACCACCATCAACCCACATGAGTACACCCGTGCTGCTTGAGGTGCCACCACCACCAACACCACCAGCCCCACCACCATCATCTCACATGACTACACACGTGTTGCTTGAGATGCCACCACCACCACTACCACCATCACCACCACCAGCTACACCTCCATCATATCACATGAGTTCACCCGTGCTGCTTGAGGTGCCACCACCACCACCACCAACTACACCACCATCATCCTACATGAGTACACTCGTGCTGCTTGAGGGGCCACCAACAACTCCACCACCACCACCACCAGCTACACTACCATCATCCCACATGAGTACACCGGTGCTCCTTGAGGTGCCACAACCACCACCACCACCACCACCACCACCACCACCAGCTACACCACCCTCATCTCACATGAGTACACCCGTGCTGCTTGAGGTGGCACCACCTCCACAACCACCAGTTAAACCACCATCATCCCACATGAGTACACGATTGCTGCTTGAAGTGCCACCACCACCAGCTACACCACCATCATCCCACACGAGTACACCCGTGCTACTAGAGGTACTACCACGACAACCACCACCACCACCACCACCACCACCACCACCAGCTACACCACCATCATCCCACATTAGTACACCCGTGCTGCTTGAGGTGCCACCACCACCACCACCACCACCAACAGGTCCACCACCATCATCCCACATGAATACACCCGTGCTGCTTGAGGTGACACCACCACCACCATCATCCCATATGAGTACACCCTTCCTGCTTGAGGAGCCACCACCATTATCCCTCATGAGTACATCCGTGCTGCTTGAGGTGCCACCACCACGACCACCATAACCAGCTACACCAGTATCATCCCACACGAGTACACCCGTGCTGCTTGAGGTGCCACTACAACCACCACCACCACCATCACCACCACCTCCATCATCCCACATTAGTACACCCGTGCTGCTTGAGGTGCCACTACAACCACCACCACTACCATCATCTCACATGAGTACACCCGTGCTGCCTGACATGCCACCACCACCACCACCATCAGCAGCTACACCACCATCATCCCACATGAGTACACCCGTGCTGCTAGAGGTACCACCATTACCACCTCAACCACCCCCACAAGCTACACCACCATCACCCCACATGAGTACACCCGTGCTGCTTGAGGTACCACTACCACCACCACCACTACCACCACCAGCTACACCACCACCATCTCACATTAGTTCACCCGTGCTGCTTGAGGTACCACCATTACCACCACCACCACCACCACCACTAGCTACACTACCATCATCCCACATGAGTACACCCGTGCTGCTTGAGGTGCAACCATTACCACCACCACCACCATCATCCCACATGAGTACACCCGCGCTGCTTGAGATGCCACCACCACCACTACCACCAGCCCCACCACCATCATCTCACATGAGTACACACGTGTTGCTTGAGGTGCCAACACCACCACCATCACCACCACCAGCTACACCTCCATCATCTCACATGAGTTCACCCGTGCTGCTTGATGTGCCACCACAACCACGACCACCACCACCAGCTACACCAGCATCATCCCACATGAGTACATTCGTGCTGCCTGAGGGGCCACCACCAACTCCACCACCACCACCACTACCACCACCACCATTAGCTACACTACCATCATCCCACATGAGTACACCCGTGCTTCTTGAGGTGCCACCACCACCACGACCACCAGCTACACCATCATCATCTCACATGAGTACACCCATGCTGCTTGAGGTGCCACCATCCCTACCACAACCAGCTATACCACCATCATCCCATATGAGTACACCCGTGCTTCTTGAGGTACTACCACCACCACCACCACCACCAGCTACACCACCATGATCCCACATGAGTACACCTGTGCTGCGTGAGGTGTCACCAACACCACCACCACCACCACCATCATCCCACATGAATACACCCGTGCTGCTTGAGGTGCCACCACCACCACCAGCTACACCACCATGATCCCACATGAGTACACCTGTGCTGCGTGAGGTGTCACCAACACCACCACCACCACCATGATCCCACATGAGTACACCCGTGCTGCTTGAGGTGCCGCCATCTCGACCACCACCACCACCACTACCAGCTACACCACCATCATCCCACATGAGTACACCCGTGCTGCTTGAGGTGCCAGCACCACTACCACCACCACCACCTCCACCACCACCAGCTACACCATCATCATCCCACATGAGTACACTCATGCTTCTTGAGGAGCCACCGCCTCCACCACCACCAGCTACACGACCATCATTCCACATGAGTACACCCGTGCTAAAAGAGGTACTACCACCACCACCACCACCATCACCACCACCACCAGCTACGTCACCATCATCCCACATTAGTACACCCGTGCTGCTTGAGGTGCCACCACCACCACCAGCCACACCACCACCAGCTCCACCACCATCATCCCACATGAGTACACCCGTGCTGCTTAAGGTGCCATCACCACTATCATCCCACATGAGTACACCCTTGCTGCTTGAGGAGCCACCACCATCATCCCACATGAGTACATCCGTGCTGCTTGAGGTGCCACCACCACGACCACCATCACCAGGTACACCAGCATCATCCCACATGAGTACACCCATGCTGCTTGAGGTGCCACTACAACCACCACCACCACCATCACCACCACCACCATCACCACCACCAGCTACACCTCCATCATTCCACATGAGTACACCCGTGCTGCTTGAGGTGCCACTACAATCACCACCACCACCAGCTATACAACCATCATCCCACATGAGTACACCCGTGCATCTTCAGGTGCCTCCACAACCACTACCAGCTACACAACCATCATCTCACATTAGTACACCCGTGCTACTTGAGGTGCCACCACCACGACCACCATCACCAGGTACACCAGCATCATTCCACATGAGTACACCCGTGCTGCTTGAGGTGCCACTACAATCACCACCACCACCAGCTATACAACCATCATCCCACATGTGTACACCCGTGCATCTTCAGGTGCCTCCACCACCACTACCAGCTACACAACCATCATCTCACATTAGTACACCCGTGCTACTTGAGGTGCCACCTCCACTTCCACCAACACCATCACGACCACCAGCTACACCACCATCATCCCACATGAATGCACCAGTGATGCTTGACATGCCACCACCACCACCACCAGCAGCTACACCACCATCATCCCACATGAGTACACCCGTGCTGCCTGAGGTTCCACCACCACCACCACCAGCTACACCACCATCATCCCACATGAGTACACCCGTGCTGCTTGAGGTACCACTACCACCACCACCACCACCACCACCACCACCTACACCACTATCATCTCACATGAGTACACCAGTGCTGCTTGAGGTACCACCATTACCACCACCACCACCACCACCAGCTACACTACTATCATCCCACATGAGTTCACCCGTGCTGCTTGAGGTACCACCATTACCACCACCACCACCATCACCAGCTACACTACCATCATCCCACATGAGTACACCCGTGTTGCTTAAGGTGCCACCATCACCACCACCACCACCATCATCCCTCATGAGTACACCCGTGCTGCTTGATGTGCGACCACCACCACCACCACCAGCCTCACCACCATCATCTCACATGAGTACACACGTGTTGCTTGAGGTGCCACCACCACCACCACCACCACCACTACCACCACCAGCTACACTACCATCATCCCACATGAGTACACTCGTGCTGCTTGAGGGGCCACCACCACCACCACCACCACTAGCTACACCACCATCATCCCACATGAGTACACCCGTCCTGCATGAGGTGCCACCACCACCTCCAGCACCAGCACCACCACCACCACCACCACCACCATCATCCCACATGAGTACACCCGTGCTGCTTGAGGTGCCACCAACACCACAACCACCACCATCACCACCACGACCACCAGCTACACCACCATCATCCCACATGAGTACACCCGTCCTGCATGAGGTGCCACCACCACCTCCAGCACCACCACCACCACCACCACCACCACCACCACCACCACCACCAGCTAGACCACCATCATCCCACATGACTACACCCTTGCTGATTGAGGTACCTCCACCACCACCACCACTATAATCCCACATGAGTACACCCGTGCTGCTTGAGGTTATCTTGAGATGATTTCGGGGCTTTTTAGTGTCCCCGCGGTCCGGTCCTCGACCAGGCCTTCACCCCCAGGAAGCAGCCCATGACAACTGACTACCACCCAGGTACCTATTTTACTGCTAGGTAACAGGGGCATAGGGTGAAAGAAACTCTGTCCATTGTTTCTCGCCGGCGTCTGGGATCGAACCCAGGACCACAGGATCATAAGCCCAGCGTGCTGTCCGCTCTGCTGACCGGCTCCTTGTTGAGGTGCCACAACAACCACCACCACCACCACCACCATCATCCCACTTGAGTACACCCGTGCTGCTTTAGGTGCCACCACCACCACCACCAGCTGCACTACCATCATCTCACATGAGTACACCCGTGCTGCTTGAGGTACCACCACCACCACCAACACCACCACTACCACCAGCTACACCACCATCATCCCACATGAGTACACGCGTGCTGTTTGAGGTACCACCACCACCACCACCATCTACACCACCATCATCCCACATGAGTACACTCGTGATGCTTGAGATGCCAACACCACCACCACCACCACCAGCTACACCACCATCATCCCACATGAGTACACCCGTGCTGCTTGAGGTGCCACCACCACCACCACCACCATCAACCCACATGAGTACACCCGTGCTGCTTGAGGTTCCACCACCACCACCACCACCAGCCCCACCACCATCATCTCACATGAGTACACACGTGTTGCTTGAGATGCCACCACCACCACCACCACCACCACCACCACCACCACCACCACCAGCTACACCAAAATCATCCCACATGAATACACCCGTGCTGCTTGAGGTGCCACCACCACCACCACCACCACCACCATCAACCCACATGAGTACACCCGTGCTGCTTGAGGTGCCACCACCACCAACACCACCAGCCCCACCACCATCATCTCACATGACTACACACGTGTTGCTTGAGATGCCACCACCACCACTACCACCATCACCACCACCAGCTACACCTCCATCATATCACATGAGTTCACCCGTGCTGCTTGAGGTGCCACCACCACCACCACCACCACCAACTACACCACCATCATCCTACATGAGTACACTCGTGCTGCTTGAGGGGCCACCAACAACTCCACCACCACCACCACCAGCTACACTACCATCATCCCACATGAGTACACCGGTGCTCCTTGAGGTGCCACAACCACCACCACCACCACCACCACCACCAGCTACACCACCCTCATCTCACATGAGTACACCCGTGCTGCTTGAGGTGGCACCACCTCCACAACCACCAGTTAAACCACCATCATCCCACATGAGTACACGATTGCTGCTTGAAGTGCCACCACCACCAGCTACACCACCATCATCCCACACGAGTACACCCGTGCTACTAGAGGTACTACCACGACAACCACCACCACCACCACCACCACCACCACCACCACCACCAGCTACACCACCATCATCCCACATTAGTACACCCGTGCTGCTTGAGGTGCCACCACCACCACCACCAACAGGTCCACCACCATCATCCCACATGAATACACCCGTGCTGCTTGAGGTGACACCACCACCACCATCATCCCATATGAGTACACCCTTGCTGCTTGAGGAGCCACCACCATTATCCCTCATGAGTACATCCGTGCTGCTTGAGGTGCCACCACCACGACCACCATAACCAGCTACACCAGTATCATCCCACACGAGTACACCCGTGCTGCTTGAGGTGCCACTACAACCACCACCACCACCATCACCATCACCTCCATCATCCCACATTAGTACACCCGTGCTGCTTGAGGTGCCACTACAACCACCACCACTACCATCATCTCACATGAGTACACCCGTGCTGCCTGACATGCCACCACCACCACCACCATCAGCAGCTACACCACCATCATCCCACATGAGTACACCCGTGCTGCTAGAGGTACCACCATTACCACCTCAACCACCCCCACAAGCTACACCACCATCACCCCACATGAGTACACCCGTGCTGCTTGAGGTACCACTACCACCACCACCACTAAAACCACCAGCTACACCACCATCATCTCACATTAGTTCACCCGTGCTGCTTGAGGTACCACCATTACCACCACCACCACCACCACCACCTAGCTACACTACCATCATCCCACATGAGTACACCCGTGCTGCTTGAGGTGCAACCATTACCACCACCACCACCATCATCCCACATGAGTACACCCGTGCTGCTTGAGATGCCACCACCACCACTACCACCAGCCCCACCACCATCATCTCACATGAGTACACACGTGTTGCTTGAGGTGCCAACACCACCACCAACACCACCACCATCACCACCACCAGCTACACCTCCATCATCTCACATGAGTTCACCCGTGCTGCTTGATGTGCCACCACAACCACGACCACCACCACCAGCTACACCAGCATCATCCCACATGAGTACATTCGTGCTGCCTGAGGGGCCACCACCAACTCCACCACCACCACCACCACCACTACCACCACCACCATTAGCTACACTACCATCATCCCACATGAGTACACCCGTGCTTCTTGAGGTGCCACCACCACCACGACCACCAGCTACACCATCATCATCTCACATGAGTACACCCATGCTGCTTGAGGTGCCACCACCCCTACCACAACCAGCTATACCACCATCATCCCATATGAGTACACCCGTGCTTCTTGAGGTACTACCACCACCACCACCACCACCACCAGCTACACCACCATGATCCCACATGAGTACACCTGTGCTGCGTGAGGTGTCACCAACACCACCACCACCACCACCATCATCCCACATGAATACACCCGTGCTGCTTGAGGTGCCACCACCACCACCAGCTACACCACCATGATCCCACATGAGTACACCTGTGCTGCGTGAGGTGTCACCAACACCACCACCACCACCACCATGATCCCACATGAGTACACCCGTGCTGCTTGAGGTGCCACCACCACCACCAGCTACACGACCATCCTCCCACATGAGTACACCCGTGCTGCTTGAGGTGCCGCCATCTCGACCACCACCACCACCACTACCAGCTACACCACCATCATCCCACATGAGTACACCCGTGCTGCTTGAGGTGCCAGCACCACTACCACCACCACCACCTCCACCACCACCAGCTACACCATCATCATCCCACATGAGTACACTCATGCTTCTTGAGGAGCCACCGCCTCCACCACCACCAGCTACACGACCATCATTCCACATGAGTACACCCGTGCTAAAAGAGGTACTACCACCACCACCACCACCATCACCACCAGCACCAGCTACGTCACCATCATCCCACATTAGTACACCCGTGCTGCTTGAGGTGCCACCACCACCACCAGCCACACCACCACCAGCTCCACCACCATCATCCCACATGAGTACACCCGTGCTGCTTAAGGTGCCATCACCACTATCATCCCACATGAGTACACCCTTGCTGCTTGAGGAGCCACCACCATCATCCCACATGAGTACATCCGTGCTGCTTGAGGTGCCACCACCACGACCACCATCACCAGGTACACCAGCATCATCCCACATGAGTACACCCATGCTGCTTGAGGTGCCACTACAACCACCACCACCACCATCACCACCACCAGCTACACCTCCATCATTCCACATGAGTACACCCGTGCTGCTTGAGGTGCCACTACAATCACCACCACCACCAGCTATACAACCATCATCCCACATGAGTACACCCGTGCATCTTCAGGTGCCTCCACCACCACTACCAGCTACTCAACCATCATCTCACATTAGTACACCCGTGCTACTTGAGGTGCCACCTCCACTTCCACCAACACCATCACGACCACCAGCTACACCACCATCATCCCACATGAATGCACCAGTGCTGCTTGACATGCCACCACCACCACCACCAGCAGCTACACCACCATCATCCCACATGAGTACACCCGTGCTGCCTGAGGTTCCACCACCACCACCACCAGCTACACCACCATCATCCCACATGAGTACACCCGTGCTGTTTGAGGTACCACTACCACCACCACCACCACCACCACCACCACCTACACCACTATCATCTCACATGAGTACACCAGTGCTGCTTGAGGTACCACCATTACCACCACCACCACCACCACCAGCTACACTACTATCATCCCACATGAGTTCACCCGTGCTGCTTGAGGTACCACCATTACCACCACCACCACCATCACCAGCTACACTACCATCATCCCACATGAGTACACCCGTGTTGCTTAAGGTGCCACCATCACCACCACCACCACCATCATCCCTCATGAGTTCACCCGTGCTGCTTGAGGTGCGACCACCACCACCACCACCAGCCTCACCACCATCATCTCACATGAGTACACACGTGTTGCTTGAGGTGCCACCACCACCGCCACCACCACCACTACCACCACCAGCTACACTACCATCATCCCACATGAGTACACTCGTGCTGCTTGAGGGGCCACCACCACCACCACCACCACTAGCTACACCAGCATCATCCCACATGAGTACACCCGTGCTGCTTGAGGTACCACCACCACCACCACCACCAGCTGCACCAGCATCATCCCACATGAGTACACCCGTGCTGCTTGAGGTGTCACCATCACCACCACCACCACTACCACCAGCTACACCACCATCATCCTACATGAGTACACCCGTGCTGCTTGTGGTGCCACCACCACCACCATCGCCACCACCACCACCACCACCAGCTACACCACCATCATCCCACATGAGTACACCCGTGCTGCTTAAGATACCACCACCACCACCACCAGCACCAGCTACACCAGCACCATCCCACATGAATACACCCGTGATGCTTAAGGTGCCACCACCACCACCATCGTCACCACAATCACCACCACCATCATCCCACATGAGTACACCCGTCCTGCTTGAGGTGCCACCACCACCAACACCACCATCATGCCACATGAGTACATCCGTGCTGCTTGAGGTGCCACCACCACCACCACCACCACCATCATCCCACATGAGTACACCCGTGCTGCTTGAGGTACAACCACCACCATCACCACCACGACCACCAGCTACACCACCATCATCCCACATGAGTACACCCGTGCTGCTTAAGATACCACCACCACCACCACCAGCACCAGCTACACCAGCACCATCCCACATGAATACACCCGTGATGCTTAAGGAGCAACCACCACCACCATCGTCACCACTATCACCACCACCATCATCCCACATGAGTACACCCGTCCTGCTTGAGGTGCCACCACCACCACCACCAACACCACCATCATCCCACATGAGTACATCCGTGCTGCTTGAGGTGCCACCACCACCACCACCAACACCACCATCATCCCACATGAGTACACACGTGCTGCTTGAGGTACAACCACCACCATCACCACCACGACCACCAGCTAGACCACCATCATCCCACATGAGTACACCCGCGCTGTTTGAGGTGCCAACACCACCATCACCACCATCAGCTACAACACCATCATCCCAAATGAGTACACCCGTGCTGCTTAAGGTGCCACCACCACCACCAGCTACACCACCACCACCACCTCTACCAGCACCACCACCACCAGCTATACCACCTCGACAACCACCACCACCAGCTACACCACTAGCACCAGCTACACCACCATCATCCCACATGAGTACACCCTTGCTGATTGAGGTACCTCCACCACCACCACCATAATCCCCACATGAGTACACCCGTGCTGCTTGAGGTTATCTTGAGATGATTTCGGGGCTTTTTAGTGTCCCCGCGGCCCGGTCCTCGACCAGGCCTCCACCCCCAGGAAGCAGCCAATGACAGCTGACTACCACCCAGGTACCTATTTTACTGCTAGGTAACAGGGGCATAGGGTGAAAGAAACTCTGCCCATTTTTCTCGCTGGCGCCTGGGATCGAACCCAGGACCACAAGATCATAAGCCCAGCGTGCTGTCCGCTAGGCCGACCGGCTCCTTGTTGAGGTGCCACAACAACCACCACCACTACCACCACCATCATCCCACTTGAGTACACCCGTGCTGCTTGAGGTGCCACCACCACCACCACCAGCTGCACTACCATCATCTCAAATGATTACACCGGTGTTGCTTGACGTGCCACCACCACCTCCACCACCAGGTACACCACAATCATCTCACATGAGTACACCCGTGCTGCATGAGGTGCCACCACCACCATCACCACTACCTCCACCACCGTCATCCCACTTGATTACACCCGTGCTGCTTGAGGTGCCACAACCACCACCACCAGCTTCACCACCATCATCTCACATGAGTACACCCGTGTTGCTTGAGGTGCCACCACCACCACCACCACCACCACCACAAGCCCCACCACCATCATCTCACATGAGTACACCCATGCTGCTTGAGGTGCCACCACCACCACCACCAGCCACACCACCATCATCCCACATGAGTACACCCATGCTACTTGAGGTGCCTCCACCACCACCACTAGCTACACCACCATCATCCCACATGAGTACCCCCGTGCGTATTGAGGTACCACCACCACCACCACCACCACCATCATCCCACATGAGTACACCCGTGTTGCTTGAGGTGCCACCACCACCACCACCAGCAGCTACACCACCATCATCTCACATGAGTACACCGGTGCTGCTTGAGGTGCCACCACCACCACCACCACCAGCTACACCAGCATCATCCCACATGAGTACACCTGTGCTGCTAGAGGTTACACCACCACCACCACCAGCTACACCTCCATCATCTCACATGAGTACACCCGTGCTGCTTAAGGTGTCACCACCACCACCACCACCAGCTACACCACCACCACAACCTCCACCACCACCACCACCAACACCACCAGCTACACCACCACCACAACCACTACCACCACCAGCTACACCACCACCAGCTACACCACTACCACCAGCTACAACACCATCATCTCACATGAGTACAACCTTGCTGCTTGAGGTACGACCACCACCACTACTACAACCACCACCATCATCCCACATGAGTACACCTGTGCTGCTTGAGGTGCCACCACCACCACCACCATCACCATCATCCTACTTGAGTACACCCATGCTGCATGAGGTGCCACCACCACCAGCTACACCACCATCATCCCACATGAGTATTCCCGTGCTGCTTGAGGTGCCACCACCACCACCACCACCATCATCATCCTACATGAGTACACCCGTGCTGCTTGAGGTGCCACCACCACCACCACCACAACCACCACCACCATTATCCCACACGAGTACACCCGTGCTGCTTGAGGTGCCTCCACCACCACCACCACCACCAGCTACACCACCATCATCCCACACGAGTACACCCGTGCTGATTGAGGTACCACCACCACCACCACCACCATCATCCCACATGAGTACACCCGTGTTGCTTGAGGTGCCACCACCATCACCACCACCACCACCAGCTACACAACCATCATCTCTCATGAGTACACCGGTGCTGCTTGAGGTGCCACCACCACCACCACCAGCTACACAACCATCATCCCACATGAGTACACCCGTGCTGCTTGAGGTGCCACCACCACCACCACTAGCTACACCTCCATCATCTCACATGAGTACACCCGTGCTGCTTGAAGTGCCACCACCACCACCATCATCCTACATGAGTACACCCGTGCTGCTTGAGGTGCCACTACCACCACCACCACCACTACCACAAGCAATACCACCATCATCCCACATGAGTACACCCGTGCTGCTTGAGGTGCCACCACCACCAACACCACCATCATCCCACATGAGTACACCCGTGCTGCATGAGGTGCCACCAACACCACAACCACCACCATCACCACCACCACCACCACCACCACCGTCAGCTACACCACCATCATCCCACATGAGTACACCCGTCCTGTTTGAGGTGCCACCACCACCTCCACCACCAGCACCACCACCACCACCTCCACCACCAGCACCACCACCACCACCACCACCACCAGCTAGACCACCATCATCCCACATGAATACACCCGTGCTGTTTGAGGTGCCAACACCACCATCAGCTACACCACAATCATCCCTCATGAGTACACCCTTGCTGCTTGAGGTGCCACCACCACCACCTCCACCACCACAACGTCCACCACCACCACCACCACCACCAACAGCTACACCACCACCACCACCAGCTAAACCACCGTCATCCAACATGAGTACACCTGTGCTGCTTAAGGTGTCACTACCACCACCACCACCACCACCACCACCACCACAACCTCCACCACCACCACCACCACCTCCACCACCACCACCACCACCACCACCAGCTACACCACCACCACCACCACCAGCTACACCACCACCACCACCAACACCACCACAACTACATCACTACCACCAGCTACACCACCATCATCCCACATGAGTACAACCTTGCTGCTTGAGGTACCACCACCACCACTACCAGCTACACCACCATCATCTCAAATAAGTACACCCGTGCTGCTTGAGGTGCCACCTCCACCAGCTACACCACCACCACCAGCTACACCAATAGCACCAGCTACACCACCATCATCCCCCATGAGTACACCCTTGCTGCTTGAGGTACCACCACCACCACCACCACCACCATAACCCCATATGAGTACACCCGTGCTGCTTGAGGTGCCACAACAACCACCACCACCACCACCACCATCATCCCACTTGAGTACACCCGTGCTGCTTGAGGTGCCACCACCACCACCATCACCACCATCATCCCACTTGATTACACCCGTGCTGCTTGAGGTGCCACAACAACCACCACCACCACCATCATCTCACATGAGTACACCCGTGCTGCTTGAGGTGCCAAAACCACCACCACCACCACCATCATCCAATTTGATCACACCCGTGCTGCTTGAGATGCCACCACCACCACCACCACCATCATCCCACTTGATTACACCCGTGTTGCTTGAGGTGCCACCACCACCATCATCCCACATGAGTACACCCGTGCTGCTTGAGGTGCCACCAAAACCACCACCACCAGCTACACCATCATCCCACTTGAGTACACCCGTGCTGCTTGAGGTGCCACCACCACCACCACCACCAGCTACACCTCCATCATCTCACATGAGTACACCCGCACTGCTTGAGGTCCCACCGACACCAATACCACCACCAGCTACACCAGCAACATCCCACATGAGTACACCGTGCTGCTTGAGGTGCCACCACCACCACCACTACCACCAGCAACACCACCATCATCCTACATGAATACACCCGTGTTGCTTAAGGTGCCACCACCACCACCATCGCCACCACCACCACCATCGCCACCACCACCACCAGCTACACCACCATCATCCCACATGAGTACACCCTTGCTGCTTGAGGCACCACCACCACCACCACCATAATCCCACATGAGTACACCCGTGTGCTGCTTGAGGTGCCACAACAACCACCACCACCACCATCATCCCACTTGAGTACACCCATGCTGCATGAGGTGCCACCACCACCACCACCAGCTACACCACCATCATCCCACATGAGTATTCCCGTGCTGCTTGAGGTACCACCACCACCACCACCACCATCATCCTACATGAGTACACCCGTGCTGCTTGAGGTGCCACTTTGGGACATTTGGGGCTTGACTCTATTTATTTAATTATTAAAGTAATGAAATCAATTACGAAGGACCACCCGCTTTTATAGTAAAGAGGGAAACTAATAAAATGTGATCATTAGAAATTCCTAGAGGAACCAGTAACTATGGATAAATACTAGAAAATATAATCACTTGAATAATTAATGGGCTGTATATAATTTAATTGAATCAAAGACTCAAACACCTACATTGGGGGGGTTATTGCTAGAACTTCATATATGTCTAGGAACTAATGCGGTTCGTACATCAGTTCATTGTGTAATAACCTAATCCTATGACCAATTAGAGAGTCAATAGAGAATTTGTCACCAACAAGAATATAGATTATGAATATCAGAAATTAATGATTATAATAAACACGTGTTAAATCCAGTGCACAGCGATCAATAGTGATAATTCAGTACAGATAATTTGAACAATTAAAATACGGAAAAGGGTCTTAGCTTGAAGACGTTTTCCAAGACATCAATCATGAATCATCATCGGAATCTCCGGAATTCTTCATGGAACACTGGGAGATGAATAACACGGGTAAAGTAACAGCTCGGGGAATTCCTCACACGCAAGCTGTAAATCAAGATATATTACGTAGCAACATATTAGGCTGCTAAATATCTATATTCAAGAAATTGGGAATGGAGAGTAATAAAATAAACTAACATGTGTTTTATTTATGTCGCTCGGCGTGACGACAAGCTACCCTGCTGTAAACAATCTCTAATGATGCATCAAAAGGGAATATGTGTACTTAGCTAATAGGGCACTGTGTAAGTTGAAGCTTGCCGAAACTCGCGTCTCAGGCTCTAGCGTCGTAATGGCGAACACGTGGTGGCTAGCTTGGCCTAGATGTCGACGCGCTTCTCTGGCCGGTCACGATGGATTACATGGAACAAATTGACAAGTTCCGGGCTGAAGGTCAAGTTAATTCTTGTTGACGATTCACCACAATGTATCCTATGACACTGACACCAAACGAGTTGCTCAATTCCGCAACAAGTCTTCACACCGCACTTTGGCAACTTTCCTCTCACACCGACGCCTCCACACACTCTCCGAGTAATGGCGTCTCTCCCTGCCCCGCTCCGCGTCTCGCATTCGCTACACAAATTATTTACTACGAATAATATTATTTCTCGCAGTTGCGGCTAAAATGCATGGATAATGACGGGTTTATAATTCAGGGGAGTTAAATATTATTATTTGCTCGTTTTACGATGTTAAACGAGCAATGGAGAATGATTTTAATTCTCTCCATGGCGTTCACGCGTGACGTTAAATTTATTACCAGATAACAGTTGTAGCTAGAAATGCTCGATTTGGCATTATTTGGGAGTCAGGTTATCGGTAAATAATTATCACACAGAACACTGTTGTTTTCAGAGAATCAAACTCAATTCTCTGACACACTGGATATAAATGTGTTTATTTTGGTAGAATCTGACGCAATACTGGTGTCTGGTTACGTAAGAATTCTAGCATTATTGTACAGACACAATTATTAGTTCATGTGAACTCTACTGTTCGTTAATTTTAGTTACTACGGTAATTAGTCGATTTTAGTAATAATTACTAATAATACAACAGTGTTGTATTCGTGTTGGAAATTTCCAACAGCCACCACCACCATTATCCCACATGAGTACACCCGTGCTGCTTGAAGTGCCTCCACCACCACCACCAGCTACACCACCATCATCCCACATGAGTACACCTGTGCTGATTGAGGTACCACCACAACCACCACCACCACCATCATCCCACATGAGTACACCGGTGTTGCTTGAGGTGCCACCACCATCACCACCACCAGCTACACCACCATCATCTCACATGAGTACACCGGTGCTGCTTGAGGTGCCACCACCACCACCACCAGCTACACCTCCATCATCTCACATGAGTACACCCGTGCCGCTTCAGGTACCACCACCACCACCATCACCACCACCACCAGCTTCACCAGCATCATCCCACATGAGTACACCCGTGCTGCTTGAGGTGCCACCACCACCACCATCACCACTACCACCAGCTACACCACCATCATCCTACATGAGTACACCCGTGCTGCTTGAGGTGCAACCACCACCACCATCACCACTACCACCAGCTACACCACCATCATCCTACATGAATACACCCGTGCTGTTTGAGGTGCCAACACCACCATCAGCTACACCACCATCATCCCTCATGAGTACACCCTTGCTGCTTGAGGTGCCACCACCACCACCTCCACCACCACGACCAGCTACACCACCATCATCCAACATGAGTACACCCGTGCTGCTTAAGGTGTCACCACTACCACCACCACCAGCTACACCACCACCACAACCTCCACCACCACCACCACCACCACCACCACCAGCTACACCACCACCACCACCAACAGCTACACCACTACCACCAGCTATACCACCATCATCTCACATGAGTACAACCTTGCTGCTTGAGGTACCACCACCACCACTACCAGCTACACCACCATCATCTCAAATGAGTACACCCGTGCTGCTTGAGGTGCCACCACCACCACTACCACCACCACCAGCTACACCACCTCGACAACCACCACCACCAGCTATACCACCACCACCAGCTACACCACTAGCACCAGCTACACCACCATCATCCCACATGAGTACACCCTTGCTGCTTGAGGTACCACCACCACCACCACCACCACCACCACCACCACCATAATCCCACATCAGTACACCCGTGCTGCTTGAGGTGCCACAACAACCACCACCACCACCACCATCATCCCACTTGAGTACACCCGTGCTGCTTGAGGTGCCACCACCACCACCATCACTAGCTACACCACCATCATCCCACATGAGTACACCCGTGCTGCTTGAAGTGCCACCACCACCACCACCACCAGCTACACCACAATCATCTCACATGAGTACACCCGTGCTGCTTGAGGTGCCACCACCACCACCAGAACCACCACCAGCTACACCAGCATCATCCCACATGAGTACACCCGTGCTGCTTGAGGTGCCACCACCACCACCAGCTACACCTCCATCATCTCACATGAGTACACCCGTGCTGCTTGAGGTGCCACCACCACCAGCACCACCACCAGAACCACCACCAGCTACACCAGCATCATCCCACATGAGTACTCCCGTGCTGCTTGAGGTGCCACCACCACCACCAGCTACACCTCCATCATCTCACATGAGTACACCCGTGCTGCTTGAGATGCCACCACCACCACCACCACCAACACCATCATCCCACTTGAGTACACCCGTGCTGCTTGAGGTGCCACCACCACCACCACCAAAAGCTACACCACCATCATCCCACATGAGTACAACCTTGCTGCTTGAGGTACCACCACCACCACTACCAGCTACACCACCATCATCTCAAATAAGTACACCCGTGCTGCTTGAGGTGCCACCACCACCAGCTACACCACCACCACCAGCTACACCAATAGCACCAGCTACACCACCATCATCCCCCATGAGTACACCCTTGCTGCTTGAGGTACCACCACCACCACCACCACCACGACCACCATAACCCCATATGAGTACACCCGTGCTGCTTGAGGTGCCACAACAACCACCACCACCACCACCACCATCATCCCACTTGAGTACACCCGTGCTGCTTGAGGTGCCACCACCACCACCATCACCAGCTACACCACCATCATCTCACATGAGTACACCCGTGCTGCTTGAGATGCCACCACCACCACCACCACCACCATCATCCCACTTGATTACACCCGTGCTGCTTGAGGTGCCACCACCACCACCACGAACACCACCAGCTACACCACAATCATCTCACATGAGTACACCCGTGCTGCTTGAGGTGCCAAAACCACCACCACCACCACCATCATCCAATTTGATTACACCCGTGCTGCTTGAGATGCCACCACCACCACCACCACCATCATCCCACTTGATTACACCCGTGTTGCTTGAGGTGCCACCACCACCAGCTACACCACCATCATCCCACATGAGTACACCCGTGCTGCTTGAGGTGCCACCAAAACCACCACCACCAGCTACACCATCATCCCACTTGAGTACACCCGTGCTGCTTGAGGTGCCACCACCACCACCACTACCAGCTACACCTCCATCATCTCACATGAGTACACCCTTGCTGCTTGAGGCACCACCACCACTACCACCATAATCCCACATGAGTACACCCGTGCTGCTTGAGGTGCCACAACAACCACCACCACCACCACCACCACCATCATCCCACTTGAGTACACCCATGCTGCATGAGGTGCCACCACCACCACCACCAGCTACACCACCATCATCCCACATGAGTATTCCCGTGCTGCTTGAGGTACCACCACCACCACCACCACCACCACCACCACCATCATCCTACATGAGTACACCCGTGCTGCTTGAGGTGCCACTTTGGGACATTTGGGGCTTGACTCTATTTATTTAATTATTAAAGTAATGAAATCAATTACGAAGGACCACCCGCTTTTATAGTAAAGAGGGAAACTAATAAAATGTGATCATTAGAAATTCCTAGAGGAACCAGTAACTATGGATAAATACTAGAAAATATAATCACTTGAATAATTAATGGGCTGTATATAATTTAATTGAATCAAAGCCTCAAACACCTACATTGGGGGGGTTATTGCTAGAACTTCATATATGTCTAGGAACTAATGCGGTTCGTACATCAGTTCATTGTGTAATAACCTAATCCTATGACCAATTAGAGAGTCAATAGAGAATTTGTCACCAACAAGAATATAGATTATGAATATCAGAAATAAATGATTATAATAAACACGTGTTAAATCCAGTGCACAGCGATCAATAGTGATAATTCAGTACAGATAATTTGAACAATTAAAATACGGAAAAGGGTCTTAGCTTGAAGACGTTTTCCAAGACATCAATCATGAATCATCATCGGAATCTCTGGAATTCTTCATGGAACACTGGGAGATGAATAACACGGGTAAAGTAACAGCTCGGGGAATTCCTCACACGCAAGCTGTAAATCAAGATATATTACGTAGCAACATATTAGGCTGCTAAATATCTATATTCAAGAAATTGGGAATGGAGAGTAATAAAATAAACTAACATGTGTTTTATTTATGTCGCTCGGCGTGACGACAAGCTACCCTGCTGTAAACAATCTCTAATGATGCATCAAAAGGGAATATGTGTACTTAGCTAATAGGGCACTGTGTAAGTTGAAGCTTGCCGAAACTCGCGTCTCAGGCTCTAACATCGTAATGGCGAACACGTGGTGGCTAGCTTGGCCTAGATGTCGACGCGCTTCTCTGGCCGGTCACGATGGATTACACGGAACAAATTGACAAGTTCCGGGCTGAAGGTCAAGTTAATTCTTGTTGACGATTCACCACAATGTATCCTATGACACTGACACCAAACGAGTTGCTCAATTCCGCAACAAGTCTTCACACCGCACTTTGGCAACTTTCCTCTCACACCGACGCCTCCACACGCTCTCCGAGTAATGGCGTCTCTCCCTGCCCCGCTCCGCGTCTCGCATTCGCTACACAAATTATTTACTACGAATAATATTATTTTTCGCAGTTGCGGCTAAAATGCTTGGATAATGACGGGTTTATAATTCAGGGGAGTTAAATATTATTATTTGCTCGTTTTACGATGTTAAACGAGCAATGGAGAATGATTTTAATTCTCTCCATGGCGTTCACGCGTGACGTTAAATTTATTACCAGATAACAGTTGTAGCTAGAAATGCTCGATTTGGCATTATTTGGGAGTCAGGTTATCGGTAAATAATTATCACACAGAACACTGTTGTTTTCAGAGAATCAAACTCAATTCTCTGACACACTGGATATAAATGTGTTTATTTTGGTAGAATCTGACGCAATACTGGTGTCTGGTTACGTAAGAATTCTAGCATTATTGTACAGACACAATTATTAGTTCATGTGAACTCTACTGTTCGTTAATTTTAGTTACTACGGTAATTAGTCGATTTTAGTAATAATTACTAATAATACAACAGTGTTGTATTCGTTTTGGAAATTTCCAACAGCCACCACCACCATTATCCTACATGAGTACACCCGTTCTGCTTGAGGTGCCTCCACCACCACCACCACCAACAGCTACACCACCATCATCCCACATGAGTACACCCGTGCTGATTGAGGTACCACCACCATCACCACCACCAGCTACACCACCATCATCTCACATGAGTACACCGGTGCTGCTTGAGGTGCCACCACCACCACCACCAGCTACACCTCCATCATCTCACATGAGTACACCTGTGCCGCTTCAGGTACCACCACCACCACCATCACCACCACCACCAGCTTCACCAGCATCATCCCACATGAGTACACCCGTGCTGCTTGAGGTGCCACCACCACCACCATCACCACTACCACCAGCTACACGACCATCATCCTACATGAGTACACCCGTGCTGCTTGAGGTGCAACCACCACCACCATCACCACTACCACCAGCTACACCACCATCATCCTACATGAATACACCCGTGCTGTTTGAGGTGCCAACACCACCATCACCACCATCATCCCTCATGAGTACACCCTTGCTGCTTGAGGTGCCACCACCACCACCTCCACCACCACGACCAGCTACACCACCATCATCCAACATGAGTACACCCGTGCTGCTTAAGGTGTCACCACTACCACCACCACCAGCTACACCACCACCTCAACCCCCACCACCACCACCACCACCACCACCACCAGCTACACCACCACCACCAACAGCTACACCACTACCACCAGCTATACCACCATCATCTCACATGAGTACAACCTTGCTGCTTGAGGTACCACCACCACCACTACCAGCTACACCACCATCATCTCAAATGAGTACACCCGTGCTGCTTGAGGTGCCACCACCACCACTACCACCACCACCACCAGCTACACCACCTCGACAACCACCACCACCAGCTACACCACCACCACCAGCTACACCAATAGCACCAGCTACACCACCATCATCCCACATGAGTACACCCTTGCTGCTTGAGGTACCACCACCACCACCACCACCACCACCACCACCACCACCACCACCACCATAATCCCACATCAGTACACCCGTGCTGCTTGAGGTGCCACAACAACCACCACCACCACCACCATCATCCCACTTGAGTACACCCGTGCTGCTTGAGGTGCCACCACCACCACCATCACTAGCTACACCACCATCATCCCACATGAGTACACCCGTGCTGCTTGAAGTGCCACCACCACCACCAGCTACACCACAATCATCTCACATGAGTACACCCGTGCTGCTTGAGGTGCCACCACCACCAGCACCACCACCAGAACCACCACCAGCTACACCAGCATCATCCCACATGAGTACACCCGTGCTGCTTGAGGTGCCACCACCACCACCAGCTACACCTCCATCATCTCACATGAGTACACCCGTGCTGCTTGAGGTGCCAAAACCACCACCACCACCAACACCATCATCCCACTTGAGTACACCCGTGCTGCTTGAGGTGCCACCACCACCACCACCAAAAGCTACACCACCATCATCTCACATGAGTACACCCGCGCTGCTTGAGGTGCCACCAACACCACCACTACCACCAGCAACACCACCATCATCCTACATGAATACACCCGTGCTGCTTGAGGTGCCACCACCACCACCATCGCCACCACCACCACCACCACCAGCTACACCACCATCATCCCACATGAGTACACCCGTGCTGCTTGAGGTGCCACCACCACCACCAGCTACACCACCCTCATCCCACATGAACACACCTGTGCTGCTTGAGGTGCCACCAACACCATCACCATCACCAGCTACACAACCATCATCCCACAAGCGTACACCCGTGCTGCTTAAGGTGCCACCACCACCAACTACACCACCATCATCCAACATGAATACACCCGTGCTGCTTCAGATGCCACAAACACCACCACCACCACCATCACCACCACCACCACCACCACCAGCTACACCACCATCATCCCAAATGAGTACACCTGTGGTGCTTGAGGTGCCGCCAACACCACCACCACCACTCCCAACTACACCACCATCATCCCACATGAGTACATCCTTGCTGCTTGAGGTGCCACCACCACCACCACCACCACCACCAGCTACACCACCATCATCTCACATGAGTACACCCGTGCTGCTTGAGGTGCCACTACCACCACCACCAACATCTCACATGAGTACACCCGTGTTGCTTGAGGTGCCACCACCACCACCACCACCACCACCTCCAGCTACACCACCATCATCTCACATGAGTACACCCGTGCTGCTTGAGGTGCCACTACCACCTCCACCAACATCTCACATGAGTACACCCGTGTTGCTTGAGGTGCCACCACCACCACCACCACCACCTCCAGCTACACCACCATCATCTCACATGAGTACACCCGTGTTGCTTGAGGTGCCACCATCACTTCCACCACCATCACCACGACCGCCAGCTACACCACCATCATCCCACATGAGTACACCAGTGCTCTTTGAGGTGCCACTACCACCACCACCAGCTACACCACCATCATCCCACATGAGTACATCCGTGCTGCCTGAGGTGCCACTACCAACACCACCATCATCCCACATGAGTACACCCTTGCTGTATGAGTTACCACCATTACCACCACCACTACCACCACCAGCTACACCACCATCATCCCACATGAGTACACCCGTGCTGCTTGAGGTATCACCATCACCACCACCACCAACACCAGCTACACCACCATCATCCCACATGAGTAGACCCGTGCTGCTTGAGGTGCCACCAACACCACTACCACCACCACCAGCTACACCACCATCATCCAACATGAGTTCACCCTTGGTGCTTGAGGTGCCACCACCACCACTAGCTACACCACGACCACAACCACCACCACCAGCTACACCACCACCACCACCACCAGCTACACCACCACCACAATCACCACCACCAGCTACACCTCCACCACCACCAACACCACCAGCTACACCACCATCACCAGCAACACCACCATCATCCCACATGAGTACACCCATGCTGCTTGAGGTGCCACCACCACCACCACCACCAGCTATGTAACAAACTAGGCTGGTTGTAAGAATTATCCAGAGTGGTTTATCGACAAAAGAGAATGGGAAGCTGGGCCCGCGTGGTGACCCTGGACCTGACCCCAGGGGAATTCGCGGTGAAAATAATCGACGCCTTGTTCATAGCTGCGTATAATGAATCATCCTATAGTATTCAGTAATTTAGAGAAATTAGCCTTTATTCATTTTTTATTAAAATTGTATTGTATAATATTACTGGGTACAATATCAAGAGTATTCTAATCATTGAGTTAAGTCACCATCAGTGACGTCACGAATCAGATCTAAGTTGTAAGGCGCGAGTGACAGGCGGTCATAGGTCATCAGAGTTGACATGTCCACTATTTCTCAAAGTTTTAATAACCATTTTGGTGATCGGGAGCAGCTCTGCCGTTAGATGCTTGTGTAATTTAACTTCAGTAAAATAGTTCAACCAGTCTGGATCAATTAAGTACAACAGAGGTTAATTGTTATAACTTAAACCTGGCTAAGTAACTTGGTAAGCGATGCGGAACAATACAATGCTCTAGTCTGGGGAAGACCAGAGAGGAGGAGAGATCATTGTGGATGCCAGATCAACTGGGGGAGGTCAGCCCATCTCACCTCTCCCCCAAGACCAGCCCAACATCTTTAGCTGGTCAACATAGAGGTATAGTTGCTATTGTTATTTATAGGAATAGTCAACTCATTGCCGTTCAGGTCAAGTAGGGAGTGTTAAAGTGACAGGGAGTGAACATATTTAGATTTTGTTTTAGTTTTCTTTTAATAAATTAATTAGTTAATAATTTGCATTTTATATTTCCGTGTGTTTATGTGAACTTGTCCTGGTCACGTGGTCTACACGAGGCAGAGTTGGATTGGGCGCCGATTCTAACATCGAGTCGGAATTCATCATTCCCGTGTAATTAATTCCACACTCCAAGTTTCCAAGGTCATCGGTTACTAGTGGGGATCAAGCCCCAAGGTTGATTAATTAGCATGATCGATCCAGACCTCGATCATTGCTCTGTGTTACTGGTCTGGTGGTGGCGGTGGAGGCGACTCTAGGGTTTTGCTCAAAGCCTAGGTCACGTCATACTGGTTGTAGAATCCTAAGTCGGTCAATCGTCTTAGGACCACGTGGCGTGGAGTCGGCTTTAGTAAAAGTCTTGGAGTCCCTTGTAGAGAATAAAAAGTAAGAATACGGGTAGAGGGGGGAAAAGAAGGAAAGATAAGTCAAGAAACCCTACCCGTGTTACAATGGTGCACAGCGGTGGTTTCAACAATTTTGTTTGAAATTGTTGAAAGGCTCACGAGTCTAGCCATTCGAACACGTGCGTGGATGCTAGGGAGACAGCCGCGGGCCTGGATTAGTTGTGCGCCTCACAACAGTGC
Source organism: Procambarus clarkii (assembly GCF_040958095.1). Lineage (NCBI taxonomy): Eukaryota > Metazoa > Arthropoda > Malacostraca > Decapoda > Cambaridae > Procambarus > Procambarus clarkii. Next base: position 41,975,443 of record NC_091180.1, on the reverse strand, counting down.
GTTTGAGTGGGGATTGGCGAATCTTGGGTCATGCGGGCTGATATGATTAAGATTTAGTTAGTAAGATTAGGCTGTTAAGATTTATTGAATAGGAGACCGCCCCGAGTTGATTGGACTGGGTACCATACTCGACCCATTGCAATTAATTCAGAGGTGTTGGGAGCCGCCATACTCTCAACAGCAGTTCCTTGTAGGCTGTCTGGGCGGATATATCTGTGGGACTCCAGGAGACAGATCCGAGGGCGTTGTTAGACGACCCGAAACGCTAGGAAAAACGTAAATCCGTGAAGGGCGTTGCGGCCTCCGAGGGACGGACTAGTAACCTACCTAGCAACGATTCAACAACTAAGTGATCGCACACTTAGTGGAGGTTGAGTCGTCCCTAGTCGTAATTGTTGCTGAAAGCTGCATGTCGCTCTGTTAGAACCTAGATGGTCGAGACCCCTAGGCTAGGTGTGGTACGGCGAGTCGGTAGGAGCAATTATAAGATTAAGTCGAGTGTATTTTTGAATTAAGTATACTTAAATTTATAAAGTAATTCCGTTTATTTGCGTTGTTCTAGAGATTAATTTTTTTTCCCCTAAATTCAATCCCCGGTTAAATGTTTTTCCCAAGTGTTAGTATTTTCTTGCATATTAGGCTAAGTGCGTACATTAAGCTTTGCTATTCCCTGTTGTATTAGTCTAGTTCAGAGGCGTTGTTTCTAGAGCGTTGTTAATCCTCGAGACTTAAGGTCGGTCACTATAGTTAGTGAAGGAGTTTGTTAAGGAATAGTAATTTTCGTGTAAATATTTCATAGAGCTTGTGGAAATATTTCTCAGTATTTCGGGATAAGATTTCGGCTAAGTCAACGTCGGAAAGTCGTTAACTGTAATTAATTTGTATTCGTGGGTCACGTATATGTTCTGGGCGTCATTAGGATTCCCCAGTCGATGCAGATGATATTATTCTAGTGTTTACCAGTAAGACGGTAGAATTGCGTTTTTTTAGACTTAGATTTTTTTTTGTAGAAACAGACACGTAGGTGGAAAATTTTCTAAGTCCAGCTTGAGCTAGAATCTGACTTTTTGGCGGAAATTCGAATTTTCATGTTTCGTGTATATTCTGGGGCCAGTATTACCCTCTAGTGCGCGCAAGGGACGTAATTCTGTTCTGAAGCATTAAACAGTGATAAGTACATTTTTCCCGAATTAAGTTATTTTTCGAGAAAATCGAGTTGTAATTTTGTCAGAGTCCATTTGAGGTGAAAATCTCGGATTTTGATGAAAATTCGAATTAGTGAGTGTTAAAACTGCCCGATGTGTCAGTATTGTTCGGGCTACAGCGTCAGTATTAAATAATAACGTATTTATATCTGGGAACGAGAAACCCAAATTTTTGTGAATTAAAGGAATTTTGTGATATTTGGGGTGATAGAATTTTTCCCACGGAGTCAGGAAAATTGGCAGAGTCCAGTATTTGAGTAAAAAAACGCAGTTTTTGGTGTAAATTCATTTTTTGGTAAGCAAATATAGGTCCTGGGTGTCTATATTAATCGCTAGAGCGGTTTATTAAAGTAAAACTAGTAATTTTCCTTCAGAACAAAAATTTTGATTTTTCAGCGTTTTAAGCGAAAAAGCGCGGGACTTAGTTTTTTTTCAGCGCAGCTGGTCCTGCTCCATCAGTCATCACGCTGCTCACTTCAAGTGCGTTTAGTATTCAAGTACAGTAAATATTCTTTATTAATCCATCACGAGTGCTGCGCGTTAGTTGCGTTATCATTTAAATTGTTTTATATAAAATAGATTCTTAAATTTTTTTTAATGTAAAGGACTTAGGTTCAGCAATAGAACTGCGGGATATTTCACGGTCAGACACGAGTGCGGGGCAGACATTCATTCATTGGATTCACTTCAGCGATTCTCTGGATTAATTGTTGTTTTCCTATTTTGGGAATTTAGTAGTTTTCTCTTGGAAAAGAGTTGTGATTATTTTTTATTTGTATAAGATCACGGTTGTAGTGAGTCCGGGTCGAGGGTGTACTAAAGGGTAGTTTAGAAGAGACATGGCACACCAGGAATCACAGAAAATGTTTAACCCAGATAGTGACCAGTCAGTAGGGACCAGTGGGAGTGGAAGTGTAGAGGACAGCACTGTCATGTTCACAGAAAATGGTACCATCCGTTTTCTATGTGCGGCGGCTGAGACGCCAGAGAGAGAAGGTAAACAATAGAGCGTACAGGACGCCCGCCAAGCTTGGTAGCTACTAGTCATGTAATCATATTAAGTATTAAAGTCAGTAACCAAGTCATGACTTTACATCAACCCTACAACCAAGACTTCCTCAGTAACACACAAACAGCACATTGGCGACGAGGATGAACTGTGAACGCAGGTATTTGTTCAGTTTCAAACACAAGAGAGAAGCATGCTGCCTGGAGGAGGAAGAGAAGCTGTGAGCGCCATACCCGATGCTGTATGCTAACCGATGCTGTGTGCTAACCAATGCTGTGTGCTAAACGATGCTGTGTGCTAACCGATGCTGTGTGCTACCCAAGCTGTGCTGAAGAAACTGTACTGAGGAATCTGCCGACGTTGTGTACGAAACGACGCTTTGATGTGTACAAAACCTGATGTTTTGGTTACGAAACGACGCTTCGTGCTACAAAATTCATCACGCTGAACTGACTGCTGTAACAACTGCTGTACCAACTGCTGCACCAACTGCTGTACCAACTGCTGTACCAACTGCTGCTGTACCAACTGCTGTGCCAACTGCTGTGCTGCTGCTGTGAGTAGGAACAACACATGTACACAAGGGCTAGGTAAGAAGTCAGTTGCTGCTATATTGTGCACTGTTGTGAACTTTTGCATTAAAATGCTTGTGTGCTTTGCAAAATTAAAGTAATTACAGTGAATTCTTGACTAACATATTCAGTGCAATAAGTGTTTAATATTCTGTGGAACATTTAAGTGATAAGTTACATTTATTCAGTAAAAATGGCAAATATACCTCAGTTTCCTGCATTTGATCCTGACTGTGACCAGACAAACCTGTCACAGAGGTGGGTCAAATGGCTTAAAAAGTTTGAAAATTTGTTGATAGTTTCTGACATCAAAAGTGCTGAAAGAAAGCGTGCCTTTCTACTTCATTATGCAGGTGATAGAGTTTGTGACATCTTTGACACACTGAAAGACACTGGTGGTGCCAAAGATTATGACACTGCCAAAGCCAAACTAACAGAGCATTTCAAACCAAGGCAAAATACTGCTATGGAAATTATGCATTTCAGGAGAGCAAAACAACTCTCTAATGAAACTGTGGATCAATACCACACACGTCTGCAGGGTTTAGCAGCCCATTGTGAGTTTGCTGATGTTGACAAAGAAATCAAACAGCAAATAATTGAAACATGCACATCTACACGTCTCCGTCGAAGAGCTCTAGAACTTGTTGATGATGACAGTTCTCTTACCAAGATACTGGATATGGCTCGTCGAATGGAAGATGCTGCACGTGATGCTCGTGTCATGGAGTGCAGTGCCAACAACGGTTCTGCCACTGTTACTAACAGTGATGAGGTACGTAAGGTTCAGGGAGGACATCGTAATCAAAGAAGATATGCCAAACCTAACAGTAAATTTAGCCGAGAACCACGTCACAACTGGGGTCAAGGAACAAGGCTCAAGCAGTCACAACGACCCACATCAGAGGGTGGCAACAATAAATGTTACAATTGTGGAGGAGACTACCCACACCAAGATAATGTTTGTCCTGCTCAAGGTAAGAAGTGCTATGAGTGTGGAAAACTAGGTCATTTTGGTGCTATGTGTCGTTCTGCACTAAAGAAACCACAGTCAATGAATAAAAGCACTGTACGAGGATCAGGTCATAGGGGTAAACACAATGGTGGTGGTAAACACAATATTGCACCTCATATCCAGAATGTTAATAATGTACAAGACAACATTTCATTACAACCAGTCTCAGATGACAGTGAATGTGATTATACTTATGGAGTACAAGCAATCACAGAATGGAATGATCTTCCAAACAACCCAGAGACATGTGTATTCATTGCTGGTATTTGTCTCAAGGTTCTCATTGACACTGGATCAAACATTGACACCATTGCTGAGTGCCACTATGAGAAATTTAAAAAACAGTTCCCAAAGCTTGAAAACTATAATGGCAAAGCCACTGCCTATGCTTCAAAGGTAGCCTTGCCAGTGATTGGAACTTTCACTGCAGAGATTAAGTCAAAGAATGCAATGCTCATTACTACATTCCATGTTGTTAGGAATGCAAAGGAGTCTTTACTCAGTTACAAGACTTCAACCAAATTGGGGCTACTTCAGCTTTCTAATGCTGTAGCAGTGGAATCTGCAAACAATGTTGATGGTATTGTTGCTGAATTTTCTGATCGATTTAAATTCATAGGTTGTTATACTGTTAGCAAAGTACATCTGCATATCAACCCAGATGTAATTCCAGTTGCCCAACCACATCGCCGACAACCATTCCATACTCGCAAGAAAGTCGATGCTGAACTGGATAGGCTGATAGAACTAGATATCATTGAACCAGTAACAGGCCCAACACCATGGGTAAGCCCAATTGTCACTCCACCAAAGCCGAAGAATCCAGATGAGATACGCATTTGTGTGGACATGCGTGTTCCCAACAAGGCAATAATGCGTGAACGCCATCCTACACCGACTGTAGATGATATGATCTACCGCTTGAATGGTGCAACTGTATTCAGCAAGTTAGATTTAAACAAGGGCTATCATCAGCTTGAACTTGATGAGGAGAGTCGATTCATCACAACGTTTACGACACATCGAGGTCTGTATAGGTACAAGCGCCTGAGTTTTGGTATTAACAGTGCTGCCGAGGTATTCCAGCACATCATCAGCCAGGTATTGCAAGACATACCTAATGCTGACAACATGTCTGATGACATCATTGTTTATGGCCGTACCCAAGCTGAACACGACAAAGCTCTTCGTGCAACATTGCAACGCTTACGAGAAAAGAATCTGACGTTAAGCCGAGCAAAGTGTGAGTTCAATCAACATAAAATTGAATTCTTTGGACATGTACTTAGTGACAAAGGTCTGTCTCCAGATCCTAAGAAAGTTGCAGATATCAAGAATGCTGCACCTCCTTCAACGTCCACTGAAGTACATAGTTTTCTGGGAATGGCAAACTACTGTTCTCGCTTCATTTCAGATTAGGCTACCATTACGAAGCCTCTACGTGAGCTCCTGAAGAAAAATGCATCATGGTACTGGAGCGATATCGAGCAAAATGCATTTGATGCTGTGAAAGATGCACTAGTAGAGAATGCGACTGCTGCATACTTTGATCCATCAATGGACACTGAGTTAACGGTGGATGCTAGTCCTGTTGGTTTAGGTGCTGTTTTAGCCCAACACAAACCTGGTCAACCAGATTCCAGAGTAGTAATTGCCTACGCCAGCCGTTCTCTCACAGATGTTGAGCAACGATACAGTCAGACAGAGAAGGAAGCTCTTGCTCTTGTATGGGGCTGTGAACACTTCAATGTGTATCTGCTTGGTGCACCCTTCACCACGATAGTCACTGACCACAAACCGTTGGAGACCATCTTCAATAATCCAAAGTCCAAACCACCAGCTCGCATTGAGAGATGGGCTCTTCGTCTGCAACCATACAACTTTACGGTGAAATACAAGCCGGGTGCAGGCAATCCCGCTGATTACATCAGTCGACATCCTGCCAACAGTTTCACCATCACCAAGCATCAGCAAGTTGCCGAGGAATATGTACACTCTGTAACCTGTGATGCAGTCCCTAAGGCTCTTACTCTTGATGAAATCCGTACTGCAACCCTAGAGGACCCAACTCTGCAAGCAACAGTGGATGCATTGACTAAGAAAAAGTTTCCACGCATCCCACCCTCAGGAGTTGACCAAGATGCATTCAAAGCGCTTGAACGCATCCAGACAGAATTAAGTGTTACGCAACAACGCGACACTGTGCTGCGAGGTACTCGTATCGTGATTCCAGCTGTTCTCCAGCAACGTGCTCTGAAGCTTGCACATCAAGGACACCAAGGTCTTGTTAGGACGAAACAGCTGCTACGAGAAAAGGTGTGGTTTCCTGGCATTGATCGTCAAGCAAAGGATATGCATGATGCCTGTGTCCCTTGCCAAGCTGCAGTGGATACTTCAAGACCAACACCTCTACAACCTTCACCACTACCTGCTGCACCTTGGACGGAAGTATCGATGGACTTCTGCGGACCACTACCAACTGGAGAGTACTTGATGGTAGTCATTGATGATCACTCGCGTTATCCAGAAGTAGAAATCATCACTTCCACATCTGCAAAGGCTGTCATCCCGAAACTCGACAAGATCTTTTCAAACTTTGGCATTCCTGAAGTTGTCAAGACGGACAATGGACCGCCATTCAATGGACAAGACTTCGTCAACTTTGCTGAGCATATTGGATTCAAACACCGCCGTGTGATGCCACTACATCCTCAAGCAAATGGAGAAGTTGAGAGATTCATGCAACCTCTCATGAAAGCGGTACGCTGTGCTCATGCCGAAGGACGATCCTGGAAACAAGCTATGTATGCTTTTCTCAGGAACTACCGTGCAACACCGCATGGAACACTGGGCAAGTCACCTGGTGAACTTTTATTTGGACGTCCTATGAGAATCGCACTACCCGTCATGCCAGCCGAGGTAACGGATAAACGTCTCGCTCAGAAGGATGCACTAGCCAAGGGCAAAATGAAAATTGCTCATGATCAACGTGCAAAGGAACAGTTCATAAAGGTTGGTGACACTGTTCTCGTTAAAAAGAAAAAAAAGGGAAAGTTAGATATGCCGTATGATACAAAACCATATAAAGTGATTAGTGTAAAAGGAACTATGGTAACAGCTAGTAATAGAGATCATAGTATAACACGTAATATGGCTTATTTCAAAGTGATTCCAACTAGTGTAGAAAATGATGAAGTGCAAAGTCGTGCAAAAGAAAAAGAAAAAAATAGTTATAACCCGACAAACAATTCATCAAGGGATGTTATTGCATTTAAGGACTCTCGTCCTAAACGTCATGTTAAACGCCCTACACGATTTGATGATTAATTGTGTTCCTATGTAATGAAAAGTATTTACTTATTATGCTAAACTAAATTTAATATTGTTTGAATAATGCAGATATCTCATTCAATATTTTGTAACTTTGTATTACAGTTTCTTTCATGTTTGTTTAACATTGCATATGTATTTTTAACATTGAAATCCTTTGTGGAAAAGATTAAGTTGTTTAAATTCTTTGTGTGCTTAATTAATGTTAAATGTATGCAGTATCTCTTGATATGGTAATAACTTACTTTGTGTCAATAACTTTGCTTTGTGCTACAAGCATGGTAGACATCCTGTATTCATTCTTTTTAAAGAAAAGGAGGGATGTCATGTTCACAGAAAATGGTACCATCCGTTTTCTATGTGCGGCGGCTGAGACGCCAGAGAGAGAAGGTAAACAATAGAGCGTACAGGACGCCCGCCAAGCTTGGTAGCTACTAGTCATGTAATCATATTAAGTATTAAAGTCAGTAACCAAGTCATGACTTTACATCAACCCTACAACCAAGACTTCCTCAGTAACACACAAACACCACAAGCACCTCTTCCGACACCACTGGGGACCGCTCAGGTACACCTCATCCACCACTACAACAACCCCAACCCCACCTCCCATACCAACCCCATCCTCAATTCCCGTACCAACCCCATCCTCAATTCCCATACCAACCCCATCCTCAATTCCCATACCAACCCCATCCTCAATTCCTGTACCAACCCCATCCTCAATTCCCATACCAACCCCATCCTCAATTCCCATACCAACCCCATCCTCAGTTCCCATACCAACCCTTCCCCCAACCCCAGGCCACTCCATACCCATTCCAACCCCAGGCCACCCCATACCCATACCCAGGCCACCCCATACCCATACCCATTCCAACCCCAGGCCACCCCATACCCATACCCATTCCAACCCCAGGCCACCCCATACCCATTCCAACCCCAGGCCACCCCATACCCATTCCAACCCCAGGCGACCTCATACCCATCCCAACCTCAATCCACACCCCAACCTGAGGTCACCCACACCATACCTCAACCCCAACCTCAATCCACACCCCAACCCAAGGCCACCCACACCATACCTCAACCCCAACCTCCATCCACACCCCAACCCGAGGCCACCCACACCATACCTCAACCCCAACCTCCATCCACACCCCAACCCAAGGCCACCCACACCGTAACTCAGCCCGAACCCCAACCTCAACCCAGTTCCCAACCCCAGGACCCACCCACTGCCAGTAGCCCAGCATCACACAAACCGGGAATTGTGAGTCTGATTCCCAAGTTGACTCTTCCGACACTCAGAGGTAGAGAGTTCCCGCTTATTAAGGTGGAACGCAACCGCCGAGTGGAAGACTGGCTTTGTGAGATTAGTTCGATGCTGGAGGCTGTCCCGAGGATAGTTCGAAAATTACTCTCGCTATGGGGGCTTGCGTGGATGTAGCCGGTCCACTGGCGAGACTAACAGAGTCTCAGCACCTGACGACTTGGCCACAGTTTGTCCAAGCGATTAGGGACAGATTCAAAGACAAGGTGTCAGAGGACGAGGCTCATTTTTATCTCCAGTCACTTAAGAGGGATGACCGAAGCACTGTCAAGGATTTCGGGTCAATATTAAAGAGCAGGGTTGACGACCTCACTAAGGAACTGGGGTTAGATTCGAGTCAGGCAGAGCGATTCGCTAAACAATTGTTCTGCAAAACGTTACCTTCTGATATGGGACCATTGTTACTTGCGGGGGGAGCAGGTGAGAGTTATAAAGACCTAGTCCAACAGGCCGCCACAGCCCTAGACAGGCAGACGCGCGCAGGGACATCGGGCACTCAGTTGTCGCCATACGTAGAGGCGGTAAGTAAAGGCGAGGGAGCCAAGCCGAGTCACTGTGGCACGGGTTCATCAGGCGGGAAGCAGCCCTCAGCTGCCAGTTCGAGCCACCCTGCGCGGGGTAACAACAGAGATCCGCGGAGGTGTTACTCCTGCGGGATGCGTGGGCATATACAGAGGGACTGTAAAGTCACTATTACGAGAGCATGAAAGCAGGCTCCTAGTGATGGTAGGCCTACTTTTGAGGTGAAAGTGGAAGGTGTGAGATTGACAGCTTTTGTTGATACAGGAAGCCAGGCACCGGTAATTAAAAAGTCAGCCTTCAGCAATTTTAGGTATGCACGTCTTAAACGTTGCGCAAAGACATTAACAGCGGTCAATGGGGAAAAGATTGAGATCGTAGGTCAAGGTACGGTTAATTTTGAGATTGATGGGGAATTGCAGCCTCACACATGTACGATCGTAGAGAACCTTGATTTTCCTGGTCACATCTTAATGGGAACTGATTTTCTGTCGCGGTTTGATTATTCCTTGTCTGCTCAAAAAGGGGCTAGGAACTGCAGGTTGCAGTTGGGACAGACTTCCTACCTAGTAGAGATGATCGACCATCCCCCAGTTGTAGCTTCAATTAAGAGGAAGCTGAAATATAATGCGCACTATCCAAAATTGATTTTTAAGTCTCTTCCAGACACAGTTAAGAGGTCATGCGCATTGCATGAATTGACCAAACAGAGTTGCCCACCACATTCTGTTAAATTTATTAAAGTAGCCGTGGGACGTCACATCCAACCAGGTACCACCCTTCAGGTGGCCGGGAGATGTGACAGCTTATTAATTCCTCATCACTTAGTTGTAGTGCTCGATAAAGGTGCACTCATTCCGGTTGTCAATCTTTCACATAAGACTTTTCGCTTCAGGGCAGGTGATAGGGTATCTCAGAGAACCATGGTGGAGGACACAGAAATCTTTCACCATGAGTCAGCTGAGACGCCAGCCGTCACTGCACAATGTAGTGCACTGAACATGTTGAATTCTAAAACACCATCCAAAGTAAAATACGAGACGAGAGATGTTGCACAGAATATCGAAGAAGTAGAAAAATTAATATCAGGACTTGACTTGCAACATGTTACACAGGTGGATAGGAAGGCACTGAGAGGAGTTCTACGAAAATTCCCGAAATTGTTTGCGACAGAGGATGACCAGATTGGTCTCCTTGATAAGATCGAGCACACCATTCCAACTGGTGATCATTTGCCTGTGTACACGAGACAGTGGAGGTTGCCGGAACAGGCAAAGAATGTTATCAGGGAGGAGTGCCAGAAAATGTTGAGACAGGGCGTGATAGAGCCTAGTACGTCACCGTGGCTCTCTCCTGTTGTGCTAGTTCGGAAACCGGACGGTATTTATCGTTTCTGTGTTGACTACCGAAAGGTGAACGAATTAACTAAGGGTGATGTGTATCCGTTGCCCCGAATACAGGAGATAATAGATCAATTTGGTGCTGCTAAGTATTTCTCAACTCTTGAGGCAAAATCGGCGTATTGGGCGATCCCGGTGGCAGAACAGGATAGGGAAAAAACAGCATTCTCGGATGGTAGGCACACTTATCAATTCCGTAGGATGCCGTTTGGTTTGAAGACAGCGCCTTCGTCGTTTCAGAGGGCCATCAACTTCATTCTTAGTCCGGTACTGGGTAGGCATTCTTTAGCGTACCTGGATGACGTGGTGATATATTCCAGGACGTTTGAGGAACACCTACAGGACTTGACTGAGACTTTGAAGTTGTTAGATCAGGCAGGTTTCAGGCTGAATGTTCAGAAGTGCACCCTGGCGGCTCAGAAATTCAAATTTCTGGGGTTCCAGGTGTGCCCAGACGGTATCCGACCTGACCCAGATTCTTGCCGCGCCATTGCTGACATGCCTACTCCAAGGACAGCAAAGGACGTGCGTAGGTTTTTGGGGGCGGCCGGATATTTTCGTCGTCATATTGAAGGTTTCGCTGGCATTTCAGCACCCCTGACTGATCTGACAAAGAAAAATGCGAAGTTTGTGTGGAAATCTAAACATGACGAGGCCTATCGCAAACTGAAAGACCAACTAATCACGACACCGGTATTAGCTATTCCCGATTTTGAGAAAGAGTGGGAAGTGCACACTGACGCCAGCGGTATTGCTATTGGCGGGTGCTTAATTCAGCGAGATGCGGATAATTTACCCCATCCAGTAGCCTATTTCAGTAGGAAGGTCAGGGGACCTGAAGTTCGTTATTCAGCTACGGATCGGGAGGCACTGGCAGTAGTAGAATCAGTTAGGTATTTCGAGCCTTACCTATTTCAGCGGCATTTTGTAATCTACACAGACCATCGAGCGTTAACACACATATTTAAGAAGCGAACAAAATGCCCACGAATGTCACGCTGGTCTCACGAACTTTCGGCCCACTCATTCCAGATCTTGTAGAAGCCTGGTCCAGCACATGTTGTGCCAGACACCCTAAGTAGAAATATAGCGGCAGTTCAGATTAATGAAAATATTGAAACCATTCCATCAGATAAAATGAGAGAATACCAGATGAGCGAGCCTAGATGGAAAGAAATTATTGAGTATTTAGAAGGAGGAAAACACCCGAAGAAGAAAAAGAAGTTACCTATTCATGATTTTGAAATGAAACAGGGCGTCCTGTATTATGTTAATAGCCAGAATGATAGGGCAGTATTTCAGCTAGTTATTCCGGACGCGTTGCGGTCATCAGCGTTAAAGCTTGCGCATGCTTCTAAAATTGCAGGGCATCCGGGGGTCTTTAAAACCCACTTGAAAGCAAAGTCTCTATTTTATTTTCCAGGATTACTTTCTGAAGTAATCAATTTCGTGAAGTCGTGCCCTCGTTGCCCGAGGAGGAAAGGCACCATTAAGGTACAAGCCCCACTTCAGGAATTTCCTGAAATTCGTGAACCGTTAGATCGTGTGGGGGCCGATTTGATTGATTTACACCACAGTCATTCCGGTAACAGATACGTGTTGGTGCTAGTTGACCATCTGTCTAGATACACTACACTAGTTGCATTACCTCAGAAGGATTTTCGTACGGTTGCAGATGCGTTCTTGCGTAGGTTCGTTACTGTATTCGGACCTCCTAAAGTTTTAGTCTCTGACCGGGTCAAGAATTCAATGGGAATATATTTAGAGAAGTTTGTAAGATTTTAGAGACAACTTCCGGCTTTTACAACAGCCTACCACCCACAAGCAAACGGAATGACGGAACGGACTAATCGTTCAGTCAAGGATATGCTTGCAATCCTTGCTGAACATGACGCAAACACCTGGGATGAACACCTACCCTATGTTCAGTTCGCCTTGAATACTGCCATCCACCAATCAATTAACACCCAACCACTTCATTTGTTTACTGGTAATTCATGCAATTTCCCCTCAGGTCTGCTTAACAGACATAATGTTGCATACGGGGAGGACTATCCTTCAGAGGTCCTTGGAAAAATGAGAAATGCATGGAATATTGCAGCTGAAGCGTCCAAGAAGGCACGGACTCGGTATGCTCATTTTTATGACAAGAAAGTGCGCCCTCTAGAGTTGAAGGAAGGAAGCCTCGTATTGAGAGTGAATGAGGCTGCGCCCGCCAATCAGAGCAGGAAACTAGCTCCGAGGACCATATAGAGTAATTAAAAGGGCGGGGCCGGTTAATCTTGTTATAAAAGGAGTATTCGAGGACCAGGTGGAAAGGACAATTCATGTGAATAAATTGAAACATTATCATGCTAGAGAGGAATTAGAACTGCCTTCAGCGGGTCTAGTTCCTGACTCAGCAGTGCTGACTCAGGGCTTCACCGACGAGTCAGGGGATGAGGATGACCCTCTGTCATCGCTCATCAGTAGTCAGGTGCAGTCTCGCCACCCTATGGTGACGAGATCTCGCGCCATACAGTAAAGTAACTTCCTTGGTTAGTATAATTTAGTATTCATTAGATTTTCCTGTAAAGGCAATGAGGTGTACTATCTCTATACTTAACTCAGGTAGCAGCTTTTACCGTGCTCTGGGGTTCCACCTCCACCAAACCCAGAGTATATCTATGCTTCCGCTGTGTTGTGTCTGTCTGTTCCCAGGTCTGATTGGTACACCGACCCAGTTGTTCCAGCCACACGTGAACCATTGTCTGTAAAGACCGAGGGGGGAGGCACGTTACACAAAGCTCTCCCCCCACCAGAACCAGTAACCCATACATCAGTTACTTTGAGGATGAGTGACTGTCCAAGAGTCACCCGGCCGACGCCTCACGTCACTAACGAGGTTGTCAGGGCCAGCGAGCTGTCCACATTATAGCAGTCACCGGAGGTGCCATACAACGCCGGGGTAGCTGTCTCGATCACCACTACCCACCTGCTGCGTCATCAAGACTGCAGCCATTCCAGCAGTGTTGGAGGAGAGGTCAAGAAATGGAAAGCACGTAGCAGTACTCAAGAATTTCGCCGGAAGATTAATGATTACGTCATCTGAAGTAACAAGAAAGCAGAACTAAGGCGGTCACAGGTGGAAGGCACGGTTTCCCTACAGAGTACCGGGACTCGCCAATAGAAGGTCGCAAAATTGCCTCCTTTGGCCTAAAGTCGGCGGTACGAGGGTATACACAGTTGGTGTTACGGCCTAGTAACCTGGTGACATCAAGAAACGCCGGAGATGACGTGAGCAATGATGGAAGACGAGATTCACCTGTTCTGCAAACAAGCAACCCGCCTCTACGACCTTCTGACACCACTCCTGCCAAGTGACACCGTTGGTACATCCAGTCCTGCTCTGCGGTGGTCATCTGCGCCGTCATGTTTAACATCAAGACTGCCGTGTGAACTGTGATTGATATGAAGGCGTGTGGACTGTCGAGAGCAAGATTAATGGCCGAAGTAACAGTATTCTACAGCTGTCACTTGGCACTCCGCTCTACTACACTCTGTCGTCATTCAGGAGTACCGGATGGGAGTACAAGAGGACCAGGTACTGATGTCTACACATGGGAAGAAGCAAGATCGACACCGTCATCGTCAGCGACTACATTCAGCATCCAGCAGCATCGATTTTTCTTTCTCGATTACTCAATATGAACAATTGATACAAACAACAAAGTGGCTCTGAACATCTGTGTAAAGACTATCTGGACACTTTTGTTTAAATGTTGAAAAACAGAGTTAGAATCACAATACTTTTAAATGTTGAAAAACAGATTTAAAATAATTCTGGTATAATATATGAAAATTTTCCTCTATAAATTGGTCAGTAATCAAAATCGAAGCCCCTGTGAAATTGTTTAAGCCCAGAACAAACGGTTATGGAAAATTATGTTGTGTGCTACTTTTTCAGAATGTTTGAACACAGGAGAGGCGGACCAATATAAACACTGACACTTCTAGTGAGTGAGAACACTTGGCTTTACAGCCAGCTGAAACCTGTGATATAGTATAGGAATTTTTTTTTGTTTATATTTTTAGATACATGTAATAAACGTTAGGTGTGTTCCTTAGCATGTCAAGGTTGACATTGATGGGGAGTGGTCAGTAAACGGAGGTGAACTTGATAGTTCAGTAGTACACTCCCGGATGACTGAAAGTTCAGTCTGAAGATATAACTTTAATGTTTATGTTTGAGCACGGAGTGGCCGGCTCAAGAGGACACACGAACTTGGCTAGTGAAGAGCCAAGAGAGTTTATTAATAGCTAGTCTTTGATGGTAGAGTAGGGACATGTTATTTAGCTATGTCAGTAAGGATAGGATGTATGTTTCCCGATGTTTGAGGATTGCTGTCAGTTGACATCTGAGAAATTTATGAATTTAAACATGTTGATGTTGGACACTATTAATTGTCAAATTTTATTAGTTAGGTTAGCTTTTGTTTGTGGCATGAGTTGAATTGTGGGTTTGGATACTAAACCTCGTGATTTTTAACAAATTAACAAGGTTTACTAAGTGCTTGTGCGGGGGGGGGGGGTTGTAACAAACTAGGCTGGTTGTAAGAATTATCCAGAGTGGTTTATCGACAAAAGAGAATGGGAAGCTGGGCCCGCGTGGTGACCCGGGACCTGACCCCAGGGGAATTCGCAGTGAAAATAATCGACGCCTTGTTCATAGCTGCGTATAATGAATCATCCTATAGTATTCAGTAATTTAGAGAAATTAGCCTTTATTCATTTTGTATTAAAACTGTATTGTATAATATTACTGGGTACAATATCAAGAGTATTCTAATCATTGAGTTAAGTCACCATCAGTGACGTCACGAATCAGATCTAAGTTGTAAGGCGCGAGTGACCGGCGGTCATAGGTCATCAGAGTTGACATGTCCACTATTTCTCAAAGTTTTAATAACCATTTTGGTGATCGGGATAACAGCTCTGCCGTTAGATGCTTGTGTAATTTAACTTCAGTAAAATAATTCAACCAGTCTGGATCAATTAAGTACAACAGAGGTTAATTGTTATAACTTAAACCTGGCTAAGTAACTTGGTAAGCGATGCGGAACAATACAATGCTCTAGTCTGGGGAAGACCAGAGACGAGGAGAGATCAGTGTGGACGCCAGATCAACTGGGGGAGGTCAGCCCATCTCACCTCTCCCCCAAGACCAGCCCAACATCTTTAGCTGGTCAACATAGAGGTATAGTTGCTATTGTTATTTATAGGGATAGTCAACTCATTGCCGTTCAGGTCAAGTAGGGAGTGTTAAAGTGACAGGGAGTGAACATATTTAGATTTTGTTTTAGTTTTCTTTTAATAAATTAATTAGTTAATAATTTGCATTTTATTATTTCCATGTGTTTATGTGAACTTGTCCTGGTCACGTGGTCCACACGAGGCAGAGTTGGATTGGGCGCCGATTCTAACATCGAGTCGGAATTCATCATTCCCGTGTAATTAATTCCACACTCCAAGTTTCCAAGGTCATCAGTTACTAGTGGGGATCAAGCCCCAAGGTTGATTAATTAGCATGATCAATCCAGACCTCGATCATTGCTCTGTGTTACTGGTCTGGTGGTGGCGGCGGAGGCGACTCTAGGGTTTTGCTCAAAGACTAGGTCACGGCATACTGGTTGTAGAATCCTAAGTCGGTCAATCGTCTTAGGACCACGTGGCGTGGAGTCGGCTTTAGTAAAAGTCTTGGAGTCCCTTGTAGAAAATAAAAAGTAAGAATACGGGTAGAGGGGGGAAAAGAAGGAAAGATAAGTCAAGAAACCCTACCCGTGTTACAGCTACACCACCATCATCTCACATGAGTACACCCGTGTTGCTTGAGGTGCCACCACCACCACCACCACCACCACCACCAGCTACACCACTATCATGTCACATGAGTACACCCGTGTTGCTTGAGGTGCCACCACCACCACCACCACCAGCTACACCACTATCATGTCACATGAGTACACCCGTGCTGCTTGAGGTGCCACCACCACCACCACTACCACCAGCAACACCACCATCATCCTACATGAATACACCCGTGCTGCTTGAGGTGCCACCACCACCACCATCGCCACCACCACCACCACCACCAGCTACACCACCATCATCCCACATGAGTACACCCGTGCTGCTTGAGGTGCCACCACCACCACCACCACCACCAGCTACACCACCATCATCTCACATGAGTACACCCGTGCTGCTTGAGGTGCCACTACCACCACCACCAACATGTCACATGAGTACACCCGTGTTGCTTGAGGTGCCACCACCACCACCACCTCCAGCTACACCACCATCATCTCACATGAGTACACCCGTGCTGCTTGAGGTGCCACCACCACCACCTACACCGCCATCATCCCACATGAGTACACCCGTGCTGCTTGAGGTGCCATCACCACCACCACCACCACCACCAACACCAACAGCTACACCACCATCATCCCACATGAGTACACCCGTGCTACTTGAGGTGCCACCACCACCACCACCACCACCAGCTACACCACCATCATCCCACATGAGTACACCCCTGCTGCTTGAGGTACCATCACCACCACCACCACCACTAGCTACACCACCATCATCCCACATGAGTACACCCGTGCTGCTTGAGGTGCCACCACCACCACCACCACCACCACCACCAACACCATAATCCCACTTGAATACACCCGTGCAGCTTGAGGTGCCACCACCACACCCACCACCAGCTACACCACCATCATCTCACATGAGTACACCCGTGCTGCTTGAGGTGCCACCACCACCACCACCACCTACACCACCACCATCCCACATGAGTACACCCGTGCTGCTTGAGGTGCCACCAGCACCAGCAGCACCACCATCACCACCACCACCACCACCACCACCACCAAGAAGTAACAAGAAAGCGGACGTAAGGCAGTCACAGGTGGAAGGCACAGTTTCCCTACAAAGTACCGGGACTCGCCAATAGAAGGTCGCAAAATTGTCTCCTTTGGCCTAAAGTCGGCGGTACGAGGGTATACACAGTTGGTGTTTACGGCCTAGTAACCTGGTGACATCAAGAAACGCCGGAGATGACGTGAGCAATGATGGAAGACGAGATTCACTTGTTCTGCAAACAAGCAACCCGCCTCTACGACCTTCTGACACCACTCCTGCTAAGAGACACCGTTGGTACATCCAGTCCTGCTCTGCGGTGGTCATCTGCGCCGTCAAGTTTAACATCAAGACTGCCGTGTGAACTGTGATTGATATGAAGGCGTGTGGACTGTCGAGAGCAAGATTAATGGCCGAAGGAACAGTATTCTACAGCTGTCACTTGGCACTCCGCTCTACTACACTCTGTCGTCATTCAGGAGTACCGGATGGGAGTACAAGAGGACCAGGTACTGATGTCTACACATGGGAAGAAGCAAGATCGACATCGTCATCATCAGCGACTACATTCAGCATCCAGCAGCATCGATTTTTTTTTTATCGATTACTCAATACGAACAATTGATACAAACAACAAAGTTGGCTCTGAACATTTGTGTAAAGAATATCTGGACACTTTTGTTTAAATGTTGAAAAACAGATTTAGAATCAATACTTTATAAATGTTGAAAAACAGATTTAAAATAATTCTGGTATAATATATGAAAATTTTACTCTATAAATTGCTCAGTAATCAAAATCGAAGCCCCTGTGTAATTGTCTCAGCCCTGAACAAACGGTTATGGAAAATTATGTTGTTGTACTATTTTTTTTCAGAATGTTTGAACACAGGAGAGGCGGACCAATATAAACATTGACACTTCTAGTGAGTGCGGACACTTGGCTGTACAGTCAGCTGAAACCTGTGATAGTGTATAGGAATTTTTGTTTATATTTTTTAGATACATGTAATAAACGTTAGGTGTGTTCCTTCGCATGTCAAGGTTGACATTGATTGGGGAGTGGTTAGTACACGGATGTGAACCTGATAGTTCCGTAGTACGCTCCCGGATGACTGAAAGTTCAGTTTGAAGATATAACTTTAATGTTTATGTTTGAGCACGGAGTGGCCGGCTCTAGAGGACACATGAACTTGGCTAGTGAAGAGCCAAGAGAGTTTAATACCTAGTCTTTGATGGTATAGTAGGGACATGTTATTTAGCTCTGTCAGTAAGGATAGGATGTATGTTTCCAGATGTTGGAGGATTGTTGTCAGTTGACAGCTGAGAAATTTATGAATTTAAACATGTTGATGTTGGACACTCAAATATTTGTCAAATTTTATTAGTTAGGTTAGCTTTTGTTTGTGGCATGAGTTGAATTGTGGGTTTGGATACTAAACCTCATGATTTTTAACAAATTAACAAGGTTTACTAAGTGCTTGTGCGGGGGGGTTGTAACAAACTAGGCTGGTTGTAAGAATTATCCAGAGTGGTTTATCAACAAAAGAGAATGGGAAGCTGGGCCCGCGTGGTGACCCGGGACCTGACCCCAGGGAATTCGCGGTGAAAATAATCGACGCCTTGTTCATAGTTGCGTATAATGAATCATCCTATAGTATTCAGTAATTTAGAGAAATTAGCATTTATTCATTTGGCATTAAAATTGTATTGTATAATATTCCTGGTTATATTACCAAGAGTATTCCAATTATTAGGAGATTTGAGTTAAGTCACCATCAGTGACGTCACGAATCAGATCTAAGTTGTAAGGCGCGAGTGACCGGCGGTCATAGGTCATTAGAGTTGACATGTCCACTATTTCTCAAAGTTCAAATAACCATTTTGGTGATCATGAACAACTCTGCCGTTAGATGCTTGTGTAATTTAACTTCAGTAAAATAATTCAACCAGTCTGGATCAATTAAGTACAACAGAGGTTAATTGTTATAACTTAAACCTGGCTAAGTAACTTGGTAAGCGATGCGGAACAATACAATGCTCTAGTCTGGGGAAGACCAGACGAGGAGAGATCAGTGTGGACTGCAGATCAACTGGGAGAGGTCAACCATCTTACCTCTCCCAAGACCAGCCCCCAACATCTAGCTGGTCGCCCAAGGTAGAGTTGCTTTATGAGTCCTTATAGGGATAGTCAATTCATTGCCGTTCAGGTCAAGTAGGGAGTGTTAAAGTGACAGGGAGTGAACATATTTAGATTTTGTTTTAGTTTTCTTTTAATAAATTAATTAGTTAATAATTTGCATTTTTATTATTTCCATGTGTATGTACATGTATGTGAACTTGTCCTGGTCACGTGGTTCACACGAGGTAGAGTTGGATTGGGCGCCGATTCTAACACCAAATCGGAAGTCATCTTTACCGTGTAATTTATTCCACACTCAAGGTCATCGGTTATAGTGGGGATCAAGCCCCAAGGTTGATTAATTAGCATGATCGATCCAGACCTCGATCATTGCTCTGTGTTACTGGTCTGGTGGTGGCGGCGGAGGCGACTCTAGGGTTTTGCTCAAAGCCTAGGTCACGGCATACTGGTTATAGAATCCTAAGTCGGTCAATCGTCTTAGGACCACGTGGCGTGGAGTCGGCTTTAGTAAAAGTTTCAGAGTCCCTTGTAGAGAAATAAAAAGTAAGAATACGGGTAGAGAGGGGGAAAAGGAAGAAAGATAATTCGAGAAAACCTCCCTGTGTTACAGTGCCACCACCACCACCATCATCCCAATTGAGTACACCCATGCTGCTTGATGTGCCACCACCACCACCACCATCACCAGCTACACCACCATGATCCCACATGAGTACACTCTTGGTGCTTGAGGTGCCACCACCACCACCACCTCCACCACCAGCTACATCACGACAACAACCACCACCACCAATACCATCACCACCAGATACACGACCACTACAACCACCGCCACCACCAACACCACCACCACCACCACCAACACCACCACCAGCTACACCACCATCACCACCACCAGCTTCACCACAACAACCACCACCAGCTACACCACCACCACCAGCTGCACCACCAGCTGCACCACCATCATCCCACATGAGTATACCCATGCTGCTTGAAGTACCATCACCACCACCACCACCACCACCACCACTAGCTACACCACCATCATCCCACATGAGTACACCCGTGCTGCTTGAGGTGCCACCACCACCACCACCACCACCAACACCATCATCCCACTTGAGTACACTTGTGCAGCTTGAGGTGCCACCACCACACCCACCACCAGCTACACCACCATCATCTCACACGAGTACACCCGTGCTGCTTAAAGTGCCACCACCACCACCACCACCTACACCACCATCATTCCACATGAGTACACCCGTGCTGCTTGAGGTGCCACCAACACCAGCATCACCACCACCACCACCACCACCACCATCACCATCACCAGCTACACCACAATCATCACTCATGAGTACACCTGGCCTGCTTGAGGTACCACCACAACCACCACCAGCTACACCACCATCATCCCACATGAGTACACCCGTGCCTATTGAGGTGCCACCACCACCACCACCACCAACACCATCATCCCACTTGAGTACACCCGTGCTGCTTGAGGTGCCACCACCACCACCAGCTACACCACAATCATCTCACATGAGTACGGCTGTGCTGCTTGAGGTGCCACCACCACCACCACCACCACCACCAGCTACACCAGTATCATCCCACATGAGTACACCCGTGTGGCTTGAGGTGCCACCATCACCACCACCACCACCACCACCACCACCATCACCATCACCAGCTACACCACAATCATCACTCATGAGTACACCTGGCCTGCTTGAGGTACCACCACAACCACCACCAGCTACACCACCATCATCCCACATGAGTACACCCGTGCCTATTGAGGTGCCACCACCACCACCACCACCAACACCATCATCCCACTTGAGTACACCCGTGCTGCTTGAGGTGCCACCACCACCACCAGCTACACCACAATCATCTCACATGAGTACAGCTGTGCTGCTTGAGGTGCCACCACCACCACCACCACCACCACCAGCTACACCAGTATCATCCCACATGAGTACACCCGTGTGGCTTGAGGTGCCACCATCACCACCACCACCACCACCATCACCACCACCACCAGATGCACCACCATCATCCGTACACCCGTGCTGCTTGAGGTGCCACCAACACCACTACCACCACCAGCTACACCACCATCATCCCAAATGAGTACACTCTTGGTGCTTGAGGTGCCACCACCACCGCCACCACCACCACCACCAGCTACACCACGACCACAACCACCACCACCAGCTACACTACCACCAATACCACCACCACCACAACCACCACCACAAGCAACACCACCACCACCAGTTACACCACCACCACCACCACCAGCTACACCACCATCATCTCACATGAGTACACCCGTGCTGTTTGAGGTGCCACCACCACCACCACCACCTACACCGCCATCATCCCACATGAGTACACCCATGCTGCTTGAGGTTCCACCAACACCAGCAGCACCACCATCACCACCACCACCACTACCACCACCACAACCACCACCAACAGCTACACAACCATCATCCCACATGAGTACACCCTTGCTGCTTGAGGTGCCACCACCACCACCACCAGCTACACCACCATCATCCCACATGAGTACATCCTTGCTGCTTGAGGTGCCACCACCACCACCACCACCACCAGCTACACCACCATCATCCCACATGAGTACACCCGTGCTGCTTGAGGTGCCACCACCACCACCATAACTAGCTACACCACCATCATCCCACATGAGTACACCCGTGCTGCTTGAGGTGCCACCACCACCACCACCACCAACACCATAATCCCACTTCAATACATCCGTGCAGCTTGAGGTGCCACCACCACACCCACCACCAGCTACACCACCATCATCTCACATGAGTACACCCGTGCTGCTTGAGGTGCCACCACCACCACCACCACCTACACTACCATCATCCCACATGAGTACACCCGTGCTGCTTGAGGTGCCACCAACACCAGCAGCACCACCATCACCACCACCACCGCCACCACCACCACCAACATCTACAACACTATCATCCCACATGAGTACACCCGTGCTGCTTGAGGTGCCACCATCACCACCACCACCAACACCACCAGCTACACCACCATCATCCCACATGAGTTCAATCGAGCTGCTTGAGGTGCCACCAACACCACTACCACCACCACCACCACCACCACCTCCAGCTACACCACCTTCATCCCACATGAGTTCACCCTTGGTGCTTGAGGTACCACCACCACCACCACCACCAGCTACACCACGACCACAACCACCACCACTAGCTACACCACCACCACCACCACCAGTTACACTACCACCACCACCACCACCACCAGCTACACCACCATCATCCCACATGAGTACACCTGTGCTGCTTGAGGTGCCACCAAAACCACCAACACCATCATCTCACATGAGTACACCCGCGCTGCTTGAGGTGCCACCACCATCGCCACCACCACCACCAGCTACACCACCATCATCCCATATGAGTACACCCGTGCTGCTTGAGGTGCCACCACCACCACAACCACCACCACCAGCTACACCACCATCATCCCACATGAACACACCCGTGCTGCTTGAGGTGCCACCACCACCACCACCAGCTACACCACCATCATCCCATATGAGTACACCCGTGCTGCTTGAGGTGCCACCACAACCACAACCACCACCACCAGCTACACCACCATCATCCCACATGAACACACCCGTGCTGCTTGAGGTGCCACCAACACCTCCACCATCACAATCACCATCACCACCACCACCACCAGCTACACCACCATCATCCCACATGCGTACACCGGTGCTGCTTAAGGTGCCACCACCACAATCACCACCACCACCATCATCCAACATGAGTACACCCGTGCTGCTTCAGATGCCACAAACACCACCACCACCACCATCACCACCACCACCAGCTACACCACCATCATTCCACATGAGTACACCTGTGCTGCTTGAGGTGCCACCAACACCACCACCACCACTCCCAACAACACCACCATCATCCCACATGAGTACACCCTTGCTGCTTGAGGTGCCACCACCACCACCACCACCAGCTACACCACCATCATTCCACATGAGAACACCTGTGATGCTTGAGGTGCCACCACCACCACCACCACCACCACCAGCTACACCAGTATCATCCCACATGAGTACACCCGTGTGGCTTGAGGTGCCACCATCACCACCACCACCACCACCATCACCACCACCACCAGATGCACCACCATCATCCGTACACCCGTGCTGCTTGAGGTGCCACCAACACCACTACCACCACCAGCTACACCACCATCATCCCAAATGAGTACACTCTTGGTGCTTGAGGTGCCACCACCACCGCCACCACCACCACCACCAGCTACACCACGACCACAACCACCACCACCAGCTACACTACCACCAATACCACCACCACCACAACCACCACCGCAAGCAACACCACCACCACCACCACCACTACCACCACCACCAGCTACACCACCACCACCACCAGTTACACCACCACCACCACCACCAGCTACACCACCATCATCTCACATGAGTACACCCGTGCTGTTTGAGGTGCCACCACCACCACCACCACCTACACCGCCATCATCCCACATGAGTACACCCATGCTGCTTGAGGTTCCACCAACACCAGCAGCACCACCATCACCACCACCACCACTACCACCACCACAACCACCACCAACAGCTACACAACCATCATCCCACATGAGTACACCCTTGCTGCTTGAGGTGCCACCACCACCACCACCAGCTACACCACCATCATCCCACATGAGTACATCCTTGCTGCTTGAGGTGCCACCACCACCACCACCACCACCAGCTACACCACCATCATCCCACATGAGTACACCCGTGCTGCTTGAGGTGCCACCACCACCACCATAACTAGCTACACCACCATCATCCCACATGAGTACACCCGTGCTGCTTGAGGTGCCACCACCACCACCACCACCAACACCATAATCCCACTTCAATACATCCGTGCAGCTTGAGGTGCCACCACCACACCCACCACCAGCTACACCACCATCATCTCACATGAGTACACCCGTGCTGCTTGAGGTGCCACCACCACCACCACCACCTACACTACCATCATCCCACATGAGTACACCCGTGCTGCTTGAGGTGCCACCAACACCAGCAGCACCACCATCACCACCACCACCGCCACCACCACCACCAACATCTACAACACTATCATCCCACATGAGTACACCCGTGCTGCTTGAGGTGCCACCATCACCACCACCACCAACACCACCAGCTACACCACCATCATCCCACATGAGTTCAATCGAGCTGCTTGAGGTGCCACCAACACCACTACCACCACCACCACCACCACCACCTCCAGCTACACCACCTTCATCCCACATGAGTTCACCCTTGGTGCTTGAGGTACCACCACCACCACCACCACCAGCTACACCACGACCACAACCACCACCACTAGCTACACCACCACCACCACCACCAGTTACACTACCACCACCACCACCACCACCAGCTACACCACCATCATCCCACATGAGTACACCTGTGCTGCTTGAGGTGCCACCAAAACCACCAACACCATCATCTCACATGAGTACACCCGCGCTGCTTGAGGTGCCACCACCATCGCCACCACCACCACCAGCTACACCACCATCATCCCATATGAGTACACCCGTGCTGCTTGAGGTGCCACCACCACCACAACCACCACCACCAGCTACACCACCATCATCCCACATGAACACACCCGTGCTGCTTGAGGTGCCACCACCACCACCACCAGCTACACCACCATCATCCCATATGAGTACACCCGTGCTGCTTGAGGTGCCACCACAACCACAACCACCACCACCAGCTACACCACCATCATCCCACATGAACACACCCGTGCTGCTTGAGGTGCCACCAACACCTCCACCATCACAATCACCATCACCACCACCACCACCAGCTACACCACCATCATCCCACATGCGTACACCGGTGCTGCTTAAGGTGCCACCACCACAATCACCACCACCACCATCATCCAACATGAGTACACCCGTGCTGCTTCAGATGCCACAAACACCACCACCACCACCATCACCACCACCACCAGCTACACCACCATCATTCCACATGAGTACACCTGTGCTGCTTGAGGTGCCACCAACACCACCACCACCACTCCCAACAACACCACCATCATCCCACATGAGTACACCCTTGCTGCTTGAGGTGCCACCACCACCACCACCACCACCAGCTACACCACCATCATTCCACATGAGAACACCTGTGATGCTTGAGGTGCCACTACCACCACCACCAACATCTCACATGAGTACACCCGTGTTGCTTAAGGTGCCACCACCACCTCCAGCTACACCACCATCATCTCACATGAGTACACCCGTGCTGCCTGAGGGGCCACTATGAACACCACCACCAGCTACACCACCATCATCCCACATGAGTACACCCTTGCTGTTTGAGTTACCACCATTACCACCACCACCACCAAAACCACCACCAGCTACACCACCATCATCTCACATGAGTACACCAGTGCTGCTTGAGGTGCCACCACCACCCCCACCACCATCATCATCTCACATGAGTACACCCGTCCTGCTTGAGGTACCACCACCACCACCACCACCACCACCAGCTAAACCACCATCATCCCACATGAGAACACCAGTGCTGCTTGAGGTGCCACCACCACCACCACCACCACCACCAGCTACACCACCATCATCCCACATGTGTACTCCCGTGCAGCTTGAGGTGCCACCAACACCACCACCAGCTACACCACCATCATCCCACATGCGTACACCCGTGCTGCTTGAGGTGCCACCACTACCACCACCACCACCACCACCAGCTACACCACCATCATCCCACATGAGAACACCCTTGCTGCTTGAGGTGCCACCACCACTGTTGTAAATTTCCAACACCGAATACAACACTTTTGTACTCTCATTAATTATTACTAATTCTACTAATCATTGTAGTAAGTAAAATTAACACAACGTAGAATTCACATGTACTAATAATCACATCTGTACAATAGGCTAGAATTCCTACGTCACCCGACGCCAGTATTGCGTCAGATTTCATTGTAATAAACACATTTATATCCAATGTGCCTGAGAATTGAATTCGATTCTCTATAACAAACGGTGTTCTGTGTGATAATTAATTACAGATAAATTGACCTCCAACTAAAGCCGAATAGAACGTTAAAGTCATAGCAGTTATCTAGTAATAAAAATTAACGTCACGCGTGAATGCCATGGAGAGACATTAATTCTTCTCCATTATAAGTTTACTCTCACTGAACTGGCAAATAATAATACTTAACTCTTCCAAATAATAAACTCGTCCTAAACCGTACGTTTCAATCACAACTGTGAGAAATGATAATGTTCACAATAAATAATTTGAGTAACAAATGCGGGACGCGGGAAGGAGCGGAGGAGACGCGAGAGTGCACGTGTTGATACGCTCCCAAGCGGACCTGTTCATGTAGTGCTCACGAGGAGACGCCATTACCCAGCCATCAGGGTAAACGCTATCCATTCTCCCGAAGAAAGTCGCCACTGTGAGGCGTGAAGAGCCTTGCAGACAATATCTTCACCTGGTGTCAGTGTCATACAAGGAACCTATCAAATCTGGTTCTTTGTGACTCCACGTGACCGGCGAGTGAAGCGCGTCATTATCCAGGATAGGCGAACCCAGAGCCTGGGACGCGAATTTCGGAAAACTTAAAACTTACACAGTGCCCATATTAGCTAAATATCTTATCCTTATTTGATGCATCTGATAGGGTGTAGAATTATAGCTGGGTAGTTTGTCGTGACGACGTATACCAACACCAAATCACAGGTCATTATCTCTTACCCATTATTAATAGTAATTTATTGGATATAGAATTCCAGTAGTCTAATTAGTTGCTACTGTAAATATTTATTTTGCAGCATGTGAGAAGAATTCTCCTAGCTACCTACTCCCATGTTATCCAGCTCCTAAGGGTTCCACGTCGAGCTCAGGAGGATTAGAGGAAGCGTCGTGATTCACTTTAAGGAATCGTCATTAAGCTAAGATTCCTTTGTATTCCTCTAATTTATTATTTGTAATTCTTTACATGCAGAGCTCTTTTATTGGATTGACATGTGTTTATTATGATTACTATTATTATATTCATAATCTATGTTCTCATTAATGATAATGACAATGATTTCACAATTATTCATAGGATTAAATTATTATATCTTGGATTAGTGAACGAACCACACTAGTTCCTGGACGTACTGAGTTCCAGTAATAACCCCCCAATGTAGGTGTTTGAGGTTTGATTCATTTAATTATACAGCCCATTAATTATTTCTATGATCATATTCTCTAGTACTTTACCAATAGTTACTGGTTCATCTAGGAATTATCAAATGATCATAATTTCTCAGTTTCGCTCTTTACTTTAAAAGCGGGTGGTCCTTCGTAATTTAATTTACTACATTAATATTTAAATAATTAGATTCAAGCCCCAAATGTCCCACAACCACCACCACCACCAGCTACACTACTAGGTTCCCGCATGAGTACACCCGTGCTGCTTGAGGTGTCACCACCCCCACTACCACCACCACCATCTACACCACCATCATCCCACATGAGTACACCCGTGCTGCTTGATGTGCCACCACCACCACCATAACCACCACCATCATCCCACATGAGTACACCCTTGCTGCTTGAGGTGCCACCACCACCACCATCATCCCACTTGAGTACACCCGTGCTGCTTGATGTGCCACCACCACGACCACCAACACCAGCTACACCAGCATCATCCCACATGAGTACACTCGTGCTGCTTGAGGTGCCACCACCGTCTCCACCACCACCACCAACACCAACACCACCACCAGCTACACTACCATCATCCCACATGAGTACACCCGTGCTGCTTAAAGTACCACCATCACTTCCACCACCAACACCACGACCACCAACTACACCACCATCGTCCCACTGAGTACACCAGTGCTGCTTGAGGTGCCACCACCACCACCACCATCATCTCACATGAGTACACCCGTGCTGCTTGAGGTGCCACCACCATCTACACCATCATCATCTCACATGAGTACACCCGTGCTGCTTGAGGTGCCACCACCACTACCACCACCACCACCACCACAACCACCACCACCAACTACACCAGTATCATCCCACATGAGTACACCCGTGCTGCTTGTGGTGCCACCTCCACCACCACCAGCTACACCACCACCACAACCACCACCACCACCACAATCACCACCAGCTACTCTACCACCACCAGCTACACCACCAAAATCCCAAATGAGTAAACTCGTGCTGCTTGACGTGCCACCACCACCTCCACCACCACAATTAGCACCACCACCACCACAACCACCAGCTACACCACCATCATCCAAAATGAGTACACCCGTGCTGCTTGAGGTGCCACCACCCCCATCATCATCCCACATGAGTACACTCGTGCTGCTTGAGGTGCCACCACCACAACCACCACCACCACAACCACAAGCTACACAATCATCATCCAAAATGAGTTCACCCATGCTGCTTGAGGTGCCACCACCCACACCATCACCACCACCATCTACACCACCTTCATCCCATATGAGTACACCCTTGCCGTTTGAGGTGCCACCACCACTACCATCATCCCACATGAGTACACTCTTGCTGCTTGAGGTGCCACCACCACAACCACCACCACCACCAGCTACACCACCATCATCCCACATGAGTACACCTGTGCTGTTTGAGGTGCCACCAACACCACCATCATCCCACTTGAGTACACCCGTGCTGCTTGAGGTGCCACTACAACCACCACCAGCTATACCTTCATCATCCCACATAAGTAAACTCGTGCTGCTTGAGGTGTCACCATCATCTCCACCACCACCACCACCACCACCACCACCAGCTACACTACCATCATCCCACATGAGTACACCCGTGCTTCTTGAGGTGCCACCACCACCACCACCACCACCAGCTACACCACGATCATGTCACATGAGTACACCCGTGCTGCTTAAAGTGCCACCACCACCACCACCACGACCACCAGCTACACTACTGTCATCTCACATGAGTACACCCGTGCTGCTTGAGGTGCCACAACCACCTCCACCACCACCACCAGCTACACCATTATCATCCCTCATGAGTACACCCATGCTGCTTGAGGTGACACCACCACCACCACCACCACCACCACCACCAGCTACACCACCATCATCCCACATGAGTACACCCTTGCTGCTTGAGGTGCCACCACCACCACCACCACCACCACCACCAGCTACACTACTATCATCCCACATGAGTACACCCGTGCTGATTGAGGTGCCACCACCACCACCACCAGCTACACCACCACCACAACCACCACCACCAGCTACACCACCACCCCAACCACCACCACCAGCTACACCACCACCACAACCACCACCACCAGCTACACCACCACCACAACCACCACCACCAGCTACACTACCACCACAACCACCACCACCAGCTACACCACCACCACCACCACCATCACCACAAGCTACACCACCACCACCAGCTACACCACCATAATCCCACATGAGTAAACTCGTGCTGCTTGAGGTGCCACCACCACCTCCACCACCACAACCACCACCACCACCACCACAACCACAAGCTACACAACCATCATCCAAAATGAGTTCACCCATGCTGCTTGAGGTGTCACCACCCCCACCACCACCACCACCACTATCTACACCACCATCATCCCACTTGAGTACACTCGTGCTGCTTGATGTGCCACCACCACCACCACCACCACCACCAGCTACACCACCATGATCCTACATGAGTACACTCTTGGTGCTTGAGGTGCCACCACCACCGCCACCACCACCACCAGCTACATCACGACCACAACCACCACCACCAATACCATCACTACCAGATACACGACCACCACAACCACCACCACCACCAACACCACCACCACCACCAACACCACCACCACCAGCTACACCACCACCACCACCACCAGCTACACCACCACCAGCTACACCACCACCACCACCACCAGCTGCACCACCATCATCCCACATGAGTATACTCATGCTGCTTGAAGTACCATCACCACCACCACCACCACCACCACTAGCTACACCACCATCATCCCACATGAGTACACCCGTGCTGCTTGAGGTGCCACCACCACCACCACCACCACCAACACCATCATCCCACTTGAGTACACCCGTGCAGCTTGAGGTGCCACCACCACCAGCTACACCACCATCATCTCACATGAGTACACCCGTGCTGCTTGAGGTGCCAACACCACCACCACCACCACCACCACCACCTACACCACCATCATCCCACATGAGTACATCCGTGCTGCTTGAGGTGCCACCAACACCAGCAGCACCACCATCACCACCACCACCACCACCACCACCACCACCACCACCACCATCACCAGCTACACCACAATCATCACTCATGAGTACACCCGGCCTGCTTGAGGTACCACCACCACCACCACCAGCTACACCACCATCATCCCACATGAGTACACCCGTGCTGCTTGAGGTGCCACCACCACCACCACCACCAACACCATCATCCCACTTGAGTACACCCGTGCTGCTTGAGGTGCCACCACCACCACCAGCTACACCACCATCATCTCACATGAGTACACCCGTGCTGCTTGAGGTGCCACCACCACCACCACCACCACCACCAGCTACACCACCATCATCTCACATGAGGACACCCGTGTTGCTTGAGGTGCCACTACCACCAACACCACCACCACCAGCTACACCAGCATCATCCCACATGAGTTCACCCGTGTGGCTGGAGGTGCCACCATCACCACCACTACCATCACCACCACCACCAGCTGCACCACCATCATACGTACACCCGTGCTGCTTGAGGTGCCACCAACACCACTACCACCACCAAAACCACTACCACCACCAGCAACACCACCATCATCCCAAATGAGTACACTCTTTTTGCTTGAGGTGCCACCACCACCTCCACCAACACCAACAGCTACACCACCATCATCCCACATGAGTACACCCGTGCTGCTTGAGGTGCCACCACCACCACCACCACCACCAGTTTCACCACCATCATCCCACATGAGTACACCCGTGCTGCTTGAGGTACCATCACCACCACCACCACCACTAGCTACACCACCATCATCCCACATGAGTACACCCGTGCTGCTTGAGGTGCCACCACCACCACCAACACCATAATCCCACTTGAATACACTGTGCAGCTTGAGGTGCCACCACCACACCCACAACCAGCTACACCACCATCATCTCACATGAGTACACCCGTGCTGCTTGAGGTGCCACCACCACCACCACCACCTACACCACCATCATCCCACATGAGTACACCCGTACTGCTTGAGGTGCCACCAACACCAGCAGCACCACCATCACCACCACCACCACCACCACCACCACCAACACCTACAACACCATCATCCCACATGAGTACACCCGCGCTGCTTGAGGTGCCACCACCACCACCACCACCAGCTACACCACCATCATCCCACATGAGTACACCCGTGCTGCTTGAGGTTCCACCATCACCACCACTACCAACACCACCAGCTACACCACCATCATCCCACATGAGTACACCCGTGCTGCTTGAGGTGCCACCACCACCACCACCACCAGCTACACCACCATCATCCCACATGAGTACACCCGTGCTACTTGAGGTGCCACCAACACCACTACCACAACCACCACCACCACCACCACCACCACCAGCTACACCACCTTCATCCCACATGAGTTCACCCTTGGTGCCTGAGGTACCACCATTACCACCACCAGCTACACCACCATCATCCCACATGAGTACACCCGTGCTGCTTGAGGTACCACCACCACCACCAGCTAAACCACCATCATCCCACATGAGTACACCAGTGCTGCTTGAGGTGCCACCACCACCACCACCATCATCTCACATGAGTACACCCGTGCTGCTTGAGGTGCCACCACCACCACCACCACCACCATCTACACCATCGTCATCTCACATGAGTACACCCGTGCTGCTTGAGGTGCCACCACCACCACCACCACCACCACCAACTACACCAGTATCATCCCACATGAGGACACCCGTGCTGCTTGAGGTGCCACCACCACCTCCACCCCCACAATTAGCACCACCACCACCACAACCACCAGCTACACTACCATCATCCAAAATGAGTACACCCGTGCTGCTTGAGGTACCACCACCCCCACCATCACCACCACCATCTACACCACCTTCATCCCATATGAGTACACCCGTGTCGTTTGAGGTGCCACCACCACTGCCATCATCCCACATGAGTACACTCTTGCTGCTTGAGGTGCCACCACCACAACCACCACCACCACCAGCTACACCACCATCATCCCACATGAGTACACCTGTGCTGTTTGAGGTGCCACCAACTCCACCATCATCCCACTTGAGTACACCCGTGCTGCTTGAGGTGCCACTACAACTCCCACCCCCACCATCACCACCACCAGCTATACCTTCATCATCCCACATAAGTAAACTCGTGCTGCTTGAGGTGTCACCACCATCTCCACCACCACCACCACCACCAGCTACACTACCATTATCCCACATGAGTACACCCGTGCTTCTTGATGTGCCACCACCACCACCACCAGCTACACCACGATCATGTCACATGAGTACACCCGTGCTGCTTAAAGTGCCACCACCACCACCACCATCATCTCACATGAGTACACCCGTGCTCCTTGAGGTGCCACAACCACCTGCACCACCACCACCAGCTACACCATTATCATCCCTCATGAGTACACCCGTGCTGCTTGAGGTGCCACCACCACCACCACCATCTACACCATCATCATCTCACATGAGTACACCCGTGCTGCTTGAGGTGCCACCACCACCACCACCACCAACTACACCAGTATCATCCCACATGAGTACACCCGTGCTACTTGAGGTGCCACCACCACCTCCACCACCACAATTAGCACCACCACCACCACAACCACCAGCTACACTACCATCATCCAAAATGAGTACACCCGTGCTGCTTGAGGTACCACCACCCCCACCATCACCACCACCATCTACACCACTTTCATCCCATATGAGTACACCCGTGTCGTTTGAGGTGCCACCACCACTTCCATCATCCCACATGAGTACACTCTTGCTGCTTGAGGTGCCACCACCACAACCACCACCACCACCAGCTACACCACCATCATCCCACATGAGTACACCTGTGCTGTTTGAGGTGCCACCAACTCCACCATCAACCCACTTGAGTACACCCGTGCTGCTTGAGGTGCCACTACAACCACCACCACCACCATCACCACCACCAGCTATACCTTCATCATCCCACATAAGTAAACTCGTGCTGCTTGAGGTGTCACCACCATCTCCACCACCACCACCACCACCAGCTACACTACCATCATCCCACATGAGTACACCCGTGCTTCTTGATGTGCCACCACCACCACCACCAGCTACACCACGATCATGTCACATGAGTACACCCGTGCTGCTTAAAGTGCCACCACCACCACCACCATCATCTCACATGAGTACACACGTGCTGCTTGAGGTGCCACAACCACCTGCACCACCACCACCAGCTACACCATTATCATCCCTCATGAGTACACCCGTGCTGCTTGAGGTGCCACCACCACCACCACCACCACCACCAGCTACACCACCATCATCTCACATGAGTACACCCGTGCTGCTTGAGGTGCCACAACCACCTCCACCACCACCACCAGCTACACCATTATCATCCCTCATGAGTACACCCGTGCTGCTTGAGGTGCCACCACCACCACCACCACCACCACCACCAGCTACACCACCATCATCCCACATGAGTACACCCTTGCTGCTTGAGGTGCCACCACCACCACCACCACCACCACCAGCTACACTACTATCATCCCACATGAGTACACCCGTACTGCTTTAGGTGCCACCAACACCAGCAGCACCACCATCACCACCACCACCACCACCACCACCACCACCACCAACACCTACAACACCATCATCCCACATGAGTACACCCGTGCTGCTTGAGGTGCCACC
Organism: Procambarus clarkii; assembly: GCF_040958095.1. Classification (NCBI taxonomy): domain Eukaryota; kingdom Metazoa; phylum Arthropoda; class Malacostraca; order Decapoda; family Cambaridae; genus Procambarus; species Procambarus clarkii. Next base: position 41,940,753 of record NC_091180.1, on the reverse strand, counting down.
ACCACCACCACCACCACCAGCTACACCACCATCATCCCACATGAGTACACCCGTTCTGCTTGAGGTTCCACCATCACCACCACCACCAACACCACCAGCTACACCACCATCATCCCACATGAGTACACCCGTGCTGCTTGAGGTGCCACCAACACCACTACCACAACCACCACCACCACAACCACCACCACCAGCTACACCACCATCATCCCACATGAGTTCACCCTTAGTGCTTGAGGTGCCACCACCATCACCACCACCAGCTACACCACGACCACAACCACCACCACTAGCTACACCATCACCACCACCACCAGCTACACCACTACCACAACCAGCACCACCAGCTACACCTCCACCACCACCACCACCACCACCACCACCTCCACCACCACCACCAGCTACACCATTATCATCGCTCATGAGTACACCCGTGCTGCTTGAGGTGCCACCACCACCACCACCACCACCACCACCACCACCAGCTACACCACCATCATCCCACATGAGTACACCCTTGCTGCTTGAGGTGCCACCACCACCACCACCACCACCACCACCACCAGCTACAATACTCTCATCCCACATGAGTACACCAGTGCTGATTGAGGTGCCACCAGCACCAGCTACACCACCACCACAACCACCACCACCAGCTACACCACCACCACAACCACCACCACCAGCTACACCACCACCACAACCACCACCACCAGCTACACCACCACCACCACCACCATCACCACAAGCTACACCACCACCACCAGCTACACCACCAAAATCCCACATGAGTAAACTCGTGCTGCTTGAGGTGCCACCACCACCTCCACCACAACAACCACCACCACCACCACCACAACCACAAGCTACACAACCATCATCCAAAATGAGTTCACCCATGCTGCTTGAGGTGCCACCACCACCACCACCACCACCATCTACACCATCATCATCTCACATGAGTACACCCGTGCTGCTTGAGGTGCCACCACTACCACCACCACCACCACCAACTACACCAGTATCATCCCACATGAGTACACCCGTGCTGCTTGTGGTGCCACCTCCACCACCACCAGCTACACCACCACCACAACCACCACCACCACCACAATCACCACCAGCTACACTACCACCACCAGCTACACCACCAAAATCCCAAATGAGTAAAATCGTGCTGCTTGACGTGCCACCACTACCACCACCATCTACACCATCATCATCTCACATGAGTACACCCGTGCTGCTTGAGGTGCCACCACCACCACCTCCACCACCACCAGCTACACCACCAGCACAACCACCACCACCACCACAATCACCACCAGCTACACTACCACCACCAGCTACACCACCAAAATCCCAAATGAGTAAACTCGTGCTGCTTGACGTGCCACCACCACCACCACCATCTACACCATCATCATCTCACATGAGTACACCCGTGCTGCTTGACGTACCACCACCACCACCACCATCTACACCATCATCATCTCACATGAGTACACCCGTGCTACTTGAGGTGCCACCACCACCTCCACCACCACAATTAGCACCACCACCACCACAACCACCAGCTACACTACCATCATCCAAAATGAGTACACCCGTGCTGCTTGAGGTACCACCACCCCCACCATCACCACCACCATCTACACCACCTTCATCCCATATGAGTACACCCGTGTCGTTTGAGGTGCCACCACCACTTCCATCATCCCACATGAGTACACTCTTGCTGCTTGAGGTGCAACCACCACAACCACCACCACCATCAGCTACACCACCATCATCCCACATGAGTACACCTGTGCTGTTTGAGGTGCCACCAACTCCACCATCAACCCACTTGAGTACACCCGTGCTGCTTGAGGTGCCACTACAACCACCACCACCACCATCACCACCACCAGCTATACCTTCATCATCCCACATAAGTAAACTCGTGCTGCTTGAGGTGTCACCACCATCTCCACCACCACCACCACCACCAGCTACACTACCATCATCCCACATGAGTACACCCGTGCTTCTTGATGTGCCACCACCACCACCACCAGCTACACCACGATCATGTCACATGAGTACACCCGTGCTGCTTAAAGTGCCACCACCACCACCACCATCATCTCACATGAGTACACCCGTGCTGCTTGAGGTGCCACAACCACCTGCACCACCACCACCAGCTACACCATTATCATCCCTCATGAGTACACCCGTGCTGCTTGAGGTGCCACCACCACCACAACCACCACCACCACCAGCTACACCACCATCATCTCACATGAGTACACCCGTGCTGCTTGAGGTGCCACAACCACCTCCACCACCACCACCAGCTACACCATTATCATCCCTCATGAGTACACCCGTGCTGCTTGAGGTGCCACCACCACCACCACCACCACCATCAGCTACACCACCATCATCCCACATGAGTACACCCTTGCTGCTTGAGGTGCCACCACCACCACCACCACCACCACCAGCTACACTACTATCATCCCACATGAGTACACCCGTGCTGCTGGAGGTACCACCACCACCACCAGCTAAACCACCATCATCCCACATGAGTACACCAGTGCTGCTTGAGGTGCCACCACCACCACCACCATCATCTCACATGAGTACACCCGTGCTGCTTGAGGTGCCACCACCACCACCACCATCTACACCATCATCATCTCACATTGAGTACACCCGTGCTGCTTGAGGTGCCACCACTACCACCACCACCAGCACCAACTACACCAGTATCATCCCACATGAGTACACCCGTGCTGCTTGTGGTGCCACCTCCACCACCACCAGCTACACCATCACCACAACCACCACCACCACCACAATCACCACCAGCTACACTACCACCACCAGCTACACCACCAAAATCCCAAATGAGTAAACTCGTGCTGCTTGACGTGCCACCACCACCACCACCATCTACACCATCATCATCTCACATGAGTACACCCGTGCTGCTTGAGGTGCCACCACCACCACCACCACCACCACCAACTACACCAGTATCATCCCACATGAGTACACCCGTGCTACTTGAGGTGCCACCACCACCTCCACCACCACAATTAGCACCACCACCACCACAACCACCAGCTACACTACCACCATCCAAAATGAGTACACCCGTGCTGCTTGAGGTACCACCACCCCCACCATCACCACCACCATCTACACCACCTTCATCCCATATGAGTACACCCGTGTCGTTTGAGGTGCCACCACCACTTCCATCATCCCACATGAGTACACTCTTGTTGCTTGAGGTGCCACAACCACCACCACCACCAGCTACACCACCATCATCCCACATGAGTACACCTGTGCTGTTTGAGGTGCCACCAACTCCACCATCAACCCACTTGAGTACACCCGTGCTGCTTGAGGTGCCACTACAACCACCACCATCACCACCACCAGCTATACCTTCATCATCCCACATAAGTAAACTCGTGCTGCTTGAGGTGTCACCACCATCTCCACCACCACCACCACCACCAGCTACACTACCATCATCCCACATGAGTACACCCGTGCTTCTTGATGTGCCACCACCACCACCACCAGCTACACCACGATCATGTCACATGAGTACACCCGTGCTGCTTAAAGTGCCACCACCACCACCACCATCATCTCACATGAGTACACCCGTGCTCCTTGAGGTGCCACAACCACCTGCACCACCACCACCAGCTACACCATTATCATCCCTCATGAGTACACCCGTGCTGCTTGAGGTGCCACCACCACCACCACCATCTACACCATCATCATCTCACATGAGTACACCCGTGCTGCTTGAGGTGCCACCACCACCACCACCACCAACTACACCAGTATCATCCCACATGAGTACACCCGTGCTACTTGAGGTGCCACCACCACCTCCACCACCACAATTAGCACCACCACCACCACAACCACCAGCTACACTACCATCATCCAAAATGAGTACACCCGTGCTGCTTGAGGTACCACCACCCCCACCCTCACCACCACCATCTACACCACCTTCATCCCATATGAGTACACCCGTGTCGTTTGAGGTGCCACCACCACTTCCATCATCCCACATGAGTACACTCTTGCTGCTTGAGGTGCCACCACCACAACCACCACCACCACCAGCTACACCACCATCATCCCACATGAGTACACCTGTGCTGTTTGAGGTGCCACCAACTCCACCATCAACCCACTTGAGTACACCCGTGCTGCTTGAGGTGCCACTACAACCACCACCATCACCACCACCAGCTATACCTTCATCATCCCACATAAGTAAACTCGTGCTGCTTGAGGTGTCACCACCATCTCCACCACCACCACCACCACCAGCTACACTACCATCATCCCACATGAGTACACCCGTGCTTCTTGAGGTGCCACCACCACCACCACCACCACCAGCTACACCACGATCATGTCACATGAGTACACCCGTGCTGCTTAAAGTGCCACCACCACCACCACCATCATCTCACATGAGTACACCCGTGCTCCTTGAGGTGCCACAACCACCTGCACCACCACCACCAGCTACACCATTATCATCCCTCATGAGTACACCCGTGCTGCTTGAGGTGCCACCACCACCACCACCATCTACACCATCATCATCTCACATGAGTACACCCGTGCTGCTTGAGGTGCCACCACCACCACCACCACCAACTACACCAGTATCATCCCACATGAGTACACCCGTGCTACTTGAGGTGCCACCACCACCTCCACCACCACAATTAGCACCACCACCACCACAACCACCAGCTACACTACCATCATCCAAAATGAGTACACCCGTGCTGCTTGAGGTACCACCACCCCCACCCTCACCACCACCATCTACACCACCTTCATCCCATATGAGTACACCCGTGTCGTTTGAGGTGCCACCACCACTTCCATCATCCCACATGAGTACACTCTTGCTGCTTGAGGTGCCACCACCACAACCACCACCACCACCAGCTACACCACCATCATCCCACATGAGTACACCTGTGCTGTTTGAGGTGCCACCAACTCCACCATCAACCCACTTGAGTACACCCGTGCTGCTTGAGGTGCCACTACAACCACCACCACCACCATCACCACCACCAGCTATACCTTCATCATCCCACATAAGTAAACTCGTGCTGCTTGAGGTGTCACCACCATCTCCACCACCACCACCACCACCAGCTACACTACCATCATCCCACATGAGTACACCCGTGCTTCTTGATGTGCCACCACCACCACCACCAGCTACACCACGATCATGTCACATGAGTACACCCGTGCTGCTTAAAGTGCCACCACCACCACCACCATCATCTCACATGAGTACACACGTGCTGCTTGAGGTGCCACAACCACCTGCACCACCACCACCAGCTACACCATTATCATCCCTCATGAGTACACCCGTGCTGCTTGAGGTGCCACCACCACCACCACCACCACCACCAGCTACACCACCATCATCTCACATGAGTACACCCGTGCTGCTTGAGGTGCCACAACCACCTCCACCACTACCACCAGCTACACCATTATCATCCCTCATGAGTACACCCGTGCTGCTTGAGGTGCCACCACCACCACCACCACCACCACCACCAGCTACACCACCATCATCCCACATGAGTACACCCTTGCTGCTTGAGGTGCCACCACCACCACCACCACCACCACCAGCTACACTACTATCATCCCACATGAGTACACCCGTACTGCTTTAGGTGCCACCAACACCAGCAGCACCACCATCACCACCACCACCACCACCACCACCACCACCAACACCTACAACACCATCATCCCACATGAGTACACCCGTGCTACTTGAGGTGCCACCACCACCACCACCAGCTACACCACCATCATCCCACATGAGTACACCCGTTCTGCTTGAGGTTCCACCATCACCACCACCACCAACACCACCAGCTACACCACCATCATCCCACATGAGTACACCCGTGCTGCTTGAGGTGCCACCAACACCACTACCACAACCACCACCACCACAACCACCACCACCAGCTACACCACCATCATCCCACATGAGTTCACCCTTAGTGCTTGAGGTGCCACCACCATCACCACCACCAGCTACACCACGACCACAACCACCACCACTAGCTACACCATCACCACCACCACCAGCTACACCACTACCACAACCAGCACCACCAGCTACACCTCCACCACCACCACCACCACCACCACCACCTCCACCACCACCACCAGCTACACCATTATCATCGCTCATGAGTACACCCGTGCTGCTTGAGGTGCCACCACCACCACCACCACCACCACCACCAGCTACACCACCATCATCCCACATGAGTACACCCTTGCTGCTTGAGGTGCCACCACCACCACCACCACCACCACCACCAGCTACAATACTCTCATCCCACATGAGTACACCAGTGCTGATTGAGGTGCCACCACCACCAGCTACACCACCACCACAACCACCACCACCAGCTACACCACCACCACAACCACCACCACCAGCTACACCACCACCACCACCACCATCACCACAAGCTACACCACCACCACCAGCTACACCACCAAAATCCCACATGAGTAAACTCGTGCTGCTTGAGGTGCCACCACCACCTCCACCACAACAACCACCACCACCACCACCACAACCACAAGCTACACAACCATCATCCAAAATGAGTTCACCCATGCTGCTTGAGGTGCCACCACCACCACCACCACCACCATCTACACCATCATCATCTCACATGAGTACACCCGTGCTGCTTGAGGTGCCACCACTACCACCACCACCACCACCAACTACACCAGTATCATCCCACATGAGTACACCCGTGCTGCTTGTGGTGCCACCTCCACCACCACCAGCTACACCACCACCACAACCACCACCACCACCACAATCACCACCAGCTACACTACCACCACCAGCTACACCACCAAAATCCCAAATGAGTAAACTCGAGCTGCTTGACGTGCCACCACTACCACCACCATCTACACCATCATCATCTCACATGAGTACACCCGTGCTGCTTGAGGTGCCACCACCACCACCTCCACCACCACCAGCTACACCACCACCACAACCACCACCACCACCACAATCACCACCAGCTACACTACCACCACCAGCTACACCACCAAAATCCCAAATGAGTAAACTCGTGCTGCTTGACGTGCCACCACCACCACCACCATCTACACCATCATCATCTCACATGAGTACACCCGTGCTGCTTGAGGTGCCACCACCACCTCCACCACCACAATTAGCACCACCACCACCACAACCACCAGCTACACTACCATCATCCAAAATGAGTACACCCGTGCTGCTTGAGGTACCACCACCCCCACCATCACCACCACCATCTACACCACCTTCATCCCATATGAGTACACCCGTGTCGTTTGAGGTGCCACCACCACTTCCATCATCCCACATGAGTACACTCTTGCTGCTTGAGGTGCCACCACCACAACCACCACCACCATCAGCTACACCACCATCATCCCACATGAGTACACCTGTGCTGTTTGAGGTGCCACCAACTCCACCATCAACCCACTTGAGTACACCCGTGCTGCTTGAGGTGCCACTACAACCACCACCACCACCATCACCACCACCAGCTATACCTTCATCATCCCACATAAGTAAACTCGTGCTGCTTGAGGTGTCACCACCATCTCCACCACCACCACCACCACCAGCTACACTACCATCATCCCACATGAGTACACCCGTGCTTCTTGATGTGCCACCACCACCACCACCAGCTACACCACGATCATGTCACATGAGTACACCCGTGCTGCTTAAAGTGCCACCACCACCACCACCATCATCTCACATGAGTACACCCGTGCTGCTTGAGGTGCCACAACCACCTGCACCACCACCACCAGCTACACCATTATCATCCCTCATGAGTACACCCGTGCTGCTTGAGGTGCCACCACCACCACCACCACCACCACCACCAGCTACACCACCATCATCTCACATGAGTACACCCGTGCTGCTTGAGGTCCCACAACCACCTCCACCACCACCACCAGCTACACCATTATCATCCCTCATGAGTACACCCGTGCTGCTTGAGGTGCCACCACCACCACCACCACCACCACCAGCTACACCACCATCATCCCACATGAGTACACCCTTGCTGCTTGAGGTGCCACCACCACCACCACCACCACCACCAGCTACACTACTATCATCCCACATGAGTACACCCGTGCTGCTGGAGGTACCACCACCACCACCAGCTAAACCACCATCATCCCACATGAGTACACCAGTGCTGCTTGAGGTGCCACCACCACCACCACCATCATCTCACATGAGTACACCCGTGCTGCTTGAGGTGCCACCACCACCACCACCATCTACACCATCATCATCTCACATGAGTACACCCGTGCTGCTTGAGGTGCCACCACTACCACCACCACCAGCACCAACTACACCAGTATCATCCCACATGAGTACACCCGTGCTGCTTGTGGTGCCACCTCCACCACCACCAGCTACACCATCACCACAACCACCACCACCACCACAATCACCACCAGCTACACTACCACCACCAGCTACACCACCAAAATCCCAAATGAGTAAACTCGTGCTGCTTGACGTGCCACCACCACCACCACCATCTACACCATCATCATCTCACATGAGTACACCCGTGCTGCTTGAGGTGCCACCACCACCACCACCAACTACACCAGTATCATCCCACATGAGTACACCCGTGCTACTTGAGGTGCCAATACCACCTCCACCACCACAATTAGCACCACCACCACCACAACCACCAGCTACACTACCATCATCCAAATTGAGTACACCCGTGCTGCTTGAGGTACCACCACCCCCACCATACCACCACCATCTACACCACCTTCATCCCATATGAGTACACCCGTGTCGTTTGAGGTGCCACCACCACTTCCATCATCCCACATGAGTACACTCTTGCTGCTTGAGGTGCCACAACCACCACCACCACCAGCTACACCACCATCATCCCACATGAGTACACCTGTGTTGTTTGAGGTGCCACCAACTCCACCATCAACCCACTTGAGTACACCCGTGCTGCTTGAGGTGCCACTACAACCACCACCACCACCATCACCACCACCAGCTATACCTTCATCATCCCACATAAGTAAACTCGTGCTGCTTGAGGTGTCACCACCATCTCCACCACCACCACCACCACCAGCTACACTACCATCATCCCACATGAGTACACCCGTGCTTCTTGATGTGCCACCACCACCACCACCAGCTACACCACGATCATCTCACATGAGTACACCCGTGCTGCTTGAGGTGCCACAACCACCTGCACCACCACCACCAGCTACACCATTATCATCCCTCATGAGTACACCCGTGCTGCTTGAGGTGCCACCACCACCACCACCACCACCACCACCAGCTACACCACCATCATCTCACATGAGTACACCCGTGCTGCTTGAGGTGCCACAACCACCTCCACCACCACCACCAGCTACACCATTATCATCCCTCATGAGTACACCCGTGCTGCTTGAGGTGCCACCACCACCACCACCACCACCACCACCAGCTACACCACCATCATCCCACATGAGTACACCATTGCTGCTTGAGGTGCCACCACCACCACCACCACCACCACCAGCTACACTACTATCATCCCACATGAGTACACCCGTACTGCTTTAGGTGCCACCAACACCAGCAGCACCACCATCACCACCACCACCACCACCACCACCACCACCAACACCTACAACACCATCATCCCACATGAGTACACCCGTGCTGCTTGAGGTGCCACCACCACCACCACCACCAGCTACACCACCATCATCCCACATGAGTACACCCGTGCTGCTTGAGGTTACACCATCACCACCACCACCAACACCACCAGCTACATCACCATCATCCCACATGAGTACACCCGTGCTGCTTGAGGTGCCACCAACACCACTACCACAACCACCACCACCACAACCACCACCACCAGCTACACCACCATCATCCCACATGAGTTCACCCTTAGTGCTTGAGGTGCCACCACCATCACCACCACCAGCTACACCACGACCACAACCACCACCACTAGCTACACCATCACCACCACCACCAGCTACACCACTACCACAACCAGCACCACCAGCTACACCTCCACCACCACCACCACCACCTCCACCACCACCACCAGCTACACCATTATCATCGCTCATGAGTACACCCGTGCTGCTTGAGGTGCCACCACCACCACCACCAGCTACACCACCATCATCCCACATGAGTACACCCTTGCTGCTTGAGGTGCCACCACCACCACCACCACCACCAGCACCAGCTACAATACTCTCATCCCACATGAGTACACCAGTGCTGATTGAGGTGCCACCACCACCAGCTACACCACCACCACAACCACCACCACCAGCTACACCACCACCACAACCAACACCACCAGCTACACCACCACCACAACCACCACCACCAGCTACACCACCACCATCACCACAAGCTACACCACCACCACCAGCTACACCACCAAAATCCCACATGAGTAAACTCGTGCTGCTTGAGGTGCCACCACCACCTCCACCACCACAACCACCACCACCACCACCACAACCACAAGCTACACAACCATCATCTAAAATGAGTTCACCCATGCTGCTTGAGGTGTCACCACCCCCACCACCACCACCACCACCACCACCATCTACACCACCATCATCCCACATGAGTACACCCGTGCTGCTTGAGGTACCACCACCACCACCAGCTAAACCACCATCATTCCACATGAGTACACCAGTGCTGCTTGAGGTGCCACCACCACCACCACCATCATCTCACATGAGTACACCCGTGCTGCTTGAGGTGCCACCACCACCACCACCACCACCATCTACACCATCATCATCTCACATGAGTACACCCGTGCTGCTTGAGGTGCCACTACTACCACCACCACCACCACTAACTACACCAGTATCATCCCACATGAGTACACCCGTGCTGCTTGTGGTGCCACCTCCACCACCACCAGCTACACCACCACCACAACCACCACCACCACCATAATCACCACCAGCTACACTACCACCACCAGCTACACCACCAAAATCCCAAATGAGTAAACTCGTGCTGCTTGACGTGCCACCACCACCTCCACCACCACAATTAGCACCACCACCACCACAACTACCAGCTACACTACCATCATCCAAAATGAGTACACCCGTGCTGCTTGAGGTGCCACCACCCCCACCATCACCACCACCATCTACACCACCTTCATCCCATATGAGTACACCCGTGTCGTTTGAGGTGCCACCACCACTACCATCATCCCACATGAGTACACTCTTGCTGCTTGAGGTGCTACCACCACAACCACCACCACCACCAGCTACACCACCATCATCCCACATGAGTACACCTGTGCTGTTTGAGGTGCCACCAACACCACCATCATCCCACTTGAGTACACCCGTGCTGCTTGAGGTGCAACTACAACCACCACCACCACCATCACCACCACCAGCTATACCTTCATCATCCCACATAAGTAAACTCGTGCTGCTTGAGGTGTCACCACCATCTCCACCACCACCACCACCACCACCAGCTACACTACCATCATCCCCCATGAGTACACCCGTGCTTCTTGATGTGCCACCACCACCACCACCACCACCAGCTACACCACGATCATGTCACATGAGTACACCCGTGCTGCTTAAAGTGCCACCACCACCACTGTGGGATATTTGGGCTTGATTCTGATTAATTAATAATTAAAAATAGTAAATTAAATTACGAAGGACCACCCGCTTTTAAAGTAAAGAGGGAAACTGAGAATTTCAGATCATTAGATAAAATTCTAGAGAAAACCAGTGACTATGGAAGTATGATCATAAGAATAATTAATGGGCTGTATTATTAAAGAAACAAACCTCAAACACCTACATTGGGGGGTTATTACTGGAGGTCAGTACGTCCAGGAATCAGTGTGGTTCGTTCACTAATTCAATTAATAATAATCTAATCCTATAAATAATGCTGAATATAATATTGTTCATATAAAGAAGAACATGAATATGAGCATAGTAATGAGTTACAGTAAATCACACATTATGTTGAAACATTCTGAATGTATCAAATTGCTAGAATATGGAAAAAAAGAAATAAGCCTTAGCTTGTAGTAGGTTCCTTTAGATAACCCTGGAAGTCCTCTTAATCTCCAAGTCTGGTACACTGACGAATGGCACAGTTAACATGGAGAAGACAGCATGAGGAATTCGTCTCTCGAGCTGCAAGATAAATAACTACCAGTAGCAATTGATTTAACTACTCAATTCATATTCAAGATTATTGATATCTACAGATGGAATTCTAATCACCTGTTATTAGGTGTTGTCTCGCCGCGTGATGCGCAATCACCCCGCTATTAATAAACCTGTAAATGATGCATCAAATAAAGGGTACTTAGCAGTGGGCACTGTATAAGTATTAAGATTGCCGTAATTTCGCATCCCAGGCTCCGGTGAACCTATCCTGGATTGATGCGTTTCAAGCTGGCTGATCACGTGTCGTCAGGAACCAAGTCTAGGGTCCCTCTTTTAACACCAGCACTAGTTGAAGATATTATCTGCAAGGTCGTTCACGCCTCACAGTGGCGGCTTTCATCTGCGGATGAATAACACCTGCCTGATTTGCTGGGCAATGGCGTCGTTTATGAGTACGGTAAGTACAGTTCTGCCTCCTTCCGGCTCTGCACGTGTCCGCGTACCGACCGACTCACCGACTCTGGGGATGGCGTCCCTCCAACCCCCGCCGAGTCGACGTTCATAACACTAATTATTGTCTTGAACATTAATATTTCTCGCATTCGCGCTTGAAACTCTAAAGACTGGATGGGTTAATTATTTAGAGGAACGAAATATTATTATTTAACTATTTAAGAATAGTAAATATATAAGGGAGAGGAATTAATGTCTCCCCATGGCATTCATTGATGACGTTAACACTATCGTGAGGTAGACGCTATGATTCTAACGCTCTATTCGGCTTTTAGTTAGAGAACAATTCGTCTGCAATCAGTTGTCATACAGAATGCTTTAATTATGGAGAATCATATTTAATTCTCACACAAATTGAATATAATGTGTTTTACTGTAAAGAAATCTGACGCAATACTGGCGTCAGGTGACGTGAGATTTCTAGCCTAATGCACTGATGAATTATTAGTACATGAGAATTCTACGAGTTGTTAATTTCACTTACTACAATATTAATATGGTTAGTAATAAGTAATGAGAATACAACAATGCTGTATTCGATGTTGGAAACATCCAACATAACTCCGGGGGGGGATTCCCAGGGTCGCAGTGTACTGTGTTGTACTGACCTATCCCGAAGTGATATTAAGATTAATACATTAGTATGTTAATATGTTAGTATGTTAGTACACACATAACGAACGTCCCGGATTTATCAAGGACTTACAAGAACTTAAGTCTTGCTATTTACATGTCAAATGAAACATGTTGTTTGTAGCCTACACAATATTTAGAAAATTTAACTCTCCCGATTTAAACTAACAGAATCTACGGTGATGTGATATCCTGGGTCATAGTGACGTGTAATGTTTCGTTACGTGATATCACATCGTAGCATCATCACAGTTTTCTAAGTGAGATGTGAGGGAAATTATTCTTCTTCAGAGTTGTAATAGGCTTGCAGTTTCCCTTAGTGGAAACATGCATGAAATATTGAAACATTAAATGATTAAGTTAACGGTAATCAGGAACGCTCTAAAGCTCACAATAAACTCAACAACTACGGTCGCAGTGACATGTAATGGTGTATTACGTAGCTGCTGAATCGTAGGCAAACTCAGAATAAGTTCCTAAGAACTGATAACACTATTGTATAATTATACAGTAAAGTGTTATTAGTCATTTAAGATCAAGGAGACTATGATACTACAGTAAGGTCACTGTCTAGGGTTGTTGTGACTTGTAACTATTGAGTTACTAGACAATAACATCACGCAGCATCACGATCACCTCAAATTCAAATGAGGAAATTGAATTAAATGTGCACTGCCGTGCAGTAGTCATTCTGACTGATGGTACAACTAATTTGCTAACTAGCTAAAATAGAAAAGTAGAGAACTGAAAAGTTTATTCATTAAATCAAGGAAAATTCTGAGTCGACAGTGAGATTAGTAGCCTAGTCATTCTGGCTTATGAGCTAATTAAATGGCAGCTCATAGTTTTGACACTGTAAACTGGTTAGTACGAAATCACCTTTACATGAATTTGAGTTTATTAAATCGGTCTCTATAAGTATAGTCAACTGTAATTAATGGTGAGTACAGCTTAGGCTAGTAATCAGTTGACACTATTAAAGTCCCTAAACCTACCTAAATAAATGGTTTGAATTTCTAACCTACCTAAGTAAGGGACTAAGCTAAATGTGAGCAAAAATGTACTCGAATTAACATTGTGAGCAGTATTGAGCTCATTAACTGGTCGAGCTATATTGAACTCGTGAACATGGTGAGCTACAGTGAGCTCGTTAGCAGTGCTAACAGGGTGAGTTGCAGTGAACTCGTCAACAGTGTTGACAGGGTGAGCTACAGTGAGCTCGATAGCTAGTGCTAACAGGGTGAGTTGCAGTGAACTCGTCAACAGTGTTGACAGGGTGAGCTGCATTGAGCTCGTCAGCAGTGCTGACAGGGTGAGCTACATGGAGCTCGTTAACTAGTGCTAACAGGGTGAGTTCAGTGAACTCGTCAACAGTGTTGACAGGGTGAGCTGCATTGAGCTCGTCAGCAGTGCTGACAGGGTGAACTGCATTGAGCTCGTCAGCAGTGCTGACAGGGTGAGCTACATGGAGCTCGTTAACAGGCTGAGTTCAGTGAACTCGAATTAACGAGGTGGAGTTTTGTCATTCAATTGTCATGGCGAGCAATATTAAGCTCGTACGCATGGTGAACAAGCACTCATATTATTACGTTAATTCTAAGGTGAGCTATGTTAAGCTCAGGAAGCATGTTAATTAACAATGCTAATGTTTAACGGTAATGCATTAAACATATTAGTTCTCTGGAAATTCACTTACATATTAGTAAGTTTGCAAGTTTGTTCGTGCTGCGCTCCTACACTAAATAAGCAGAAACGAAAGAAAAACAACTCAAACAATTAATGCAAGTATTTATCACTAATTCTTAATGCAGAAAACATGTTATTAAGAAGGTTTTCTTGGCAAACCTTTAAGCACAAGTATAGTGGACCAGTGGTCCTAGTGAATGTTATCACTAAATTCAGAAAATGCCAGTGGCATTAAGTTCTAGATTCTCTAGCCTAACATTATTAATTCCTAGGGAGTACTAGATTCTCTAGCCTAACATTACAATTTAACTAGGAAGACTGAGTGTGGTCAATCATTACTTGTCGAGAATAATTCTAGGTCTGCAGTGAATTCAATGGCTTGGTCGCTGTGACTTGTACTTGTTTGAGTACGGACCATTGGTTTTCACTGAGAGTTATGAAACATCTCGGCTAGTATTAATTGCACTACATTCAATCTGAGTTTATTACTCAGCTGTGTTTCTCCCTTTAGCTTGTTGCTGGAGAATTGATTTACTGCTGACTAATTTATTATTGTTGGCAGGTT
This sequence comes from Procambarus clarkii, assembly GCF_040958095.1. NCBI lineage: Eukaryota > Metazoa > Arthropoda > Malacostraca > Decapoda > Cambaridae > Procambarus > Procambarus clarkii. The sequence goes on along the minus strand of NC_091180.1, from coordinate 41,924,984 downwards.
TAGGCTTGTTCACATTCAGAACTTTACCAGTAAGTAAGTAGCCTCCTGCAGATTGGAGCATATTCATTCCCAATCGTTTAACATGTCCAGTTATGAACTGGTAATAGTAGTCGGCTCCTACTAGTACATCTACATTGTTAAGGCGGTCAGACATTAACTTGTTGTCAGCCAAATTAATTTCACGTTCCTGCAGGAAGTGGGCTGTGTACCCCAGACCCTTAATGTTTAAGTCTAAAGGTATTTGATCTACAACAATGGCTTGGACAGCCTTGGCTTGACTACCTAGTCGTACAAGCGGTTGAACTACTGTGTATTCATGGGTTCCTCGATTTATCATGAACCCTGACAAGTTTAATTTTACCTGTCCTATTGGTTGTAAATTAAGTGCCTCTGCTGTCCTTTGAGTAATGAAAGTTCTCTGGGAACCTTGATCAAATAGTCCACGTATGGTGATCTTGGCTCCTCTGTTCTTCACTTGAAGGTGGGCAGTAGGCAAAGCAGCATCCACTTGAGATGCTTGTGAAGTTACGCTGTACACATCTCGCACCTTGCAGCACTGTACTGGTGTAGATTCTCTACGTCCTATTCTAGGATTGACATAATTAGTCCTAACTGATTTGCACAGTGCAGCATGATGTTTGCCCCTTCTACACCTATTGCAGGTGTTCAGTGGGGTGTCACAGCTGTTAACATTATGTGGTTTGAGACACCTAGTACATTTGTGTAACTGTTTGAGTCGTCTGACTCTTGTGTCTCTATTAGGATAATTAGTACATTTGTACAGAGAATGTTTTTGATTGCAAAACAAGCACATTCCCCATCCTACAGATCGTTTAGGGGTTACCGATTTAGGTAAAACAGTATTTGCAGGTTGTGATGGTTTTGCTGTTTGCATTTGCTTGTTATTTATTCTCTTGTGAGTACTTGGTGTACTCTGGGGAACCATTAACAGGCACTTGGGAGTGCTCTTTGGACTATTAGGTCTCTTAGGAGCACCGGTGAAGTTATTAGCAGTGCTCTTTGGACCATTAGGTCTCTTAGGAGCACCTGTGGGACTCTTAGGTCTCACCGATGAATCAGTGTTTGACTGATTTTGGTTACATGAATTATTAGCACCTTTGTTACCTAGTGACAGTGTCACTTTAGGAGTTTCAGGCAAGGAAACTAATGTAGGTACAGTTTTGGTGCATTCAGATTTAGCATTAATTGCTTGGTCTGCTGTATGATTGCTCATATTACGCAAACCTGTAAATATATCCTGCATTGACAGGGTATTACCATTCTGGCATACATATAGTTTATTAAGTGTGTCACCAGACAATTTTCTTTGGATGATAATTTTAGTCATCCACTCAGTGGTTGGGTGATCCACCTCTTTACTGAAAGAATTTATCAGTGACTCAAGCTGAAAACTAAAGGTTTGTAAAGAGTCAACTGATTGCTCTGGTGAAGATAAATTTAATAATTGGTGCACAAGGTTTATAATAGTCTTCTCATTGTCAGCACTTACTTTAGAAGGCTGTTGTGAGCAATTGTGACCATTACTTGTGTTGTTTAAGGCTTCTTGTTTAGCCTCAGCTTTGATTACAGCTTCGGCTGCTGCTGCAGCATTAGCTTTATCATTTTCTGGTTCAGATTCACTGATTATTGCAGCTTCACTTGTTTCATCTGCAGCTTCACTTGTTTCTCTGGGTTCTGGTGATAAGCTAGTTAATTCAGTAGCATTATGTATCGAACTTATAGAATCCAGGGAACATTGAGAAGAGTGGTCTGAAATTTGATCAGACTCGGTAAACAAATCATCACATGAAGCTGTATTAGATGAGAGGTTAGAAAATGAAGGTTGATCTTCAGTTGTTGATCTTGTATAGTGATCAGCATTGATTAGAGGATTCTCCTCGTCTTGATTTAGCTCAAGTATTTCATCTGAGCTGAGTGTTAACTTGGATACAGGTCTATTAATGATCTGATCCACCCACTCGGGAACATCTTGTCTCGCAAGCACCTCCTTATATCGGTCTAAACTGGTTTGGACAGAATGTTCATAGTTATCAAGATCAGATTCTGTTAGACTTAAGTGGTCTGAGACAGTATGACCGGCTTGGAGTAAATTCCTGTGGGTCTCGATTACAGTCTTGATATAGTCATATTTTTGGCTGGCGATCCTTATGGAACTTGCTAGTCTATAGACGTCACCTGGGTCAGTCTCGACACAGAAATGACATTTCATAAGCAGTTTTCCTAAAGGACCTTGAAGAGCTGTCAAGAATCTTGCGTTCCTTTCTAAAGGATTCATTCTTGTGGTAAATTGAGCCTGATAGGGCTTATGTAGCTAGTGGTATAGCTATAGTCTGCTCCTTGATGCAGAGCAGGTATAATTATTGACAGCCTGATAGGGCTTATGTAGCTAGTGGTATAGCTATAGTCTGCTCCTTGATGCAGAGCAGGTACAATTATTGACAGCCTAATATTTCTTGAGGCTGGTTGTAATTTACCTCATTTAGAGGTTAGCTACCTACCTAATAATAAGCAACTAAGATTTGAGTGGTACCTTGGTCTCACTACAGGTGTTCCTCAGCTTAGCTCTTCTAAATCAGCCTCGGATGGGTAGTGGACTTACAGTAACACTCAAAGACATACATAGAAATATGCAATAAAATAATTACACAATTAATGGTTAATCCCACCCTTGATAGGGTCAGCACAAAAGAATAATATATATGTCACTAACTAGCTCAAGCCTAGTAGTGAGCATTTCTACTTGAGAAACTACAACTATATTTAGTCTGTGCTTGTGCCAGATTCAACACAATCACAGCCTAAATTGCTACCTAATGAAGGTTGGCAAAGATTATATTATGGTGCAGTAATGTGCAAATAATTGTGCTGTGTTTTTGTTTTTTTTGTATTTTATATAATATACACTTGTGTAATTATGTGTATAAGAAATTAAATGAACACAAAGGAATTAATTGTGTTTGGCAAGTATTCTACTGCCGTAAATATTACCTAACCCCTGAATGTACTCCTAATCGTGGAATAAAATGTTATCAGGGTTAGTAATGATTAACTAGTATGAGATCAGTAATTTATATTAGTATACTGGATCCCTAAATGTTAATGAACCACTGACTTGAGTGAATCAGGAATTATAACATGGATTCAGGCTATAATGGACAGTCTGCTGACAGCCATATATTGAAACATTGGTATAGCCTAAATGGTTAACACTTAATTGGTGTTAGTGATTAATATAAGGTTATGAGCTGTTGCTCTTGGTGACCTAAGGATTCTACTTCAGCATGAAGTGTAGGTCTAAATGTTGTGGGTACTTGGTTATGACCCACTAAAGCTATGTATAAGGTAGCTATGTTAGTGTGATCTATACTAACTGATGTGTTACATTGTTAGTTGCCACAATTAATTAAATAGTTAGTCTACCTTCTATCACACAAGGATTAGTTATTAATGGTTAATATTTTAATTATAAATTTAATGCCTATCCGGTTCGAAGGACCATAATGTGGGATATTTGGGCTTTTATTCTGATTAATTAATAATTAAAAATAGTAAATTAAATTACGAAGGACCACCCGCTTTTAAAGTAAAGAGGGAAACTGAGAATTTCAGATCATTAGATAAAATTCTAGAGAAAACCAGTGACTATGGAAGTATGATCATAAGAATAATTAATGGGCTGTATTATTAAAGAAACAAACCTCAAACACCTACATTGGGGGGTTATTACTGGAGGTCAGTACGTCCAGGAATCAGTGTGGTTCGTTCACTAATTCAATTAATAATAATCTAATCCTATAAATAATGCTGAATATAATATTGTTCATATAAAGAAGAACATGAATATGAGCATAGTAATGAGTTACAGTAAATCACACATTATGTTGAAACATTCTGAATGTATCAAATTGCTAGAATATGGAAAAAAAGAAATAAGCCTTAGCTTGTAGTAGGTTCCTTTAGATAACCCTGGAAGTCCTCTTCATCTCCAAGTCTGGTACACTGACGAATGGCACGGTTAACATGGAGAAGACAGCATGAGGAATTCGTCTCTCGAGCTGCAAGATAAATAACTACCAGTAGCAATTGATTTAACTACTCAATTCATATTCAAGATTATTGATATCTACAGATGGAATTCTAATCACCTGTTATTAGGTGTTGTCTCGCCGCGTGACGCGCAATCACCCCGCTATTAATAAACCTGTAAATGATGCATCAAATAAAGGGTACTTAGCTGTGGGCACTGTATAAGTATTAAGATTGCCGTAATTTCGCATCCCAGGCTCCGGTGAACCTATCCTGGATTGATGCGTTTCAAGCTGGCTGATCACGTGTCGTCAGGAACCAAGTCTAGGGTCCCTCTTTTAACACCAGCACTAGTTGAAGATATTATCTGCAAGGTCGTTCACGCCTCACAGTGGCGGCTTTCATCTGCGGATGAATAACACCTGCCCGATTTGCTGAGCAATGGCGTCGTTTATGAGTACGGTAAGTACAGTTCTGCCTCCTTCCGGCTCTGCACGTGTCCGCGTACCGACCGACTCACCGACTCTGGGGATGGCGTCCCTCCAACCCCCGCCGAGTCGACGTTCATAACACAAATTATTGTCTTGAACATTAATATTTCTCGCATTCGCGCTTGAAACTCTAAAGACTGGATGGGTTTATTATTTAGAAGAACGAAATATTATTATTTAACTATTTAAGAATAGTAAATATATAAGGGAGAGGAATTAATGTCTCCCCATGGCATTCATTGATGACGTTAACACTATCGTGAGGTAGACGCTATGATTCTAACGCTCTATTCGGCTTTTAGTTAGAGAACAATTCGTCTGCAATCAGTTGTCATACAGAATGCTTTAATTATGGAGAATCGTATTTAATTCTCACACAAATTGAATATAATGTGTTTTACTGTAAAGAAATCTGACGCAATACTGGCGTCAGGTGACGTGAGAATTCTAGCCTAATGCACTGATGAATTATTAGTACATGAGAATTCTACGAGTTGTTAATTTCACTTACTACAATATTAATATGGTTAGTAATAAGTAATGAGAATACAACAATGCTGTATTCGATGTTGGAAACATCCAACATAACTCCGGGGGGGGATTCCCAGGGTCGCAGTGTACTGTGTTGTACTGACCTATCCCGAAGTGATATTAAGATTAATACATTAGTATGTTAATATGTTAGTATGTTAGTACACACATAACGAACGTCCCGGATTTATCAAGGACTTACAAGAACTTAAGTCTTGCTATTTACATGTCAAATGAAACATGTTGTTTGTAGCCTACACAATATTTATAAAATTTAACTCTCCTGATTTAAACTAACAGAATCTACGGTGATGTGATATCCTGGGTCATAGTGACGTGTAATGTTTCGTTACGTGATATCACATCGTAGCATCATCACAGTTTTCTAAGTGAGATGTGAAGGAAATTATTCTTCTTCAGAGTTGTAATAGGCTTGCAGTTTCCCTTAGTGGAAACATGCATGAAATATTGAAACATTAAATGATTAAGTTATCGGTAATCAGGAACGCTCTAAAGCTCACAATAAACTCAACAACTACGGTCGCAGTGACATGTAATGGTGTATTACGTAGCTGCTGAATCGTAGGCAAACTCAGAATAAGTTCCTAAGAACTGATAACACTATTGTATAATTATACAGTAAAGTGTTATTAGTCATTTAAGATCAAGGAGACTATGATACTACAGTAAGGTCACTGTCTAGGGTTGTTGTGACTTGTAACTATTGAGTTACTAGACAATAACATCACGCAGCATCACGATCACCTCAAATTCAAATGAGGAAATTGAATTAAATGTGCACTGCCGTGCAGTAGTCATTCTGACTGATGGTACAACTAATTTGCTAACTAGCTAAAATAGAAAAGTAGAGAACTGAAAAGTTTATTCATTAAATCAAGGAAAATTCTGAGTCGACAGTGAGATTAGTAGCCTAGTCATTCTGGCTTATGAGCTAATTAAATGGCAGCTCATAGGCTTGACACTGTAAACTGGTTAGTACGAAATCACCTTTACATGAATTTGAGTTTATTAAATCGGTCTCTATAAGTATAGTCAACTGTAATTAATGGTGAGTACAGCTTAGGCTAGTAATCAGTTGACACTATTAAAGTCCCTAAACCTACCTAAATAAATGGTTTGAATTTCTAACCTACCTAAGTAAGGGACTAAGCTAAATGTGAGCAAAAATGTACTCGAATTAACATTGTGAGCAGTATTGAGCTCATTAACTGGTCGAGCTATATTGAACTCGTGAACATGGTGAGCTACAGTGAGCTCGTTAGCAGTGCTAACAGGGTGAGTTGCAGTGAACTCGTCAACAGTGTTGACAGGGTGAGCTACAGTGAGCTCGTTAGCTAGTGCTAACAGGGTGAGTTGCAGTGAACTCGTCAACAGTGTTGACAGGGTGAGCTGCATTGAGCTCGTCAGCAGTGCTGACAGGGTGAGCTACATGGAGCTCGTTAACTAGTGCTAACAGGGTGAGTTCAGTGAACTCGTCAACAGTGTTGACAGGGTGAGCTGCATTGAGCTCGTCAGCAGTGCTGACAGGGTGAACTGCATTGAGCTCGTCAGCAGTGCTGACAGGGTGAGCTACATGGAGCTCGTTAACAGGCTGAGTTCAGTGAACTCGAATTAACGAGGTGGAGTTTTGTCATTCAATTGTCATGGCGAGCAATATTAAGCTCGTACGCATGGTGAACAAGCACTCATATTATTACGTTAATTCTAAGGTGAGCTATGTTAAGCTCAGGAAGCATGTTAATTAACAATGCTAATGTTTAACGGTAATGCATTAAACATATTAGTTCTCTGGAAATTCACTTACATATTAGTAAGTTTGCAAGTTTGTTCGTGCTGCGCTCCTACACTAAATAAGCAGAAACGAAAGAAAAACAACTCAAACAATTAATGCAAGTATTTATCACTAATTCTTAATGCAGAAAACATGTTATTAAGAAGGTTTTCTTGGCAAACCTTTAAGCACAAGTATAGTGGACCAGTGGTCCTAGTGAATGTTATCACTAAATTCAGAAAATGCCAGTGGCATTAAGTTCTAGATTCTCTAGCCTAACATTATTAATTCCTAGGGAGTACTAGATTCTCTAGCCTAACATTACAATTTAACTAGGAAGACTGAGTGTGGTCAATCATTACTTGTCGAGAATAATTCTAGGTCTGCAGTGAATTCAATGGCTTGGTCGCTGTGACTTGTACTTGTTTGAGTACGGACCATTGGTTTTCACTGAGAGTTATGAAACATCTCGGCTAGTATTAATTGCACTACATTCAATCTGAGTTTATTACTCAGCTGTGTTTCTCCCTTTAGCTTGTTGCTGGAGAATTGATTTACTGCTGACTAATTTATTATTGTTGGCAGGTTTAGGCTTGTTCACATTCAGAACTTTACCAGTAAGTAAGTAGCCTCCTGCAGATTGGAGCATATTCATTCCCAATCGTTTAACATGTCCAGTTATGAACTGGTAATAGTAGTCGGCTCCTACTAGTACATCTACATTGTTAAGGCGGTCAGACATTAACTTGTTGTCAGCCAAATTAATTTCACGTTCCTGCAGGAAGTGGGCTGTGTACCCCAGACCCTTAATGTTTAAGTCTAAAGGTATTTGATCTACAACAATGGCTTGGACAGCCTTGGCTTGACTACCTAGTCGTACAAGCGGTTGAACTACTGTGTATTCATGGGTTCCTCGATTTATCATGAACCCTGACAAGTTTAATTTTACCTGTCCTATTGGTTGTAAATTAAGTGCCTCTGCTGTCCTTTGAGTAATGAAAGTTCTCTGGGAACCTTGATCAAATAGTCCACGTATGGTGATCTTGGCTCCTCTGTTCTTCACTTGAAGGTGGGCAGTAGGCAAAGCAGCATCCACTTGAGATGCTTGTGAAGTTACGCTGTACACATCTCGCACCTTGCAGCACTGTACTGGTGTAGATTCTCTACGTCCTATTCTAGGATTGACATAATTAGTCCTAACTGATTTGCACAGTGCAGCATGATGTTTGCCCCTTCTACACCTATTGCAGGTGTTCAGTGGGGTGTCACAGCTGTTAACATTATGTGGTTTGAGACACCTAGTACATTTGTGTAACTGTTTGAGTCGTCTGACTCTTGTGTCTCTATTAGGATAATTAGTACATTTGTACAGAGAATGTTTTTGATTGCAAAACAAGCACATTCCCCATCCTACAGATCGTTTAGGGGTTACCGATTTAGGTAAAACAGTATTTGCAGGTTGTGATGGTTTTGCTGTTTGCATTTGCTTGTTATTTATTCTCTTGTGAGTACTTGGTGTACTCTGGGGAACCATTAACAGGCACTTGGGAGTGCTCTTTGGACTATTAGGTCTCTTAGGAGCACCGGTGAAGTTATTAGCAGTGCTCTTTGGACCATTAGGTCTCTTAGGAGCACCTGTGGGACTCTTAGGTCTCACCGATGAATCAGTGTTTGACTGATTTTGGTTACATGAATTATTAGCACCTTTGTTACCTAGTGACAGTGTCACTTTAGGAGTTTCAGGCAAGGAAACTAATGTAGGTACAGTTTTGGTGCATTCAGATTTAGCATTAATTGCTTGGTCTGCTGTATGATTGCTCATATTACGCAAACCTGTAAATATATCCTGCATTGACAGGGTATTACCATTCTGGCATACATATAGTTTATTAAGTGTGTCACCAGACAATTTTCTTTGGATGATAATTTTAGTCATCCACTCAGTGGTTGGGTGATCCACCTCTTTACTGAAAGAATTTATCAGTGACTCAAGCTGAAAACTAAAGGTTTGTAAAGAGTCAACTGATTGCTCTGGTGAAGATAAATTTAATAATTGGTGCACAAGGTTTATAATAGTCTTCTCATTGTCAGCACTTACTTTAGAAGGCTGTTGTGAGCAATTGTGACCATTACTTGTGTTGTTTAAGGCTTCTTGTTTAGCCTCAGCTTTGATTACAGCTTCGGCTGCTGCTGCAGCGTTAGCTTTATCATTTTCTGGTTCAGATTCACTGATTATTGCAGCTTCACTTGTTTCATCTGCAGCTTCACTTGTTTCTCTGGGTTCTGGTGATAAGCTAGTTAATTCAGTAGCATTATGTATCGAACTTATAGAATCCAGGGAACATTGAGAAGAGTGGTCTGAAATTTGATCAGACTCGGTAAACAAATCATCACATGAAGCTGTATTAGATGAGAGGTTAGAAAATGAAGGTTGATCTTCAGTTGTTGATCTTGTATAGTGATCAGCATTGATTAGAGGATTCTCCTCGTCTTGATTTAGCTCAAGTATTTCATCTGAGCTGAGTGTTAACTTGGATACAGGTCTATTAATGATCTGATCCACCCACTCGGGAACATCTTGTCTCGCAAGCACCTCCTTATATCGGTCTAAACTGGTTTGGACAGAATGTTCATAGTTATCAAGATCAGATTCTGTTAGACTTAAGTGGTCTGAGACAGTATGACCGGCTTGGAGTAAATTCCTGTGGGTCTCGATTACAGTCTTGATATAGTCATATTTTTGGCTGGCGATCCTTATGGAACTTGCTAGTCTATAGACGTCACCTGGGTCAGTCTCGACACAGAAATGACATTTCATAAGCAGTTTTCCTAAAGGACCTTGAAGAGCTGTCAAGAATCTTGCGTTCCTTTCTAAAGGATTCATTCTTGTGGTAAATTGAGCCTGATAGGGCTTATGTAGCTAGTGGTATAGCTATAGTCTGCTCCTTGATGCAGAGCAGGTATAATTATTGACAGCCTGATAGGGCTTATGTAGCTAGTGGTATAGCTATAGTCTGCTCCTTGATGCAGAGCAGGTACAATTATTGACAGCCTAATATTTCTTGAGGCTGGTTGTAATTTACCTCATTTAGAGGTTAGCTACCTACCTAATAATAAGCAACTAAGATTTGAGTGGTACCTTGGTCTCACTACAGGTGTTCCTCAGCTTAGCTCTTCTAAATCAGCCTCGGATGGGTAGTGGACTTACAGTAACACTCAAAGACATACATAGAAATATGCAATAAAATAATTACACAATTAATGGTTAATCCCACCCTTGATAGGGTCAGCACAAAAGAATAATATATATGTCACTAACTAGCTCAAGCCTAGTAGTGAGCATTTCTACTTGAGAAACTACAACTATATTTAGTCTGTGCTTGTGCCAGATTCAACACAATCACAGCCTAAATTGCTACCTAATGAAGGTTGGCAAAGATTATATTATGGTGCAGTAATGTGCAAATAATTGTGCTGTGTTTTTGTTTTTTTTGTATTTTATATAATATACACTTGTGTAATTATGTGTATAAGAAATTAAATGAACACAAAGGAATTAATTGTGTTTGGCAAGTATTCTACTGCCGTAAATATTACCTAACCCCTGAATGTACTCCTAATCGTGGAATAAAATGTTATCAGGGTTAGTAATGATTAACTAGTATGAGATCAGTAATTTATATTAGTATACTGGATCCCTAAATGTTAATGAACCACTGACTTGAGTGAATCAGGAATTATAACATGGATTCAGGCTATAATGGACAGTCTGCTGACAGCCATATATTGAAACATTGGTATAGCCTAAATGGTTAACACTTAATTGGTGTTAGTGATTAATATAAGGTTATGAGCTGTTGCTCTTGGTGACCTAAGGATTCTACTTCAGCATGAAGTGTAGGTCTAAATGTTGTGGGTACTTGGTTATGATCCACTAAAGCTATGTATAAGGTAGCTATGTTAGTGTGATCTATACTAACTGATGTGTTACATTGTTAGTTGCCACAATTAATTAAATAGTTAGTCTACCTTCTATCACACAAGGATTAGTTATTAATGGTTAATATTTTAATTATAAATTTAATGCCTATCCGGTTCGAAGGACCATAATGTGGGATATTTGGGCTTTTATTCTGATTAATTAATAATTAAAAATAGTAAATTAAATTACGAAGGACCACCCGCTTTTAAAGTAAAGAGGGAAACTGAGAATTTCAGATCATTAGATAAAATTCTAGAGAAAACCAGTGACTATGGAAGTATGATCATAAGAATAATTAATGGGCTGTATTATTAAAGAAACAAACCTCAAACACCTACATTGGGGGGTTATTACTGGAGGTCAGTACGTCCAGGAATCAGTGTGGTTCGTTCACTAATTCAATTAATAATAATCTAATCCTATAAATAATGCTGAATATAATATTGTTCATATAAAGAAGAACATGAATATGAGCATAGTAATGAGTTACAGTAAATCACACATTATGTTGAAACATTCTGAATGTATCAAATTGCTAGAATATGGAAAAAAAGAAATAAGCCTTAGCTTGTAGTAGGTTCCTTTAGATAACCCTGGAAGTCCTCTTCATCTCCAAGTCTGGTACACTGACGAATGGCACGGTTAACATGGAGAAGACAGCATGAGGAATTCGTCTCTCGAGCTGCAAGATAAATAACTACCAGTAGCAATTGATTTAACTACTCAATTCATATTCAAGATTATTGATATCTACAGATGGAATTCTAATCACCTGTTATTAGGTGTTGTCTCGCCGCGTGACGCGCAATCACCCCGCTATTAATAAACCTGTAAATGATGCATCAAATAAAGGGTACTTAGCTGTGGGCACTGTATAAGTATTAAGATTGCCGTAATTTCGCATCCCAGGCTCCGGTGAACCTATCCTGGATTGATGCGTTTCAAGCTGGCTGATCACGTGTCGTCAGGAACCAAGTCTAGGGTCCCTCTTTTAACACCAGCACTAGTTGAAGATATTATCTGCAAGGTCGTTCACGCCTCACAGTGGCGGCTTTCATCTGCGGATGAATAACACCTGCCCGATTTGCTGAGCAATGGCGTCGTTTATGAGTACGGTAAGTACAGTTCTGCCTCCTTCCGGCTCTGCACGTGTCCGCGTACCGACCGACTCACCGACTCTGGGGATGGCGTCCCTCCAACCCCCGCCGAGTCGACGTTCATAACACAAATTATTGTCTTGAACATTAATATTTCTCGCATTCGCGCTTGAAACTCTAAAGACTGGATGGGTTTATTATTTAGAAGAACGAAATATTATTATTTAACTATTTAAGAATAGTAAATATATAAGGGAGAGGAATTAATGTCTCCCCATGGCATTCATTGATGACGTTAACACTATCGTGAGGTAGACGCTATGATTCTAACGCTCTATTCGGCTTTTAGTTAGAGAACAATTCGTCTGCAATCAGTTGTCATACAGAATGCTTTAATTATGGAGAATCGTATTTAATTCTCACACAAATTGAATATAATGTGTTTTACTGTAAAGAAATCTGACGCAATACTGGCGTCAGGTGACGTGAGAATTCTAGCCTAATGCACTGATGAATTATTAGTACATGAGAATTCTACGAGTTGTTAATTTCACTTACTACAATATTAATATGGTTAGTAATAAGTAATGAGAATACAACAATGCTGTATTCGATGTTGGAAACATCCAACATAACTCCGGGGGGGGATTCCCAGGGTCGCAGTGTACTGTGTTGTACTGACCTATCCCGAAGTGATATTAAGATTAATACATTAGTATGTTAATATGTTAGTATGTTAGTACACACATAACGAACGTCCCGGATTTATCAAGGACTTACAAGAACTTAAGTCTTGCTATTTACATGTCAAATGAAACATGTTGTTTGTAGCCTACACAATATTTATAAAATTTAACTCTCCTGATTTAAACTAACAGAATCTACGGTGATGTGATATCCTGGGTCATAGTGACGTGTAATGTTTCGTTACGTGATATCACATCGTAGCATCATCACAGTTTTCTAAGTGAGATGTGAAGGAAATTATTCTTCTTCAGAGTTGTAATAGGCTTGCAGTTTCCCTTAGTGGAAACATGCATGAAATATTGAAACATTAAATGATTAAGTTATCGGTAATCAGGAACGCTCTAAAGCTCACAATAAACTCAACAACTACGGTCGCAGTGACATGTAATGGTGTATTACGTAGCTGCTGAATCGTAGGCAAACTCAGAATAAGTTCCTAAGAACTGATAACACTATTGTATAATTATACAGTAAAGTGTTATTAGTCATTTAAGATCAAGGAGACTATGATACTACAGTAAGGTCACTGTCTAGGGTTGTTGTGACTTGTAACTATTGAGTTACTAGACAATAACATCACGCAGCATCACGATCACCTCAAATTCAAATGAGGAAATTGAATTAAATGTGCACTGCCGTGCAGTAGTCATTCTGACTGATGGTACAACTAATTTGCTAACTAGCTAAAATAGAAAAGTAGAGAACTGAAAAGTTTATTCATTAAATCAAGGAAAATTCTGAGTCGACAGTGAGATTAGTAGCCTAGTCATTCTGGCTTATGAGCTAATTAAATGGCAGCTCATAGGCTTGACACTGTAAACTGGTTAGTACGAAATCACCTTTACATGAATTTGAGTTTATTAAATCGGTCTCTATAAGTATAGTCAACTGTAATTAATGGTGAGTACAGCTTAGGCTAGTAATCAGTTGACACTATTAAAGTCCCTAAACCTACCTAAATAAATGGTTTGAATTTCTAACCTACCTAAGTAAGGGACTAAGCTAAATGTGAGCAAAAATGTACTCGAATTAACATTGTGAGCAGTATTGAGCTCATTAACTGGTCGAGCTATATTGAACTCGTGAACATGGTGAGCTACAGTGAGCTCGTTAGCAGTGCTAACAGAGTGAGTTGCAGTGAACTCGTCAACAGTGTTGACAGGGTGAGCTACAGTGAGCTCGTTAGCTAGTGCTAACAGGGTGAGTTGCAGTGAACTCGTCAACAGTGTTGACAGGGTGAGCTGCATTGAGCTCGTCAGCAGTGCTGACAGGGTGAGCTACATGGAGCTCGTTAACTAGTGCTAACAGGGTGAGTTCAGTGAACTCGTCAACAGTGTTGACAGGGTGAGCTGCATTGAGCTCGTCAGCAGTGCTGACAGGGTGAACTGCATTGAGCTCGTCAGCAGTGCTGACAGGGTGAGCTACATGGAGCTCGTTAACAGGCTGAGTTCAGTGAACTCGAATTAACGAGGTGGAGTTTTGTCATTCAATTGTCATGGCGAGCAATATTAAGCTCGTACGCATGGTGAACAAGCACTCATATTATTACGTTAATTCTAAGGTGAGCTATGTTAAGCTCAGGAAGCATGTTAATTAACAATGCTAATGTTTAACGGTAATGCATTAAACATATTAGTTCTCTGGAAATTCACTTACATATTAGTAAGTTTGCAAGTTTGTTCGTGCTGCGCTCCTACACTAAATAAGCAGAAACGAAAGAAAAACAACTCAAACAATTAATGCAAGTATTTATCACTAATTCTTAATGCAGAAAACATGTTATTAAGAAGGTTTTCTTGGCAAACCTTTAAGCACAAGTATAGTGGACCAGTGGTCCTAGTGAATGTTATCACTAAATTCAGAAAATGCCAGTGGCATTAAGTTCTAGATTCTCTAGCCTAACATTATTAATTCCTAGGGAGTACTAGATTCTCTAGCCTAACATTACAATTTAACTAGGAAGACTGAGTGTGGTCAATCATTACTTGTCGAGAATAATTCTAGGTCTGCAGTGAATTCAATGGCTTGGTCGCTGTGACTTGTACTTGTTTGAGTACGGACCATTGGTTTTCACTGAGAGTTATGAAACATCTCGGCTAGTATTAATTGCACTACATTCAATCTGAGTTTATTACTCAGCTGTGTTTCTCCCTTTAGCTTGTTGCTGGAGAATTGATTTACTGCTGACTAATTTATTATTGTTGGCAGGTTTAGGCTTGTTCACATTCAGAACTTTACCAGTAAGTAAGTAGCCTCCTGCAGATTGGAGCATATTCATTCCCAATCGTTTAACATGTCCAGTTATGAACTGGTAATAGTAGTCGGCTCCTACTAGTACATCTACATTGTTAAGGCGGTCAGACATTAACTTGTTGTCAGCCAAATTAATTTCACGTTCCTGCAGGAAGTGGGCTGTGTACCCAGACCCTTAATGTTTAAGTCTAAAGGTATTTGATCTACAACAATGGCTTGGACAGCCTTGGCTTGACTACCTAGTCGTACAAGCGGTTGAACTACTGTGTATTCATGGGTTCCTCGATTTATCATGAACCCTGACAAGTTTAAATTTACCTGTCCTATTGGTTGTAAATTAAGTGCCTCTGCTGTCCTTTGAGTAATGAAAGTTCTATGGGAACCTTGATCAAATAGTCCACGTATGGTGATCTTGGCTCCTCTGTTCTTCACTTGAAGGTGGGCAGTAGGCAAAGCAGCATCCACTTGAGATGCTTGTGAAGTTACGCTGTACACATCTCGCACCTTGCAGCACTGTACTGGTGTAGATTCTCTACGTCCTATTCTAGGATTGACATAATTAGTCCTAACTGATTTGCACAGTGCAGCATGATGTTTGCCCCTTCTACACCTATTGCAGGTGTTCAGTGGGGTGTCACAGCTGTTAACATTATGTGGTTTGAGACACCTAGTACATTTGTGTAACTGTTTGAGTCGTCTGACTCTTGTGTCTCTATTAGGATAATTAGTACATTTGTACAGAGAATGTTTTTGATTGCAAAACAAGCACATTCCCCATCCTACAGATCGTTTAGGGGTTACCGATTTAGGTAAAACAGTATTTGCAGGTTGTGATGGTTTTGCTGTTTGCATTTGCTTGTTATTTATTCTCTTGTGAGTACTTGGTGTACTCTGGGGAACCATTAACAGGCTCTTGGGAGTGCTCTTTGGACTATTAGGTCTCTTAGGAGCACCGGTGAAGTTATTAGCAGTGCTCTTTGGACCATTAGGTCTCTTAGGAGCACCTGTGGGACTCTTAGGTCTCACCGATGAATCAGTGTTTGACTGATTTTGGTTACATGAATTATTAGCACCTTTGTTACCTAGTGACAGTGTCACTTTAGGAGTTTCAGGCAAGGAAACTGATGTAGGTACAGTTTTGGTGCATTCAGATTTAGCATTAATTGCTTGGTCTGCTGTATGATTGCTCATATTACGCAAACCTGTAAATATATCCTGCATTGACAGGGTATTACCATTCTGGCATACATATAGTTTATTAAGTGTGTCACCAGACAATTTTCTTTGGATGATAATTTTAGTCATCCACTCAGTGGTTGGGTGATCCACCTCTTTACTGAAAGAATTTATCAGTGACTCAAGCTGAAAACTAAAGGTTTGTAAAGAGTCAACTGATTGCTCTGGTGAAGATAAATTTAATAATTGGTGCACAAGGTTTATAATAGTCTTCTCATTGTCAGCACTTACTTTAGAAGGCTGTTGTGAGCAATTGTGACCATTACTTGTGTTGTTTAAGGCTTCTTGTTTAGCCTCAGCTTTGATTACAGCTTCGGCTGCTGCTGCAGCATTAGCTTTATCATTTTCTGGTTCAGATTCACTGATTATTGCAGCTTCACTTGTTTCATCTGCAGCTTCACTTGTTTCTCTGGGTTCTGGTGATAAGCTAGTTAATTCAGTAGCATTATGTATCGAACTTATAGAATCCAGGGAACGTTGAGAAGAGTGGTCTGAAATTTGATCAGACTCGGTAAACAAATCATCACATGAAGCTGTATTAGATGAGAGGTTAGAAAATGAAGGTTGATCTTCAGTTGTTGATCTTGTATAGTGATCAGCATTGATTAGAGGATTCTCCTCGTCTTGATTTAGCTCAAGTATTTCATCTGAGCTGAGTGTTAACTTGGATACAGGTCTATTAATGATCTGATCCACCCACTCGGGAACATCTTGTCTCGCAAGCACCTCCTTATATCGGTCTAAACTGGTTTGGACAGAATGTTCATAGTTATCAAGATCAGATTCTGTTAGACTTAAGTGGTCTGAGACAGTATGACCGGCTTGGAGTAAATTCCTGTGGGTCTCGATTACAGTCTTGATATAGTCATATTTTTGGCTGGCGATCCTTTTGGAACTTGCTCGTCTATAGACGTCACCTGGGTCAGTCTCGACACAGAAATGACATTTCATAAGCAGTTTTCCCAAAGGACCTTGAAGAGCTGTCAAGAATCTTGCGTTCCTTTCTAAAGGATTCATTCTTGTGGTAAATTGAGCCTGATAGGGCTTATGTAGCTAGTGGTATAGCTATAGTCTGCTCCTTGATGCAGAGCAGGTATAATTATTGACAGCCTGATAGGGCTTATGTAGCTAGTGGTATAGCTATAGTCTGCTCCTTGATGCAGAGCAGGTACAATTATTGACAGCCTAATATTTCTTGAGGCTGGTTGTAATTTACCTCATTTAGAGGTTAGCTACCTACCTAATAATAAGCAACTAAGATTTGAGTGGTACCTTGGTCTCACTACAGGTGTTCCTCAGCTTAGCTCTTCTAAATCAGCCTCGGATGGGTAGTGGACTTACAGTAACACTCAAAGACATACATAGAAATATGCAATAAAATAATTACACAATTAATGGTTAATCCCACCCTTGATAGGGTCAGCACAAAAGAATAATATATATGTCACTAACTAGCTCAAGCCTAGTAGTGAGCATTTCTACTTGAGAAACTACAACTATATTTAGTCTGTGCTTGTGCCAGATTCAACACAATCACAGCCTAAATTGCTACCTAATGAAGGTTGGCAAAGATTATATTATGGTGCAGTAATGTGCAAATAATTGTGCTGTGTTTTTGTTTTTTTGTATTTTATATAATATACACTTGTGTAATTATGTGTATAAGAAATTAAATGAACACAAAGGAATTAATTGTGTTTGGCAAGTATTCTACTGCCGTAAATATTACCTAACCCCTGAATGTACTCCTAATCGTGGAATAAAATGTTATCAGGGTTAGTAATGATTAACTAGTATGAGATCAGTAATTTATATTAGTATACTGGATCCCTAAATGTTAATGAACCACTGACTTGAGTGAATCAGGAATTATAACATGGATTCAGGCTATAATGGACAGTCTGCTGACAGCCATATATTGAAACATTGGTATAGCCTAAATGGTTAACACTTAATTGGTGTTAGTGATTAATATAAGGTTATGAGCTGTTGCTCTTGGTGACCTAAGGATTCTACTTCAGCATGAAGTGTAGGTCTAAATGTTGTGGGTACTTGGTTATGACCCACTAAAGCTATGTATAAGGTAGCTATGTTAGTGTGATCTATACTAACTGATGTGTTACATTGTTAGTTGACACAATTAATTAAATAGTTAGTCTACTTTCTATCACACAAGGATTAGTTATTAATGGTTAATATTTTAATTATAAATTTAATGCCTATCCGGTTCGAAGGACCATAATGTGGGATATTTGGGCTTTTATTCTGATTAATTAATAATTAAAAATAGTAAATTAAATTACGAAGGACCACCCGCTTTTAAAGTAAAGAGGGAAACTGAGAATTTCAGATCATTAGATAAAATTCTAGAGAAAACCAGTGACTATGGAAGTATGATCATAAGAATAATTAATGGGCTGTATTATTAAAGAAACAAACCTCAAACACCTACATTGGGGGGTTATTACTGGAGGTCAGTACGTCCAGGAATCAGTGTGGTTCGTTCACTAATTCAATTAATAATAATCTAATCCTATAAATAATGCTGAATATAATATTGTTCATATAAAGAAGAACATGAATATGAGCATAGTAATGAGTTACAGTAAATCACACATTATGTTGAAACATTCTGAATGTATCAAATTGCTAGAATATGGAAAAAAAGAAATAAGCCTTAGCTTGTAGTAGGTTCCTTTAGATAACCCTGGAAGTCCTCTTCATCTCCAAGTCTGGTACACTGACGAATGGCACGGTTAACATGGAGAAGACAGCATG
The DNA here is from genome assembly GCF_040958095.1 of Procambarus clarkii. Taxonomy (NCBI): domain Eukaryota; kingdom Metazoa; phylum Arthropoda; class Malacostraca; order Decapoda; family Cambaridae; genus Procambarus; species Procambarus clarkii. Next base: position 41,906,030 of record NC_091180.1, on the reverse strand, counting down.
AGGAATTCGTCTCTCGAGCTGCAAGATAAATAACTACCAGTAGCAATTGATTTAACTACTCAATTCATATTCAAGATTATTGATATCTACAGATGGAATTCTAATCACCTGTTATTAGGTGTTGTCTCGCCGCGTGACGCGCAATCACCCCGCTATTAATAAACCTGTAAATGATGCATCAAATAAAGGGTACTTAGCTGTGGGCACTGTATAAGTATTAAGATTGCCGTAATTTCGCATCCCAGGCTCCGGTGAACCTATCCTGGATTGATGCGTTTCAAGCTGGCTGATCACGTGTCGTCAGGAACCAAGTCTAGGGTCCCTCTTTTAACACCAGCACTAGTTGAAGATATTATCTGCAAGGTCGTTCACGCCTCACAGTGGCGGCTTTCATCTGCGGATGAATAACACCTGCCCGATTTGCTGGGCAATGGCGTCGTTTATGAGTACGGTAAGTACAGTTCTGCCTCCTTCCGGCTCTGCACGTGTCCGCGTACCGACCGACTCCCCTCCAACCCCCGCCGAGTCGACGTTCATAACACAAATTATTGTCTTGAACATTAATATTTCTCGCATTCGCGCTTGAAACTCTAAAGACTGGATGGGTTTATTATTTAGAAGAACGAAATATTATTATTTAACTATTTAAGAATAGTAAATATATAAGGGAGAGGAATTAATGTCTCCCCATGGCATTCATTGATGACGTTAACACTATCGTGAGGTAGACGCTATGATTCTAACGCTCTATTCGGCTTTTAGTTAGAGAACAATTCGTCTGCAATCAGTTGTCATACAGAATGCTTTAATTATGGAGAATCGTATTTAATTCTCACACAAATTGAATATAATGTGTTTTACTGTAAAGAAATCTGACGCAATACTGGCGTCAGGTGACGTGAGAATTCTAGCCTAATGCACTGATGAATTATTAGTACATGAGAATTCTACGAGTTGTTAATTTCACTTACTACAATATTAATATGGTTAGTAATAAGTAATGAGAATACAACAATGCTGTATTCGATGTTGGAAACATCCAACATAACTCCGGGGGGGGATTCCCAGGGTCGCAGTGTACTGTGTTGTACTGACCTATCCCGAAGTGATATTAAGATTAATACATTAGTATGTTAATATGTTAGTATGTTAGTACACACATAACGAACGTCCCGGATTTATCAAGGACTTACAAGAACTTAAGTCTTGCTATTTACATGTCAAATGAAACATGTTGTTTGTAGCCTACACAATATTTATAAAATTTAACTCTCCTGATTTAAACTAACAGAATCTACGGTGATGTGATATCCTGGGTCATAGTGACGTGTAATGTTTCGTTACGTGATATCACATCGTAGCATCATCACAGTTTTCTAAGTGAGATGTGAAGGAAATTATTCTTCTTCAGAGTTGTAATAGGCTTGCAGTTTCCCTTAGTGGAAACATGCATGAAATATTGAAACATTAAATGATTAAGTTATCGGTAATCAGGAACGCTCTAAAGCTCACAATAAACTCAACAACTACTGGTCGCAGTGACATGTAATGGTGTATTACGTAGCTGCTGAATCGTAGGCAAACTCAGAATAAGTTCCTAAGAACTGATAACACTATTGTATAATTATACAGTAAAGTGTTATTAGTCATTTAAGATCAAGGAGACTATGATACTACAGTAAGGTCACTGTCTAGGGTTGTTGTGACTTGTAACTATTGAGTTACTAGACAATAACATCACGCAGCATCACGATCACCTCAAATTCAAATGAGGAAATTGAATTAAATGTGCACTGCCGTGCAGTAGTCATTCTGACTGATGGTACAACTAATTTGCTAACTAGCTAAAATAGAAAAGTAGAGAACTGAAAAGTTTATTCATTAAATCAAGGAAAATTCTGAGTCGACAGTGAGATTAGTAGCCTAGTCATTCTGGCTTATGAGCTAATTAAATGGCAGCTCATAGGCTTGACACTGTAAACTGGTTAGTACGAAATCACCTTTACATGAATTTGAGTTTATTAAATCGGTCTCTATAAGTATAGTCAACTGTAATTAATGGTGAGTACAGCTTAGGCTAGTAATCAGTTGACACTATTAAAGTCCCTAAACCTACCTAAATAAATGGTTTGAATTTCTAACCTACCTAAGTAAGGGACTAAGCTAAATGTGAGCAAAAATGTACTCGAATTAACATTGTGAGCAGTATTGAGCTCATTAACTGGTCGAGCTATATTGAACTCGTGAACATGGTGAGCTACAGTGAGCTCGTTAGCAGTGCTAACAGGGTGAGTTGCAGTGAACTCGTCAACAGTGTTGACAGGGTGAGCTACAGTGAGCTCGTTAGCTAGTGCTAACAGGGTGAGTTGCAGTGAACTCGTCAACAGTGTTGACAGGGTGAGCTGCATTGAGCTCGTCAGCAGTGCTGACAGGGTGAGCTACATGGAGCTCGTTAACTAGTGCTAACAGGGTGAGTTCAGTGAACTCGTCAACAGTGTTGACAGGGTGAGCTGCATTGAGCTCGTCAGCAGTGCTGACAGGGTGAACTGCATTGAGCTCGTCAGCAGTGCTGACAGGGTGAGCTACATGGAGCTCGTTAACAGGCTGAGTTCAGTGAACTCGAATTAACGAGGTGGAGTTTTGTCATTCAATTGTCATGGCGAGCAATATTAAGCTCGTACGCATGGTGAACAAGCACTCATATTATTACGTTAATTCTAAGGTGAGCTATGTTAAGCTCAGGAAGCATGTTAATTAACAATGCTAATGTTTAACGGTAATGCATTAAACATATTAGTTCTCTGGAAATTCACTTACATATTAGTAAGTTTGCAAGTTTGTTCGTGCTGCGCTCCTACACTAAATAAGCAGAAACGAAAGAAAAACAACTCAAACAATTAATGCAAGTATTTATCACTAATTCTTAATGCAGAAAACATGTTATTAAGAAGGTTTTCTTGGCAAACCTTTAAGCACAAGTATAGTGGACCAGTGGTCCTAGTGAATGTTATCACTAAATTCAGAAAATGCCAGTGGCATTAAGTTCTAGATTCTCTAGCCTAACATTATTAATTCCTAGGGAGTACTAGATTCTCTAGCCTAACATTACAATTTAACTAGGAAGACTGAGTGTGGTCAATCATTACTTGTCGAGAATAATTCTAGGTCTGCAGTGAATTCAATGGCTTGGTCGCTGTGACTTGTACTTGTTTGAGTACGGACCATTGGTTTTCACTGAGAGTTATGAAACATCTCGGCTAGTATTAATTGCACTACATTCAATCTGAGTTTATTACTCAGCTGTGTTTCTCCCTTTAGCTTGTTGCTGGAGAATTGATTTACTGCTGACTAATTTATTATTGTTGGCAGGTTTAGGCTTGTTCACATTCAGAACTTTACCAGTAAGTAAGTAGCCTCCTGCAGATTGGAGCATATTCATTCCCAATCGTTTAACATGTCCAGTTATGAACTGGTAATAGTAGTCGGCTCCTACTAGTACATCTACATTGTTAAGGCGGTCAGACATTAACTTGTTGTCAGCCAAATTAATTTCACGTTCCTGCAGGAAGTGGGCTGTGTACCCCAGACCCTTAATGTTTAAGTCTAAAGGTATTTGATCTACAACAATGGCTTGGACAGCCTTGGCTTGACTACCTAGTCGTACAAGCGGTTGAACTACTGTGTATTCATGGGTTCCTCGATTTATCATGAACCCTGACAAGTTTAAATTTACCTGTCCTATTGGTTGTAAATTAAGTGCCTCTGCTGTCCTTTGAGTAATGAAAGTTCTCTGGGAACCTTGATCAAATAGTCCACGTATGGTGATCTTGGCTCCTCTGTTCTTCACTTGAAGGTGGGCAGTAGGCAAAGCAGCATCCACTTGAGATGCTTGTGAAGTTACGCTGTACACATCTCGCACCTTGCAGCACTGTACTGGTGTAGATTCTCTACGTCCTATTCTAGGATTGACATAATTAGTCCTAACTGATTTGCACAGTGCAGCATGATGTTTGCCCCTTCTACACCTATTGCAGGTGTTCAGTGGGGTGTCACAGCTGTTAACATTATGTGGTTTGAGACACCTAGTACATTTGTGTAACTGTTTGAGTCGTCTGACTCTTGTGTCTCTATTAGGATAATTAGTACATTTGTACAGAGAATGTTTTTGATTGCAAAACAAGCACATTCCCCATCCTACAGATCGTTTAGGGGTTACCGATTTAGGTAAAACAGTATTTGCAGGTTGTGATGGTTTTGCTGTTTGCATTTGCTTGTTATTTATTCTCTTGTGAGTACTTGGTGTACTCTGGGGAACCATTAACGGGCTCTTGGGAGTGCTCTTTGGACTATTAGGTCTCTTAGGAGCACCGGTGAAGTTATTAGCAGTGCTCTTTGGACCATTAGGTCTCTTAGGAGCACCTGTGGGACTCTTAGGTCTCACCGATGAATCAGTGTTTGACTGATTTTGGTTACATGAATTTTAGCACCTTTGTTACCTAGTGACAGTGTCACTTTAGGAGTTTCAGGCAAGGAAACTGATGTAGGTACAGTTTTGGTGCATTCAGATTTAGCATTAATTGCTTGGTCTGCTGTATGATTGCTCATATTACGCAAACCTGTAAATATATCCTGCATTGACAGGGTATTACCATTCTGGCATACATATAGTTTATTAAGTGTGTCACCAGACAATTTTCTTTGGATGATAATTTTAGTCATCCACTCAGTGGTTGGGTGATCCACCTCTTTACTGAAAGAATTTATCAGTGACTCAAGCTGAAAACTAAAGGTTTGTAAAGAGTCAACTGATTGCTCTGGTGAAGATAAATTTAATAATTGGTGCACAAGGTTTATAATAGTCTTCTCATTGTCAGCACTTACTTTAGAAGGCTGTTGTGAGCAATTGTGACCATTACTTGTGTTGTTTAAGGCTTCTTGTTTAGCCTCAGCTTTGATTACAGCTTCGGCTGCTGCTGCAGCATTAGCTTTATCATTTTCTGGTTCAGATTCACTGATTATTGCAGCTTCACTTGTTTCATCTGCAGCTTCACTTGTTTCTCTGGGTTCTGGTGATAAGCTAGTTAATTCAGTAGCATTATGTATCGAACTTATAGAATCCAGGGAACGTTGAGAAGAGTGGTCTGAAATTTGATCAGACTCGGTAAACAAATCATCACATGAAGCTGTATTAGATGAGAGGTTAGAAAATGAAGGTTGATCTTCAGTTGTTGATCTTGTATAGTGATCAGCATTGATTAGAGGATTCTCCTCGTCTTGATTTAGCTCAAGTACTTCTTCTGAGCTGAGTGTTAACTTGGATACAGGTCTATTAATGATCTGATCCACCCACTCGAGAACATCTTGTCTCGCAAGCACCTCCTTATATCGGTCTAAACTGGTTTGGACAGAATGTTCATAGTTATCAAGATCAGATTCTGTTAGACTTAAGTGGTCTGAGACAGTATGACCGGCTTGGAGTAAATTCCTGTGGGTCTCGATTACAGTCTTGATATAGTCATATTTTTGGCTGGCGATCCTTATGGAACTTGCTAGTCTATAGACGTCACCTGGGTCAGTCTCGACACAGAAATGACATTTCATAAGCAGTTTTCCTAAAGGACCTTGAAGAGCTGTCAAGAATCTTGCGTTCCTTTCTAAAGGATTCATTCTTGTGGTAAATTGAGCCTGATAGGGCTTATGTAGCTAGTGGTATAGCTATAGTCTGCTCCTTGATGCAGAGCAGGTATAATTATTGACAGCCTGATAGGGCTTATGTAGCTAGTGGTATAGCTATAGTCTGCTCCTTGATGCAGAGCAGGTATAATTATTGACAGCCTAATATTTCTTGAGGCTGGTTGTAATTTACCTCATTTAGAGGTTAGCTACCTACCTAATAATAAGCAACTAAGATTTGAGTGGTACCTTGGTCTCACTACAGGTGTTCCTCAGCTTAGCTCTTCTAAATCAGCCTCGGATGGGTAGTGGACTTACAGTAACACTCAAAGACATACATAGAAATATGCAATAAAATAATTACACAATAAATGGTTAATCCCACCCTTGATAGGGTCAGCACAAAAGAATAATATATATGTCACTAACTAGCTCAAGCCTAGTCGTGAGAATTTCTACTTGAGAAACTACAACTATATTTAGTCTGTGCTTGTGCCAGATTCAACACAATCACAGCCTAAATTGCTACCTAATGAAGGTTGGCAAAGATTATATTATGGTGCAGTAATGTGCAAATAATTGTGCTGTGTTTTTGGTTTTTTTGTATTTTATATAATATACACTTGTGTAATTATGTGTATAAGAAATTAAATGAACACAAAGGAATTAATTGTGTTTGGCAAGTATTCTACTGCCGTAAATATTACCTATCCCCTGAATGTACTCCTAATCGTGGAATAAAATGTTATCAGGGTTAGTAATGATTAACTAGTATGAGATCAGTAATTTATATTAGTATACTGGATCCCTAAATGTTAATGAACCACTGACTTGAGTGAATCAGGAATTATAACATGGATTCAGGCTATAATGGACAGTCTGCTGACAGCCATATATTGAAACATTGGTATAGCCTAAATGGTTAACACTTAATTGGTGTTAGTGATTAATATAAGGTTATGAGCTGTTGCTCTTGGTGACCTAAGGATTCTACTTCAGCATGAAGTGTAGGTCTAAATGTTGTGGGTACTTGGTTATGACCCACTAAAGCTATGTATAAGGTAGCTATGTTAGTGTGATCTATACTAACTGATGTGTTACACTGTTAGTTGACACAATTAATTAAATAGTTAGTCTACCTTCTATCACACAAGGATTAGTTATTAATGGTTAATATTTTAATTATAAATTTAATGCCTATCCGGTTCGAAGGACCATAATGTGGGATATTTGGGCTTGATTCTGATTAATTAATAATTAAAAATAGTAAATTAAATTACGAAGGACCACCCGCTTTTAAAGTAAAGAGGGAAACTGAGAATTTCAGATCATTAGATAAAATTCTAGAGAAAACCAGTGACTATGGAAGTATGATCATAAGAATAATTAATGGGCTGTATTATTAAAGAAACAAACCTCAAACACCTACATTGGGGGGTTATTACTGGAGGTCAGTACGTCCAGGAATCAGTGTGGTTCGTTCACTAATTCAATTAATAATAATCTAATCCTATAAATAATGCTGAATATAATATTGTTCATATAAAGAAGAACATGAATATGAGCATAGTAATGAGTTACAGTAAATCACACATTATGTTGAAACATTCTGAATGTATCAAATTGCTAGAATATGGAAAAAAAGAAATAAGCCTTAGCTTGTAGTAGGTTCCTTTAGATAACCCTGGAAGTCCTCTTCATCTCCAAGTCTGGTACACTGACGAATGGCACGGTTAACATGGAGAAGACTGCATGAGGAATTCGTCTCTCGAGCTGCAATATAAATAACTACCAGTAGCAATTGATTTAACTACTCAATTCATATTCAAGATTATTGATATCTACAGATGGAATTCTAATCACCTGTTATTAGGTGTTGTCTCGCCGCGTGACGCGCAATCACCCCGCTATTAATAAACCTGTAAATGATGCATCAAATAAAGGGTACTTAGCTGTGGGCACTGTATAAGTATTAAGATTGCCGTAATTTCGCATCCCAGGCTCCGGTGAACCTATCCTGGATTGATGCGTTTCAAGCTGGCTGATCACGTGTCATCAGGAACCAAGTCTAGGGTCCCTCTTTTAACACCAGCACTAGTTGAAGATATTATCTGCAAGGTCGTTCACGTCTCACAGTGGCGGCTTTCATCTGCAGATGAATAACACCTGCCCGATTTGCTGGGCAATGGCGTCGTTTATGAGTATGGTAAGTACAGTTCTGCCTCCTTCCGGCTCTGCACGTGTCCGCGTACCGACCGACTCACCGACTCTGGGGATGGCGTCCCTCCAACCCCCGCCGAGTTGACGTTCATAACACAAATTATTGTCTTGAACATTAATATTTCTCGCATTCGCGCTTGAAACTCTAAAGACTGGATGGGTTTATTATTTAGAGGAACGAAATATTATTATTTAACTATTTAAGAATAGTAAATATATAAGGGAGAGGAATTAATGTCTCCCCATGGCATTCATTGATGACGTTAACACTATCGTGAGGTAGACGCTATGATTCTAATGCTCTATTCGGCTTTTAGTTAGAGAACAATTCGTCTGCAATCAGTTGTCATACAGAATGCTTTAATTATGGAGAATCGTATTTAATTCTCACACAAATTGAATATAATGTGTTTTACTGTAAAGAAATCTGACGCAATACTGGCGTCAGGTGACGTGAGAATTCTAGCCTAATGCACTGATGAATTATTAGTACATGAGAATTCTACGAGTTGTTAATTTCACTTACTACAATATTAATATGGTTAGTAATAAGTAATGAGAATACAACAATGCTGTATTCGATGTTGGAAATATCCAACAACCACCACCACGACCACCATCTACACCACCATCATCTCACATGAGTACTGTGGGAACCGACCTGTGAGATTTATATTTATTTAATTTATATGAATTTATATTTACGTTAATTTATATACTTCGATAGCAATTTGTATAATGATAAGTGGACTGTATTTCTGCAATAATCTCATAATCTCACAAATCGATCCTCTACACATTATGGGGGGGGGGGTTTATATTAATTGAATATATATGCAGCCAATCAAACTACAGAATTAGACTACATACATTGAAAAGGTTCCTTATCTTATTTGTACAGCAAGCTTTAGTCCACCAGGTATAACTAGGGTGTAGACACCAAATTATCCTCTTTGAGGTAGCTTCCATCACCCAGGTAACTGATGCACAAAGCATATGCTTCCTCGTCTTGACCTGTCAAAAGGGCGCTAGCTGTAAAGCCAGATTCTATATATGACAAGCTATAACAGAGAAAACACTATACATGGAACATGAAGACCTGGCTTAATTACCTTTAGTTTGAGGCTGCCTCGCGTTCTAACCAGTTCACCCTACCCAATGACATTAATGGCCACTAATGATAGATATACGGGTTTCGGAAAGAACACTTAACTTGATTTGTTGACAGCGTGTTGAAGATGGTACACCTTTGGTTTCCATAACACTACGTCCAAGTAAAATTAACAGGAGCCGTATTTGCTCCCGTGAGCCTCTGGTCTAGTATAAACAACAATGGCTGCCCTCCTTCCTCCCTGATGCCTGGCTTACATTGTCCAGATTTCAGAAAGTGATAGAAGGGTCACATTTACTCTACTTTAATATTGATAATTAAGTTAATTTATATAAGATGTTTTTATGATGGTAAAGTCCAAAGACTAATGTATTTAAGAATAATTCCCACCATAATAGGTGGAGAATATAATAGTATGTGGTGATGATATCCCGTTTTCTATAGAAGGTAATTCCACTACAAGTTACGTTTTCTATGGGTTACTTGTTGGTAATACAGCAGCAATTATTATCTGTCTGTATGATATATTAAATGGTGGTGGATTTTCCGACATAATTCCCCAGGGGGCTGCTCACGGGTCGAAGTCCTATTTAGAACAGACGAATACCGATACTCCTCCTTCGAATTATTAGATTAATTTGATGTTAGTAGTTGGTAATCACACATTTGTGTGTCTGTTCGTACAGGACGGATGTCCCATACTAGAGTTGCAGGGGTTAGAAGTCTAATGCGATTTCATTTCCCTGTCAACTCTTGAAAGGCTAATATTCAAGCCTTATTACATATTATTTAACCCAGAAGACTGAATGTGATCAAGTACTACAGTCAAGTATGATTCAGGGACTGCAGTGAGATCAGTGACATTAGAACAAATTTAGATTTCTACTGGTATTGTTTATCTGCAGGCATAGGTCTCCTCAGGCTTGATACTGGGCCTGAGAGTAATTTACCTCCTGCAGAGTTTAACATGGTTATACCCTGATATTTAGTAGGGCTACCGATGAATCGATGACAATAGTCTGTCCCTACAAGGAGACCAAAGTCGGTGAGGTGATCAGACTTAATATTATCTGCCAATTTTATTCCTCTATTTCTCAGGAATTTGGCTGTTGCTCTCAGACCTTGAACTTGTAGGTCTACTGGTATTTTGTCCACCACAATGGCTTGTACTCTACAGACGTACCTGCCTAAACGTACTGATGGTTGTACCACCTGGTAGACTTGAGGTCCTGCATCTGTTACAAACCCTGAGATATTGAATGACATCTGGGCTACAGGCCTTAATTGTAGTTCATCTGCCAACTTTTTAGTGACATATGTTCTCTGGGATCCTTGGTCAAACAACCCACGGGTATGGACCTTGGCCCTCTTATTCAGGATGGTAATTTGGGCAGTAGGCAAAGTTGTATTACCTTTAGACTTTGCCGATTGGACAATCTTCGTTTGTTGCACCTTGCAGTCCTGTACTGAGGTGGGAATGCTATCTTCCACCTTGGGGTTTGGAGACGTTGTTTTGGTGTCTCTGCACAATGCTGCATGGTGCTGACCTTTGTTACACCTATTACAGGTGTGTAACTGGGTATCACAGTCGTTGATGTTATGTTTCCTGAGGCACCTCGTGCAATGTTGCAAATCTTTGAGTCGCTCAACACGGGCGTCACTATCAGGAAAATTAGGGCAGTGGTACATTGAATGTTTCTCATTGCAGAACGAACATGTTCCATAGCTTCCAGTACCCTTTGGTGTCACGTTCTTGGGTGACACAGTAACTATAGGCTTGGAGGGTCCCACTGCATATACGCCCACACTGCTACTGTTCCACTTTGGTGTTGAATTATATTGTCTAGATTGATTTGGAGTACCATTGGTACTCTGTGGTTTACTATTATTGGTTTCTGAGGGTTTACTTGGTGGTTTTAATTTGTCATGTGTTCGTAATTGATGAACTACTGACTTTAAACCTTCAGATATTTCATTCATAGATAAGATACTTTTATTGTAATGAGCACTCATTTGTCTCAATATGTCCCTAGGTATTTTCTCCTGGACAATTATTTTCAAGACCCACTCAGCCCCGTTTGTATCTGCTGTCAGGCTGAGGGCATTGATCAATGATTCTACCTCCAGCTTGAAGACTTGGAATGAATCAGCTGAAGCCTCCGGTGGGGGTAAATGCAACAGCTCATGAACTAAATGTGATGTTCTTACTTCTGGATCAGCATAATTATCCTTGAGGAGTTTTACTGCCAGATCATAGCCGTCATTAGTTAATCTCAGATGGGATACTATTGTTTTAGCCTCACCTGATAATTGGCCTTGCAAATAAGAGAATTTACTACTCTTTGGTAAAGATTGTTTTGAGTCTACAAGGTCAACGAATTTGTTCCAAAATTCATCCCAATCTTCCTCATCTTTTCCTGAGAAAGTGGGTAAATTAATTGGAGGGAGTCGAGCTTCTGCTTGACTCGTATTAGATGCAACTGTTGTTGTTGTTGCTGTTGTTGTTGCCTTGTTCTGGGCAATTAATTTGACATAAGGCTGTAACGTGGCCTGAGTTTGATCTTCATAATTCGCAAGATCAACCATAATGTCGTCTATTTCTGTTTCTGATAAATTGGTGTTGGCAAGTTCAGCCACATATGTTGCTATTTGACATTTGATTTGCTCAAATTTACCTGCAGCTGCTTGATAATAGCTTTCCAGGTCAGCATAATCAACTTGAGATTGTTGTGACAAATCTTCACATTTCTTGATCTGTCTTGTTAAGTGGCCTTTAAGACCTGCAAGGGTTCTTTTCATTCTCCCTGCATTATCCATACTGGCTAGTTGGTGAAGCCTTGTGGGGCTTGTACTTGGGCTGCTCATAATACTGAACTTGCTCTAATGGTAGCCTAGGGTAAAATGCACTCACTAGGCAATAATCCTACCTCTACTAGAGGTTAGCACTTAAAATTAATACACATTATATATATACAATCATACACACTAATGATTTGAGTGATAAACCAGTGTCATGGAAGTACCTTTAGGTTAGCTCTTCTATATCACCCTAGGATGGTAGAGACACTAATTAATCACTCAAAGGAGTAATGATCATAAGTAAATTATTATATATACAACTCAATTCGAGTTAATAAAAATTACACCCAAAATAGGGTCTGGACCATTCATTAATGGTGTTAGGTTGTTCAATATAGTACAACTATGGTAATAATGGGACTAGGATGAACAATAATAGTTCAACTAGTCAATGGTAAATATCCTACCCTGTTGTGGGTTGGCAATTAGTAAATATTATACTGTGATCACTAGTGCAATATATATTAAATAATTCTCTATTTTGGAGAAATAATATACACAATTATTGATAATAGCCTCTTAATTAGCCTCTATGAAACTTCTAATATTATCTAGAAGTATTAAATATTATTAGTGACCTTGCGAAATAAACTCCACAAAATTCGTAGATAATCTCTCGCGAAATTTAACACCACGAAATCCGTGAACAATCTAGCGAGGACACAGCCACTAATTTGGCTGGCTTCAATATTAGCGCTGTCATTTCACAGAATAACACGCCACCAAATCTTTGGGTGTACATGAAACCGCTGACTAAGGCTGATCTGAACTGAGCGGGGCTCGTGAACTCGCACCAGTCAACGCCGCCGTCATTGACTGCTGGCTTTGTTTAAATCACACTGCACTAGTATATTTAATGAATCCACTGGTTAACTGGTTCATCCGGTACTAAGATGACCAAATGTGGGTTCAAAGGATCAAATAATCCGTCATCCGGTTCGAAGATGATCAAATAATGTGGGAACCGACCTGTGAGATTTATATTTATTTAATTTATATGCTTTTATATTTACGTTAATTTATATACTTCGATAGCAATTTGTATAATGATAAGTGGACTGTATTTCTGCAATAATCTCATAATCTCACAAACCGATCCTCTACACATTAGAGGGGGGGGGGGGTTATATTAATTGAATATATATGCAGCCAATCACACTACACAATTAGACTACATACATTGAAAAGGTTCCTTATCTTATTTGTACAGCAAGCTTTAGTCCACCAGGTATAACTAGGGTGTAGACACCAAATTATCCTCTTTGAGGTAGCTTCCATCACCCAGGTAACTGATGCACAAAGCATATGCTTCCTCGTCTTGACCTGTCAAAAGGGCGCTAGCTGTAAAGCCAGATTCTATATATGACAAGCTATAACAGAGAAAACACTATACATGGAACATGAAGACCTGGCTTAATTACCTTTAGTTTGAGGCTGCCTCGCATTCTAACAGGTACACCCTACCCAATGACATTAATGGCCACTAATGATAGATATACGGGTTTCGGAAAGAACACTTAACTTGATTTGTTGACAGCGTGTTGAAGATGGTACACCTTTGGTTTCCATAACACTACGTCCAAGTAAAATTAACAGGAGCCGTATTTGCTCCCGTGAGCCTCTGGTCTAGTATAAACAACAATGGCTGCCCTCCTTCCTCCCTGACGCCTGGCTTACATTGTCCAGATTTCAGAAAGTGACAGAAGGGTCACATTTACTCTACTTTAATATTGATAATTAAGTTAATTTATATAAGATGTTTTTATGATGGTAAAGTCCAAAGACTAATGTATTTAAGAATAATTCCCACCATAATAGGTGGAGAATATAATAGTATGTGGTGATGATATCCCGTTTTCTATAGACGGTAATTCCACTACAAGTTACGTTTTCTATGGGTTACTTGTTGGTAATACAGTAGCAATTATTATCTGTCTGTATGATATATTAAATGGTGTCGGATTTTCCGACAAGTACACCTGTGCTGCTTGAGGTGCCACAACCACCTCCACCACCACCACCAGCTACACCATTATCATCCCTCATGAGTACACCCGTGCTGCTTGAGGTGCCACCACCACCACCACCACCAGCTACACCACCATCATCCCACATGAGTACACCCTTTCTGCTTGAGGTGCCACCACTACCAGCTACACTACTATCATCCCACATGAGTACACCCGTGCTGATTGAGGTGCCACTACCACCAGCTACACCACCACCACAACCACCACCACCACAACCACCACCACCAGCTACACCACCACCACAACCACCACCACCACCATCACCACAAGCTACACCACCAGCTACACCACCATAATCCCACAAGAGTAAACTCGTGCTGCTTGAGGTGCCACCACCACCTCCACCACCACAACCACCACCACCACCACCACAACCACAAGCTACACAACCATCATCCAAAATGAGTTCACCCATGCTGCTTGAGGTGTCACCACCCCCACCACCACCACCACCACCATCTACACCACCATCATCCCACATGAGTACACCCGTCCTGCTTGATGTGCCACCACCACCACCACCACCACCACGACCATCATCCCATATGAGTACACCCATGCTGCTTAAGGTGCCACCACCACCACACTCATCCCACATGAGTATACCCTTGCTGCTTGAGGTGCCACCACCACCACCATCATCCCACTTGAGTACACCCGTGCAGCTTGAGGTGCCACCACCACACCCACCACCAGCTACACCACCATCATTGTTGGATATTTCCAACACCGAATACAACATTGTTGTATTCTCATTACTTATTACTAACCATACTAATTATTGTAGTAAGTAAAATTAACAACACGTAGAATTCTCATGTACTAATAATTTCATCTGTGCAGTAGGCTAGAATTCTCACGTCACCTAACGCCAGTATTGCGTCAGATTTCCTTACAGTAAACACATTATATCCAATGTATGTGAGAATTAAATTCAATTCTCCATACCTAAGGCATTCTGTATGATAACTAATTGCAGACGAATTGATCTCTAACTAAAAGCCGAATAGAGCGTTGGAATCATAGCGTCTATCTCGTGATAAAGTTAACGTCACCAATGAATGCCATGGGGAGACATTAATTCCTCTCCCTTATATATTTACTATTCTTGAACTGGTAAATAACAATATTTTCTTCCTCTAAATAATAAACCCGTCCAGTCTTCAACGTTTCAAGTGTAAATGCGAGAAATATTAATGTTCGAGACAATAATTTGTTTTATGAATGCGGACTCGGCGTGGGTAGGGGAAGGCCAGCTCAGTACACGTGGTGAGCCATTCAGAGGCAGACCTGCGCTTACCGTACTCATAAGAAGACGCCATTGCCCAGCAACTAGGGCAGGCATTATCCATCCTCAGATGAAAGTCGCCACTGTGAGGCGTGAATAACCTTGCAGATAGTATCTTCAGCTAGTGCTGGTGTCAAATAAGGAGCCCTTTGACTTGGTTCTTGACGACACGTGACCGGCCAGCGAAGCGCGTCACTATCCAGGATAGGGTTAACCAGAGCCTGGGACGCGAAGCACGGCAATCTTAATACTTATACAGTGCCCACAGCTAAGTATATTCTTTTATGTGATGCATCAGGTAAAAAGTTACTAGTAGCAGGGTGATTGTCCGTTATGACGCACGATAACATCTAATAACAGGTGATTAAAATTTGTCACCTGTAACTCTTAATTTTCTTGACTATATAGATTCAGTAGGTAAATCAGTTGCTACTGTAAAATATTTGTCTTCCAGCACGAGAGATGAATTCTCCATGCTGCCTACTCCCATGTTAACCCGTTCCACTCGTCAGTCGACCGAGTCCAGAGAATAAGAGGAACTTCCATGGCTTTCTAAAGGAATCTTCATTAAGCTAAGATTTATTTCCTTTTATGATTCTATTGCAATTTTTTGTGCAGAATTCTTTGGGATTAATATGTGGTTTACTGTAATTCATTACTATGTTCATAATCTATGTTCCCCTTTATGGTAATGATAACAGTTTCAATATTAGTTTATAGGATTAGATTATTATTAATTGAATTAGTGAACGAACCACACTAATTCCTGGACGTACTTACCTCCAGTAATAACCCCCCAATGTAGGTGTTTGAGGTTTGATTCATTTAATAATACAGCCCATTAATTATTTCTATGATCTTATTTCTAGTTTTTATCCATAGTTACTGGTTTCATCTAGGAATTATCTAATGACCAGAAATTCTCAGTTTCCCTCTTTTCTACAAAAGCGGGTGGTCCTTCGCAATTTAATTTACTACATTAATATTTAAATAATCATGTTCAAGCCCCAAATATCCCACAATCATCTCACATGAGTACACTCGTGCTGCTTGAGGTGCCAACACCACCACCACCACCACCACCACCACCTACACCACCATCATCCCACATGAGTTCACCCGTGCTGCTTGAGGTGCCACCAACACCAGCAGCACCACCATCACCACCACCACCACCACCACCACCACCATCACCAGCTACACCACAATCATCACTCATGCATACACCCGGCCTGCTTGAGGTACCACCACCACTACCACCAGCTACACCACCATCATCCCACAAGAGTAAACTCGTGCTGCTTGAGGTGCCACCACCACCTCCACCACCACAACCACCACCACCACCACCACAACCACAAGCTACACAACCATCATCCAAAATGAGTTCACCCATGCTGCTTGAGGTGTCACCACCCCCACCACCACCACCACCACCATCTACACCACCATCATCCCACATGAGTACACCCGTCCTGCTTGATGTGCCACCACCACCACCACCATCATCCCATATGAGTACATCCATGCTGCTTAATGTGCCACCACCACCACCACCATCATCCCACATGAGTACACCCTTGCTGCTTGAGGTGCCACCACCACCACCATCATCCCACTTGAGTACACTCGTGCTGCTTGATGTGCCACCACCACCACCACCACCACCAGCTACACCACCATGATCCCACATGAGTACACTCTTGGTGCTTGAGGTGCCACTGTTACGTACTCCTATAAGATACGTAAGTAAATATATTAATATGTACATTTATAATTATGTGTAAATTACAAGCATGTATATTGATATACTTATATATATTCTATGCAAACGTACCTTCATGTTACAGTGTTGGCGTTAGGCCCAACGTATCGTGGGAATGATTGTTTTATTTCTTTGTGTGATCAGTTTTCCCACGGGAACTAATGATTTATATGTGATCATAAGTGGGTAACAGAGGTGAATAATAATTGAGTGAACTGTATCTGGCAAATTGTCGTGGGATCGTCCGTTGCTGGGTGTGCATGCCATTATTCTCTTCTGTATGCATATTTTAATTACTATGTAAAGAAACACTTACCTTATTTTTGTATATCAATATGTATTAATTATTCATTAAGTTAGTTTAAGATTACTCTTGTCACAATGTATTGCTCCATTGTTGAAATAATAAATATTGTAACTTCGGCAAATTGTTCGCGGGGCAAGGCAATGTTTTTTGACTCTCGCGTTTTGTTATTCAGTAGCTGAACGGGAACCAGAGAGATAACATCTTGGAGTTAAGTTATATATTTTGTTCTGTCATAGCCATATATATTATAATTGTAATTTAATGTCTGGAAGATACAGTGATATTTTTAATGTGATATATTGTGACCATATAATCATCTGTTTGCTATTGAGATTTATTTAATATATATGTGAATAAGATTGTGTATCTATTCTTCAGTCCTAATGAAGATTTATTTTGTGCTCATTACTTATCAAGGGGTTATACTGGTGATTCGCTATTGAGAACAGCAGTTGTGTCGTATCCCTAGACATAATTAAAGTTGGCTGCTGTAGGATCACGAGCCGTAACGTACGATAGGTAACAAAGAGTTATGGGGGCCTGTGCCGGGAAATATCGTTCCCACTTTAACTTAACTATGCTAATCTAACCTTGCCTTCCTAGGTACCAGTGTGTCAAGTGTCTCTGTGTGTTTCTTAAGAACTATTCCATGTGCCAAGCAAGCCTTCCTGTGTGTCAAGTAACAACGTTTCACGATTTTGAGGTAAGTCATCCTATATATTTTGTTTGTGCAGTGAGGCCAAGCGAATTTTCAGTGTGGTGACAATTTTACAGTGAAGTGTAGTGCAGTGCCATTGTTTTAATTATTTTTGTGAATCAAGTGCCAAGTGTTAGTAACGATGGAGGAGAAAGTTGCAGCGTTGGTGGCTCAACCAGACTTTGAAGGGATTCAGAACCTTAAAAAGACTGAGTTAATACAAATGGCAAATGAGTTGGATTTGACCGCCAGCAATAGAATGGTTAAAGCCCAAATATTGAAAGTCATTGTGACGCATTTTGTTGAGAATGGGGAGTTAGAGGAAGAAATTCTAGAGGAGTTAAGAGAGGAGTAGAGTGATCACATGACGTTAAAGCGTCTTGAGTTAAAAGCGCAAATAGCCAATGCTAAGCTTGAAGCTCAAAGGGAACAGAAAATATTAGAGGCTGAAGCTCGTCAAAGAGAGATTGAAGCTCAACAGCAACAGCAAATATTAGAAGCTGAAGCTCAGCAAAGGGAGCTTGAGACTAGGCGTTTAGAAATTGCGGCACAGTTGCAAATAGAAGCCACAAAGAAGCAACAATTAGAGATTCAACAACAAATGGCTAACACTAACTTCAGGCTTGAATCACAGCGTATGGCAGCTGGGCATGGAAATACTAGTAATGTTTCAACAAATAGTGATAATAATCCCATCAGGATGAATAAGTATATAGAGTTGCCCAAGTTCAATGAGGAGGATCCTGAGGTTTTCTTTGCACATTTTTATAAAATTGCCATCAGTATGAACTGGCCAAGGGATCAGTGGGTAGCCATTATGCAGTCTCAATTTAAGGGGCGTAGTCAGGAGGTTTTCACAACCCTACCTGACGCTCATAGTTTTGATTATGACTTTGTAAAGAAAAGCATCCTAAATGCGTACCAGTTAAATCCAGAGGCACACAGGCAAAAGTTCAGAAACCTACGGAGGATAAGGGATCAGACAATAGCAGATTTTACTCGTCAGAAGACGAATTTTTGCAACAGATGGTTAAAGTCACTTGCAGTCACTGATTTTGATGCTCTAAAGAATCTTCTTATAATGGAAGAAGTATTGTCATGTCTCCCAGACCAGTTGTCTACTTTTATGGCAGAACAAAAGTATGTAACAGATATTTATGAGCTGTCAAAGCTCGCGGATGAGCATGAGTTGCTGACTAAGGCCCCGTTTACGGCCACTTCACCTAAGTCTAGTCGTAGAGTAAATTTCAATGCTCACCGAACTCCTTATCAGTATAAGTCTCCTCCTGGTGCGACAGTTACTCCCGTGAACTCTTCTCTTACTAACCCTAAGATGGTTACTCCATTGCCAGGATCATCTAAGCCTAGTAATGCTAATTCTAAACCGGCAGTTGGTTCTACCAGTGTGTCCACTGTCAAACATTGTACCCATTGTAAGAGAAGGGGGCATGTGATTTCTTCATGTTTTAGTTTGCATCCTGAACTACGACCAACTGGTCTTATTATGAGTAAAGGAGTGCAACCTATTAATTCTTCATGTATTACAGTCAGTCCCAATTGGATGGCTGAATTCAAACCCTATATTTCCACAGGTACCTTATTATGTAATAATGGTAGACATAAGACTGTTCAATTACTCCGTGATACTGGAGCTTCACAGTCTCTTATTACCCAGAAGGTACTTGATGATGTTGACACCCGAGATCTGGGTGAAGTTGTGCTTCTCCAAGGTATTGCCGGAAGTGTGCAACCAGTGTCCTTATTGCAAGTTAACCTTGATTCTAAATATACTTCAGGATGGTGTAATGTTGGTGTAAGTAAACAACTGCCCATTCCTGGGGTAGACATTATTCTAGGTAATGATTTTGGCAACCAAATGGTTGTAGGGCCCAAGTGTCCCATCATGTTAACTAAACCCCATAATGTATTAGCTCAACCAGTAGCAGATGATGATATTATTTACCCTGCTTGTGTTGTTACTAGATCAATGGGAAAAACAGGTGAGAGTAATCCTGTCTTCACTGAGGTTGCTGTTCCCAAGACCAGGACCCCTTCAGTAAAGGAGTGGGAGGTGGATCTTGAGGATTCTTTTATGACTCGACTGGATGATGAGAGTGAGGCCGTAGTAGAAGCCCCGCCGAACCTAAATCACAAGGAAAGTGAAGGTGAGGAGGCTGAACTATCTGTACCTTGCCCGCTTGTCTCCAGTGCGCCAGTTGTCGAGAGTGAGGCCGAAGTAGCTATGACTCCATTTTATTCTGATCAATCGGGAAAAGAGATCAAGCTACTAGGTTCTTGCCCGCTCGCTGCTGAGTCTGAGTCATTGCCCTTAAGTGTTGTACAGACTACTGATCCTAGTTTAAGTAAGTGTATTTCTGAGGCTCCTGATAATATTGATGCATTGGAGGAAGGGACGGGTGTCTTCTTCAAGGATCGACTTCTGATGAGAAGGTGGAGACCCAAGGGAACTCCCTCTTCAGAGGATTGTGAGATTAGAACCCAACTCGTTGTCCCCAATGATTATCGTAGGCAGGTCCTGCAGGCTGCACATGATGACCCCATGGGAGGTCATCAAGGTATCACGAATATGTACCATAAGATAAGTAAATATTTTTTCTGGCCAAAGTTAAAGAAAGACGTGGTCAGATATTGTCATAACTGTATACCCTGTCAAATTGTTGGTAAACCAAATCAATCTGTACCTAGAGCACCATTGCAACCTATTGTAGTTCCTGATGAACCATTTACTCATGTTGTAATTGATTGTGTAGGTCCTTTACCTAAGACTAAATCGGGTAACATGTTTTTGTTCACTCTCATGTGTATGACTACTAGATTTCCTGAAGCTTATGCTCTACGGAATACCAAGGCTCATAATCTCATCAAGTGTCTTGAAAGATTCTTTTCGTTGTTTGGAATGCCTAGAGTTATTCAGAGTGATAATGGGGGAAATTTTGTTTCTAAAGTTTTCAGAACTTTTTGCGAATCCCGAGGGATTCGGCACAAATTATCCAGTCCATATCATCCCCAAAGCCAAGGTGGACTTGAACGTTTCCACCAGACTTTGAAACAAATGCTGAAGACAACCGGAGAAACTCATCCACGTAATTGGGATGAGAATCTCCCCTTTGTGTTGTTTGCTGCTAGAGAAGGGCTACAAGAGTCATTGGGCTGTTCACCCTTTGAACTAGTGTTTGGTCACCAAGTAAGAGGTCCTCTTAAAATGCTACAAGAAAAGTTTTTGGGAGATGTCTCTGTTCATCAGAGTGGATTGTACTTGAGTGAGGTCAAGGCAAAGTTGTGTCGGGCTCGTGAGTTGGCGAAAGAACATCTGGGAAGGACTCAACAAGCCATGAAAGTAAGATATGACAAGAAGTTCAAAGCTAAGCTCAGGTCGTTTGATGTCGGAGATTTGGTGTTGGTGTTGAAACCTCGTATGGGGACTTCCATGTCCCATAAGTTCGCAGGACCCTACCAAGTGGTAGACAAGGTGGGAGACCTAACTTATAAACTAATTAACCCTAATCTTTCAGAACCCCAAATGACTGTGCACATTAACAGATTAAAAGCTTATGTTGGACCTGGTGTAGTAGCTTGTTTTAGTCGGGAAGAGTTACCACCTGAGGATAATTGTAGTGAGGGACATGATGTTAATATCCAACTTCTCAGTTCCAGTTCCAATGGCAGGGAGATGCTATGTCATTTACAGGAGGAACAACGTGATGAGTTCCAGGTTCTGCTGGACAACCATACATCTCTGTTTGGGGAGGTTCCTACCCAGACCCACCTCATCACACACGACATTCAGCTCCTGGACAGCACCCCCATTCGACAACATCCGTACCGAGTGAATCCCGAAAAGAGGAAAATTATGCAAGCAGAAGTGGAATATCTGCTCCAGCATGATTTCATTCGGCCAAGTCAAAGTACTTGGAGCTCTCCGTGTTTGTTAGTGCCAAAACCAGATGGAACCTGGAGATTGTGCGTGGATTACAGGAAACTGAACAAGAACACTACAGTGGACGTTTTTCCTTTACCCTTGTTGGAAGAATGTATAGAGTCCATAGGTCATGCCGAATATGTAAGTAAGCTTGATTTGTCAAAAGGGTATTATCAAATTCCATTAACAGAGTATGCTAGAGAGGTTACTGCTTTTGTTACACCTGATGGTGCGTATGAATTTAATGTCATGCCATTCAGTTTGAGAAATGCACCTGCTACTTTTCAAAGATTCATGAATTTCTTACTCAAGGATGTGCCAGATTGTAGGGCCTACCTTGATGACATTGTTTTGTACAGTAAGAATTGGGCAGATCATCTCTTAGGCCTTAAGAACTTGTTTACAGTGTTGAAAAACGCAAAGTTAACCATAAATATGAATAAGTGTAGTTGGGCAAGAGGTACGATAACTTATCTTGGACACGAGGTAGGACAAGGTAAGATTATCCCCTTACAAGATAAGATTCAAGCCATTGTGGACTACCCAGTGTTGACCAATAAGAAAGGAGTCCAACGGTTTATTGGTATGTGTGCATACTATAGGCGTTATTGTAGAAATTTTTCAACAGTAGCTGCTCCTTTGACAAACTTGTTACGCAAGCAAGTAAAGTTTCAGTGGACACAAGATTGTCAGAATGCTTTTCAGAACCTAAAGGGCATATTGTCCACCTCACCTATTCTTGCTAGTCCCCAATTTGATAAACCATTTATATTACACATTGATGCGTCAGATGTTGGAATAGGTGCTGTGCTTATTCAAGTTGGTTTAGACCAGATTGAGCATCCTGTGTATTATTACTCTAGGAAATTTAATGCAGCTCAGAGAAATTATTCTGTGGTAGAAAAGGAGGCGTTGGGTCTTATATTGTCAATCAAGAAGTTTGAGATTTACTTATCAGGAAATAAAGTGTTAGTATTTACAGACCACAACCCCCTTATCTTTATAAATATGATGAAAGTCAAGAACCAACGAATTCTGCGCTGGTCATTGTTTTTGCAGGAATTTAATGTAGAAATCAAACATATTCCAGGCAGACAAAATGTTATTGCTGATGCTTTGTCAAGAAGTTTTGATGTACCATAAATGAAATGTTTCTTTTTACTTAACATTTTTACTTCTGAAAAAATGCCATTGATCTTC